>NC_080725.1:9768750-10107500 GCF_019097595.1 Hemibagrus wyckioides
ATGTTTTACCTAGATACAGACAAAGGTTAATAAGCTGTATGTATTAGATATGCAGCTCTGCCCAGCAAACTAACATTTATCACAAGGTTTTGCAGTTTGAGTCCTTCTTATCTGCTGTAGATATTATAACATATAACCACCACCATTGTTCATCTACAGGGTGTCTAACCATTTCCATTGCTCTGTGTGTGTGTGTGTGTGTGTGTGTGTGTAGATGTGTATTAAGAAGTGCCCCACAGCATTTTGGTTTTTGCCCCCGAAGGCTTTCGCTGCAGGGGCAAAACCGGCTGAAGTCTTTCAGCAGGAGTTCTGTGACCCCAGTTTGGACCTCAACCAGACCACATTTGTAAGCTGAACACAGCAGAAAATCTCTCTATATTGCTGTCTTCGTAAATACTCAGCATGAAATTGTGCTGCTACATAATAGAATCTAATTTCTACCACAGACGGTGCAAGAGATCCTGGACAAAGGGCTGTGTCCGGATTATTATATGCCAAGCAAACCAGGTATAGACCACATACATGCCAAACAGATGATGATTACTCACCCGTTTGTGTGCTTTGTTCTTTAATGATTTCTCTCTTTCTCTAGTTCAGGGAAAATGTCTGCCCAGTTTTGAGCCAAATGATGTTCCTTCGGACTTCACTGTCCATGGATCAACTTTGGATAAAGAAACAGTAAAGGACATAATAGATGCTTCAAAGTAACTTTACTACACACACACACACACACACACACACTTTGTTGCTATCTTTTTTATATAAATATCTTGTGCTTGTTAATACAAATGTGTTGTGTTTGCAGCTCTCTCAAGTCTGGGTTTAATGCTAAATCCATGACGGTCAGAATCATCGAAGACTTTGCCATTTCATGGTATTGGATATTGGTGTAAGTAAATTTCATATTAATCATCATGACAATCTCACAAAATACAAAAATGTGTATGCATTTACAAAGTTTTCTTTCTCAGAGGTCTGGTGATTGCGCTGGCATTCAGTATGGTGTTTCTCCTGTTGATGCGATGCTTTGTGACTCTGTTGGTCATACTCATCATCGCTGGTCTTCTGTCACTGGGAGCATATGGTAGGTTTCTAATTTTCCTCAACACTGATTCTGGCATACTGCTGATGCTGATTTACTCACATGCTTGTAAGTCCTGTGGGTGAATCAATAACTGAGTTAATAACATGTCTGTGCTCTCTGTCTTAGGTATTTACCAGTGTTACCAGGAGTATGAGAAACACATGAACTCTCAGCTCACACTTGGTGACCTCAGTCTACAGTCCAAGCTCTCAGACTACTTTCAAGTGAAGGAGATCTGGCTGGCTTGCTGTGAGTACTTTCTGCTTCTTTATCCCAAACTGTGAAGTGACTTGGAGTCAAACAGGCAATAGTTGTGTCCGAAAATTTTTTCTCATCCAACATCAGTGGCTGGTAGCACCGACCCTCTTTCACTAGCACTTAATGTAAAATGGAAACAAATTGTGCCTTTACTGCATTTTCTAGAGCAGAGAATAATGTTTGATCTGATGTGTATGTTACAGTGGTGACTGTGTCCCTGCTGGAGTTTCTCTTTTTGGTGCTGCTTGTATCATGCTTGAGAAAAAGACTCGCAGCAGCGCTGGCAATGATGAGGGAGTGCAGCGAGTAAGTATACTTTTAAGACAGAAAATACAATAAATAAAATAAAAGTACAAGCTAATCAATCAAGAAGTGTTTTTTGTGTTTAAGTCATGTATTTTTTGGTCTTTGTTTACTTTTGTGGTTTGTTCTGTGTGCAGGGCGATGGGTGTACTATCGCCTACAATGGCATACCCATTGGTCACATTTCTGCTGGTCACGCTCTGTGTAACCTTCTGCATAGTGACTAGCATGTATCCTTTATGTACTCACTCATTTTTCCTAAACATTCTGTGATTTAAGACTGATCAGTGAAGAAGTAATACGATAAAGTAAAATTATAAAAATATGTTTCTATCACTAGTATATATCACTTGTGGCCTTGACTATTGCCTTAGAAATCTGGCTACTTCTGGATTGCCAGTATACAACAATTCATCGAATCCCGAATGTAATGTCATCACAGGGGAAGAAACATGTGTCCCAGAGGTCAGTGAGATAAAAGGCTAAATTTTGAGGTTCTTTTTTGACAGTATTAGACTAATTTGTACCAGTGATTAATTTGGATTTTTCTCCCACATTGTGCACCCTGTTTTCTCTTCCTGATTTTGCCTCTCATTCTCTTTTCCTGTTTAGACTTTCAAATCATCAGACTACCCCAAGTGTCCTGTGCGCTGTGCCTTTGTTAAATATGATGAGGAAGAAGGCTTTTTCCAAAGACACACACAGTACTTTCAAATTTATTATTTTCTGGCATGTCTGTGGTGCCTTCATTTTATCATTACGCTGGGCCAGTGCACACTAGCGAGTACTATTGGTCATTGAGCAAACCACAGAACATCCGCCGCACTGATCTACCTAAAGCACTCTTCCAGACGTTACGGTAAAGTACGTTCCTCTCTGGTCTCATTTCCAATTTGCTCACATCCTGTTTTAACCCTGTACCCTTGCTTTTTGAAGGTACCATACTGGCTCCATGGCGTTTGGCGCCGTCTTCCTCAACATGTTCCAGGGTGTCCGGATCGTCCTGGAATTTGTCGAAGACGTGACCAAAGGTAACAGTATATTTACAATCCTCTTCTCATTCCACCTTTATCATACTTTATTCTTTGCGGAAGTATAGTGTTCTTGTTGCTGTTTTATTATACTAATAATTAATATTCTACTGTTCCCCCAGGCGGACAGAGATGTTGTTGCTGTTGTTTCCCTCTGAAGATGATGCTAAAATGCTGCTCATGTACCATAAAGTACTTTAGCAGAAACACCTACGTAACGGTGAGTAATTAATACCTAAAAATGTAGTTTAGTAATTGTATTTGTAATAATTGTAGGTGAGTGTGCCAACCTGTGCCAGGTTGTACCCAGAATATTATATAGCTATTTGCTATATTAGTTATATTTATTAATATAACAAAAATTTATTTAAATGTATATAACGAGTGTACAACTTGACTAATTATGTGTTTACGGGCGCTTGTGTTTATTATACAGATTGCAACGTACGGAGACAATTACTTCACGTCGGCCAAGAATGCATACACACTCTGTGGAAGGAACAAGGACCGGTGAGCTGTCACAAAGAATGTGGACATTGTGTGCCAAATCAGAGCTTGAATTCCCTTTTGACGAATGCCTTTCATGTATTCGGCTTATTGATTGACAGAGTGCTGGTGGTGGACCAGGTTACAGACTTGCTGCTGTTCTTCGGGAGACTGCTGGTAGCCGGAGCAATGGGTATGAAACACAATGTCACATTACAGCAAAATCACATTTATAACACAATATAACCCTCTGCTGGAGATGATCAACATTCTGAGAGTTTGTTCCTATGTATTTTTAGGAGTCTTGGCCTTCTATTTCTTCAGTGGAGACATTCGAGTGTCACCTGACGTCTTCCAGGCGGAGTTGCTGCACTATTGGTGGCTGCCTGTTATTGTACGTACTACAACAACAAGAACCAAGCACTGTTAAAATTTAAACACACAAACATATGAACACATGAAATAGAGTAAAGGTAGATTTTACAGTAGAACAAACTTTCACTGTGTGTTACAGGTGGTGATGGTGGGAGCCTACTTCATTGCTCAGGGCTGAAAATCAAACAGCTGGAGGAACGAGTCTGGCCAATCGGAATGCCCCATTCATTTAATCACGGTTGTGATTGGCTGTTGGCTATTCGTGCAGTTGCGGAAAGAGAAGCAGAATTCTCCAGCATTCTAGTTCTTCGTGTGTCGCTGTCCCGAGTGTTTGTACACTGTATTTTTATGCTTTTTCTGCAAGCCCTATTATGCCCCCAAACGCTCTGCACCTTCTAAGGCTTCTGGCAAGGAACATACATACATACAGTACTCACTATAAATGTGATATTTCTACGAATTTTCCCAAAATACATCTCGCTATATGGTTGCAAATGTTTTCTGTGTGTGCTTAAAGAGTGTGGGAGGGTCATTTACAGCTTAAACAATAAAAAAAGCATTTGGGGGTGGCGTCCATTTATAAACGGGGTACTGGTCTACTACAAATGTGGGCCATTGATTGCAAACAAGATTTGCTCATTTGCACACACAAAGAAGTAATTTTCCTAACAATTTCATTCAAGACCATGTTGGAAAAATGAGTACACCCCAATGAAAGTCTTAGGAGCAAAGATAAATTTTATACTGCAAAATTCTAAAAATTAACAATCGTTCAACCACAGGAGAGTCTTATTATTCATTAAACAGGTGTCCAGCAGACAGTTGACTATGTAAGGGCATTACTTAACAAAGAAAACCCCTTCCCATTTCATGCAGTCAGCAATGGTAACACATGGAAGAGAAATGTCACAAGACCATGGGCATCGCTAAGCCATTTTTAGGGGGGCTTTAGCTCATTTTTTTTTTTTTTACGTAATATTTTTCTGTCTCTCTCTCTTGGTGGTGCTCACTGCTACTCGGGATAGAGCTGTGTGGTCAGCCTGTGACCCAGGAGACTGCTGTGAGGCTTGGAGACTATCACACCATCTCTGAACTGCCATTGCCTCAGTCAGCTTTCTAAGTGTGTACAGCATGGGAGTTAACACGCTCACCCTCTGCGTCAGTAAGTAGCATGTAGCACATAGACATGATCTGAGTACTGAAAACACACACGTTTTTGTTCGTTATTGTGTTTGATTTGTTTGTCTAACAACAAAAGACATGCAATTTTCTTTGGAAAAAAAAGTGTCAATTTTCATGTTTTGTTCTCTCTTTAGTGAATGATCTGGAGCACAATGATGGGACGCTGCAGAGACCCTACATGTCAAGGAGCATGATGCAGATCCTGCAACGACAGAATGACTCTGCTGTTTAATAAAAATCAAATGTTTATGTAGGTGAATGTGTATTTTTTGTTTTATTCTTATTTTGTCTAAGCGCTGTTTTAAAGAATGTCTGATGTTTGATAGCCAAGAGGATGTGATGGCTTGCTTTTAAACCATCCTCATTACCAAAGTCCAATTTAAAGCATGAGTACCTACTTGAAAAACCGACCAATAAACTTAATTCGAGTCAGTGTGGAGTGACTGTGGGTAAGAAATAACATAATACTGCTAAGAAATACTTCAAAAAACGTTGTTGTAATTGTTTATCATGCTTCTATTATTGTTGTGATAGGTCAGCTCTACAGTTTGGACAGCGAGTACACAAAATGTATCAATGTGGCTCAAATATATGAGCTCAGGGGCTTAAATGAGGCTGCTAACATGCTCATGTGCTCCACTATGTCATCCAAGGCTTAAAACTAATATTTTTAACTTTTTCAACTGAGTCAAGTGGTCTTGTTGCTTTGACTCAGTTTAACAGACAAAATTATTGGGCATTAGAGATTTATCGTCAAGTTAACTGAAAAACTATTGTTAGAACTTATTTTTTCAAGTGTTCTACCATGCAGAAATAATAAATAACAAAATAACATTATATGCTCAGCATAAATGAGTACAACTCAACAGATTTGTCAACTTTCCTTTCAGAATCAACATTTTCTGTAGGATAATATACAGTAATCCCCCGATATATCGCGGTTCATTTATTGCGGTCCCGGTATATCACGAATTTTTATTTGGAACATAACTCATTTTTCTGCAGAATTTCCCGATATATCGCAGTATCCGCAAACCTTATAGTGAATTGTTTTTCTGTTGAAATATGTTAATAATATATAAAATACTGTACAGTGTATTTACTCAAGAGATAAAGAACACGTAGCGTTGTTTAGGAAAGCGTTGTGCAGGGATGCTGAAAATCAAACAGCTGGAGGAACGAGTCTGGCCAATCAGAATGCCCCATTCATTTAATCACGGTTGTGATTGGCTGTTGGCTATTCGTGCAGTTGCGGAAAGAGAAGCAGAATTCTCCAGCATTCTAGTTCTTCGTGTGTCGCTGTCCCGAGTGTTTGTACACTGTATTTTTATGCTTTTTCTGCAAGCCCTATTATGCCCCCAAACGCTCTGCACCTTCTAAGGCTTCTGGCAAGGAACATACATACATACAGTACTCACTATAAATGTGATATTTCTACGAATTTTCCCAAAATACATCTCGCTATATGGTTGCAAATGTTTTCTGTGTGTGCTTAAAGAGTGTGGGAGGGTCATTTACAGCTTAAACAATAAAAAAAGCATTTGGGGGTGGCGTCCATTTATAAACGGGGTACTGGTCTACTACAAATGTGGGCCATTGATTGCAAACAAGATTTGTTCATTTGCACACACAAAGAAGTAATTTTCCTAACAATTTCATTCAAGACCATGTTGGAAAAATGAGTACACCCCAATGAAAGTCTTAGGAGCAAAGATAAATTTTATACTGCAAAATTCTAAAAATTAACAATCGTTCAACCACAGGAGAGTCTTATTATTCATTAAACAGGTGTCCAGCAGACAGTTGACTATGTAAGGGCATTACTTAACAAAGAAAACCCCTTCCCATTTCATGCAGTCAGCAATGGTAACACATGGAAGAGAAATGTCACAAGACCATGGGCATCGCTAAGCCATTTTTAGGGGGGCTTTAGCTATTTTATTTTTTTTTTTACGTAATATTTTTCTGTCTCTCTCTCTTGGTGGTGCTCAATGCTACTCGGGATAGAGCTGTGTGGTCAGCCTGTGACCCAGGAGACTGCTGTGAGGCTTGGAAACTATCACACCATCTCTGAACTGCCATTGCCTCAGTCAGCTTTCTAAGTCTATAATGAACTCAGAAACTACACTGACCTATTAGTTCCTCATTAATTCTTGGTTGCTGTTGTAGAAAGGACATTATCAACATTTACATTATTTACTGTCCAGTGTCACCTAAATGAGGATGAGTTCCCGTCTGAGCCTGGTTCCTCTCAAGGTTCCTCATATCATCTCAGAGAGTTTTATCTTGCTACCGTCACCTCAGGCTTGCTCATTAGGGATAAATGTTATGGACAAATATTAACTTTAAACTTTATCATTAACTATCTATGTTTCTATACTTCTGTAAAGCTGCAATTGTCCATTGTTAAAAGTGCTATACAAATACAGTAAATTGAATTGAACCTTCATGCATTTGGAAGATTTTGGTCATTTGTTTCTTCTTGCACTTGCTCCAATCCTCTGAACTGTTGATTAATCAGTGGAAAGTCTTATTGCAACTGTATCAATTCATCTCATGTGCTTATTTGTATAGCGCATTAAAAAAAATTGACATTGTCACAAAGCAGCTTTACACAAATATGTAAATTCAGATATAAAATGTAAATTTATCCCTAATGAGGCAATGGTCAGAGGGAATGGTGGTGAGAAAAAATTCTTGTATCAATATGAGGAAAAAACTGTGAGAGGAAACAGACTTAAAAGGGACTATAAAATTATTTCCCTCCTATGTCTGTGTACTACATGGTCAAAAGGTGCAAATGCCTAACAAGGAGATTCATTCTAGTTCTAACATGAGGTCTATCATGCTGAAGTTTTCAACTGTTTACTGATCTAAGTGAAACCATCCACAGTTATTTTCATCATACAGGTTTGTTTTATTACAGCAGTGACCAACATAAAACATTTTAGACAGTAACAGTAACTCCAGCATTTCAAACACTACAAATATACAGCTTGATACACGGCCACATGTAGTTTAACATTTACAGAAAAAAAACTTAACTCATGATAAATGTTCACTTTACAAACAGATCATCAGAAATAACCGATCATTACCTTGGCTGAGAAACAAAAATGAACACTGTAGCAAAATACACAACCAAAATGAAATGTGTATCTTTTAAATACAGACATATGATATTTTAAACGTTCCATAAAAGTACAAAATTGTTTGTTCAACCACAACTGTACAACCGCAATACAAAAATGTTCTGATGCAGTATATAGAGAGAAAACGATAGCAGAAAAACAAACAAAACAAAAATGTACGTTCCATGATTTTAATAAAATAAAGTCCTTAAACTGAGCTCTTCATAGGTACAGACTGTAGCAGGTGCATGTGATTTAGCTTGTGTTTGTAACAAGAGGGTGATGTTTAGTGGATGAGATGAAAGGCAGTGACTGATGCAGCACAACTCTAGTTTTATTTCCTGGACCTGTGTCTAAGCAGTGAGCTGAAAAAAACACAAGCCTGGCAGCAGTGGACCTGGAGGTGACCTGAAACATTGCTAACAAGACAATCTAGCAGCCAGAGGGAAAAAAAAACAATGTTATCACTGTTAGCCTAATGAATAAGGATATAAAATAATTTGTAGAACGCAACAGACCACATCACTGCTTTCTTTTTTCTGATTACCGCACAAGACTGAGGCTTGTGATTTCACCTGGATAAATTCAGAGCAAAGTGAATTCCCCTCCGGTGAATTAGTGTTATATGAATTTTATTCGCTGTATAATTTAACACAGTATATACTTACATATAAAAAAAAAGGTAAATCCTACAGTGAAATGAGATGAATTAAATTAAATAATACATATCCCAGTGTCATTTGTTCAAGTGTAATTAAAAAGCTGGAATATCCCCGAAATCATGCAAATGAGATAAGATAAACCAGAACAATTCCAGCTCTATAAACATACAACACAACCTGGAAGCTACAGGCTGATAACCGTGGCTCTGTAGACTGTTGTTTTTTGTCAGATTTGTGGTGAGCGAACTGTATTTTTAGTTCAAGCACGGAAGCTCCAGCTCCTCTGGAAAGGCTGCAAAGACTTCTTTTTCAGGGTGAAGAATGTCAGCTGGGGTTTGAGCTTCTGAGTTCTCTCTGGAAAGACTGCAGCTTCGCTCTCGGGTGTCGGGAAGCGACTGCGATAGAGGTCAGGATAGGATCTCTGGAACTGAGACCAAGAAAGAGTAAAGATTAGTAGCCATGATGTCAGAATATCAGAGAAAACAAGCTGTTGTTTCTGCTGTTGATATGCACATAACCACAATGTGAGACAGGTATTGGATATAAAAAAGACTTTTTTTAAGACCCAATGTGCCTCATTGTCAGTGCATCAATGCAAAAGACCTTTTTTCAGCCTTGGCAAAAGGAAAAAACGAACAAAAAATGTCTCTCATTTTTAGTAACAATTATTTATCACTTCTCATTGTTTTCTGAAACTTGGCCTAGTAGCACTTGTCGTTTTCAGTCTTGTAGCCTGTGAGAGCAGTGTTCCATCCTGTTTATATGTTTACACTCTGCATCGTACTCTAATGATGTCACACACACATGCTTCTCTGGCGCGAGATGCTGTTGCTGATAAAGGAGTTTTAGTGGTCTGTTTGTTCCCAGTTTTTAAGCTGCCTTATCACAGCCTTTGATGGAAACTCCCACTGAGATTATACTAAAATACACTTAATTATGCAGCACTTGACTGTACACATTTGTGAGACTCAGATAACAATATTACTGTGTCAAGTGTGCAAAGACATGAGCTGATGACTCCTTTCCTTTACTTTTCAATAGTCCATAGAAATGTGGGTATACACTGAGGGGAAATAAGTATTTGTTCACTTCGGTTTTAACTTACTTTTTCTTATACTTTACTCTTTCTTCCAGTGCATATATCTGTTTCATATTCGACTTTGCAGTTAATGTGTGTATGTTCTAAGTACTTAAAGTTCCATATAAAATTCTAGATACTGTATAAATTTAGGGGGCAATTACTTTTTCATGTAGTGCCAGGCAGGTTTGGACCGCTTTTTTTCCCCTTAATAAATGAAATCATCATTTAAAATCTGCATTTTGTATTTACTTGCATTATCTTTGTGTAATATTAAAATTTTTTCGATGATCTGAATCTTTTAAGTGTGACAAATATGCAAAAAAATAAATAAATAAAAAAATAAAAACAGGAAGGGGGCAAAAACCTTTTCACAGCACTGTATATATACTGTATAAAAATCTTAAGGACACCACATCCTCAGTAAAGTACCGATTTGGGAGCCTTATGGGAAAATGCTGCTTTCCACTGTCCAGGGATTACAATAAAGGAATATGGGATATTTAATCTCATCAGCCAAGAAACCGAATCTTTGCAGAAGACAAGAAAACAAGCCCAATCATACTACCAAAATAAGTCAGGAAGGCTCTGAATACTAAGCATGTCTTTTTAAGGCTTATTTATACATATTTTTTGCACACCGAAATTCAGAAGATATCACATGTATAAAAAGTGGATCTATGCACAGGAAATATATTAGTGGACTTTTATACTGGCAGTTTAGCCTGAAAGAGAGCATGGCTCATGTGAAAGCTGTCACATGGATCAGGAAGCACACTGCTACCAAGCCCAAGGCTACCTGTGGGAGGTGGTATGAGTTCTGAATTTATTCAGACAGTAAAGCAACCTGCACGTGTTTTAAAAGATGATGAGATCATTAGTATCCACAACATACATGTACCATGAGTGGCAGGGGAACATTGTGGGACACAGAAGAAGTGAGATGCCTTATTCAGATATGGGAAGAAGAAAATATACAGAAGCAATTACAAACCTAACAAGAATGTAGCCGTGTAATAGCACCAAAATGCTAGAAAAATAAAAAATAAATAAATAAAATATGGTGAGTCACGCTGTGTTCTCCATTCATGTTCGTGAAAGTGTAAAATGAAAAGTTTGATACAATCAGATCAACTTTACAGGGGAAAAAGCTGTGAACATTCACATTCAGATTCATACCTCAGCAAATGTGTTCAGTGTGAAAACCACATTAATAACAAAGGGCAAAAAATATTTGCCCTAATTGTATATTGCTTAAGTCCTTACTTTCTTTCCAAATAGGTGGTGGTGGCCTGTTAAAAAATGAATCTCTAATAATTAAAAGAGAAAGCTCTAACCTGTTTCAGTTTCTTTTTCTTGTCCTTTATATGCATGGTCTTGTCATGAATGATCCCTTCCAGTAGCTCCACTATCGCTCCCTGGGAGCCTGTGACTCTCTGTTCCTCAAACTCCTGCTTGCTGATTTGTCTGCAGAAGGTGTGAGCTGGCGATTCCCGCGTGGAGTCTGTGTCTGCACCGGCGTACTTTATCTAATAAACACGTCAGAGTGTGAGGAAACTCACAGATTTAGTGAGATCAGTCACATTCCATGTGATTCCTCCACATATCTAACCAATTATGATTTCTCACCAAGGATCCATTTTAAGGATCCTTTTCTTTCATACTGGACAGGATACACATGCCTGAGTAGCAAATATTGATCAAAACCTGTTAATGGGCTGATGTGGGTGAATGTTCTGTTTGAAACAGATCCTAGGAGTTTGAGGGGTTACGTATTGATCAGTGATGTGTATTTTATAATCCACAGCTAAAAAATGGAGTAACGTCACAGTCAATAGCTGACTTAAATGCAAATAAACTATACTGTAGGTTTTTTTGGAATATGATGATGAGTCACAATTGTCTTAAAATGTTTTGAACTAGATTATGAAGGTCATGATTATGAACGCTATGAATGGGCAGAATATTGTGCAGTCAATTGCAGAATTACTGGCACCCTTCAGGAAAATAGACAGAGGTCATACTAAAGTAAATGAATAGTATTATTTGTATAGCACTTTTAACAGTGGACATTGTCACAAAGCAGCTTTACTGGAGAATAAAAATTCAGAATATAAATTTAATTTTTATCCCTATATATTTAGCAAAATATATATATATATATATATATATATATATATATATATATATATATATATATATATATATATATATATAAGTATTTGCTGGATTTACAAAAGTTGCTGGGGTTTTTTTGTACGTGCGCATACATGCTGAAGAATTCAGGCACAGCGCAGCTGATTTGCATACGGCAACACCAATACACCATAAATGGCAAACTACACATATGGATCTAAAATATGTGTGCATGTACAATATGGATGTATGAATGACTAACCTGTGCTCTACGTAGGTGGGATAGATGCTCTTGCACCGATCTCTGCAGCTCAGCAGGGACCTTTAGCACATTCTCGTGGTTGTCTATCATGAAGTTGACCAGTTTGGTGGCTAGCAGCTCGTCCAGGTCCACTTCATCTGATGAACATAAAATGCAGCGGGAGAAAGTCTGGACCATCTAGGAAGGAGGGAAAACACTCAGACACTCTAGTGGGGCACACATCAGTATTTTAACACTGGCCTTTGCAATACTGATATCACAGAAGCTAACGAGAAGCAAATGGGCACTCGAATACTGCCTTTTCACTGCTTCTGAAAAAAGACAATAAGTTATTCATTTTGAGTGTAGAGTCATAAAGTAGAGAGGTTATTGTGAATAAACCATGGAAGTTACACTAATGTGGAATTTCCTAAGCTAATTAAGAATGACCTGGAAAAAAAACACATATGCGGGCAGTGAGTTATGGTAATAATCAAACTGAATAAATCGACATGAATTGGTTCAGGTTATCAAAAAGCTTTGCATGCAAATAGCCAATGGTCTTTGCAAAGGTCTTTGTAAAACTCTTAAAACAATCAATACTTTTAATGTAACATCATAAGATATGATTACTGCAGAATATGGAAATTGTGCCTGTTTTTGGTTGTGTCCATGTTCAGTATTGAATTTCTTGTCACACTCCACAGTGATGCTTAATGTCTCACAAAACTCAAAGCTATAAGCATTTGCAATTTTTCATAAGAATTTCTGTTTTTGCCTAGCCTACTAAGAAAATATTGAAAATATTTTCATAAAAACAGTTAGTTGTTTTTTTTTTTTAAACAAATATCTCTTCAAAGTAATTGGTGATATCAAATCCATTTCTGCTCTCTGAGATGCCTCTTTCTCATAAGCTTTGAAGGTGTTATCAGGTTCAAGGTAAAACCATCTCACACTAAAAGCCAACAGTGTCCTGGCTAATTTGATATCAGACAGAAATAGGAATGTAAATAACCAGGGTGCGTGTTCCTATGGTATCGTTAAGGGGAGGGAGCTGCTTATTGTTGCAGGCTTTAGTCATCAGGCGCATTAACAGCTGCAGCTTTCGCCGGTTGGCTGGAGGCAGGAGGAGGCAGGAAACCTGCAGCGCTTCAACCGCAGTCTGTTGTTGTGGAAGAAGTCCTGAGTGAAAGAGATAGACAGACATGGAGAGAGAGAGAGAGAGAGAGAGAGAGAGAGAGAGAGAGAGAGAGAGAGAGAGAGAGAGTAAGAAAAAGTTCTATAATATTAATGCTTTTCACTTCCACCAATCAGTATAAGATTGAGCAATAATACTCAGTACAAGAATATTAAATAATACTGCCTTAACAGAATTAATTCAATATTAGGCTCAGTCAAATATGATGCTATTTTAAAACTCCAAAAATACCAGACTACTGAAACCAAATCAGCCCAAAAGTATTTTACAGATTTTCATGGTGATTGTTGCAGATAAAAGTGGTTGATTTAAAACTCCTAGAAGTGACACATATGTAATTACTTTCTATGATACCTCTGCTTATGTTCACAACTGAATGGAAGAGGGCTTTGGGTGAATTTGTGCCAAGACATGTGTTGGCCAAAATCTGTGGTAATTTTAAAAAAAATTGCAACCTTCTCAGAATATTGGCTTGATTGGCTGCATTTTATTTATTTCTTGATATTTATTTATTCATTTATTAAAATCCAATATTTATTTGTCTAAATATTGGTCAAATCTACTATTGGCAAATTATAATGTGTCCTGGAGTGTTTGCTCTCACTGTCCATTGTATTGCTCTTACCCAGAATGCTGACAAATATTTCATACAGATGGAATGTCAGCAGCGGCTCCTTTAATCTCTGGAAGTGTTCTGCTACCGTTCGGAAAACATCTCGCTCAAAGCCAGGATACATGGGCTGATTACTCTCATTTCCATTCGGCCCTGAAACAAAACAATATTTTGCTTAAAAAAAAAAAAAAAAACATTCAGAAATGTAAATATTAACTGCATTAACAAATCTGTTTTTTTACTTACAATTTGCCAAGCATTTCATTGCAGATAAAACCCAGTGAGGAAGATCCTCTGTAAAACAGCAGAGGGCACCAATATCAACCAAATATTTGTATGAATCAAGAGCATATTGAAATGTGAAGTTTAATTGCATTCTCACCTGCTTTGTTCTTCAGAACAACAATGCCTTGTTTGTTGACACTAAACACGTTGTAGACAGTATGCTTGGGGCTCAAGAGCTTGGCATCCAGAACGCCGTCTAAAGACTGGAGTCCCAAAACGCTCTGTAGGCTATTCAACAACAGTGTTCAAATATTTTGGGGGGAATTAAGAATCAAAAGGTGGACAAATCCATCAGCTGTGTTTATTAGCTAGACCAACAGCGAAGTAAAAGGACCAGTGTGCTGCCCAGTCCCCTGCATTCGGCCAAAGCCCTCTTTAATTCATGTGAGTGGAGTACAGATCTCACAAAAAGTAATTACAAATGTGCCTTCACTGGTAATAGTTTAAAAGAAGAATCCATACTGAATAGTGCTTGATTTGTCCTTCCCTGTTACGAACTATAGTTATGAAATCTAAATATTATCTTTTATATACTTAAACTTACTGCTTCAGAGTCATTGACTTCCATATCTGGTCCACATGCTTTGGCGTGATGTCTCTCCTCCGAATCAGTTTGCACTCATGAACTTCTCCTATCGCAATACTGTGTCTCTTGTTCCAGGTCTCAGAATTCTAATAAGAAGAGAACATGTTTCACAGGTTGTCCAACAAGAACATATTCCACATATTTCATCTCAAAATCCCTCACCAATACAAGCGGCTTCATGGGTATGTTTGAGGGTGCTGGTGTGTCTTCGCAGTCATCCCATCGGAGCATCTGTGGAACAAAGCCCATTTGCACCACCGGTATACGCTTAGGGACTGGCTTGAGGGGTGACTGTGGAGGAAATCTGATAACCCCCCAGTGTACAGAGTTAACTTACGCATATACCTCATAGTACAAAAGACACAAAACTAAGCACAAATCAGCACCTGTACAAACGTCCGTTGTCATCAAAGTCTTCTTTACCAAAGCGTCCTTTAACGTCTTCGATCACATGGTTCTTCAGGAACTTCCTGAGCAACTGTAGAGACTGATAGCGGGTCACCTCTGGCCCGAAGTTCTGGTTCCTCTTGAGCAGTTCGTGGAGATAATCAACAGCCTCTGATCCAGTGAAGCTGTTATCGTAACTCCGAAAGTGAGCCCAGTGTCTTCTTAGCGGCATCCCTCCACGGAAAAGCGTGATGGTTTCGTTCCACTGAAAGAGAAAAGGATGGGAAGGTTGGAAGGTATTTTCTTAAGTAACATGAATTTCTGTGAAAAATTTCATGAACAAAAACAAACAAAGCATAATTTTTTATTTGAGCTGTTATGCTGTCATATGGTGTGCAGTTCAGTGGTGTGTGATTGGATGGTTAACTTTCGTCAGAATATCATTCTTTACTCAAGTAATTGTCTTTTCTCCAAAACTTTTTATTTAACTTCTGCTATTTGGAAATCTACTATATAGACAGGAAACAAGTATCAGGTCACAGTATTAGGTCATAAGTTGTAGTACGTGATTTGTGACATGGTGCTAAACAAGCCTCTGATAAACTTGACAGCTATGCACACGGCATGTTGTTATCTTTGAAGAAACACGTCAGGTGCCAGACATGTTAAGATTCGAAAGTTTAGATAACCGCAAGCCTAAACAGACAGTACATTGTGTAACAATTAGCACTGTTTAGAGTTATGAATGGAGATTCATGACTTATGAATTCATTTATACAAATGCTGGTAACCAGCTGAATGACCATAATCATCCAACACTGACTATACAGAATTGCTTCACTAATCTTGGCTCCAAATACACTGAGGCTCGATCCTTTGTAATCAAAATCCTAAACTTTTTAACTGAAAGAATGTTCACTTTCATTAACCTTTTTTTTTTTTACATTACCTACAATATAATTTGAACAGTGATGCCTGTGGAATTTAACCTTTGTTTCACCTTTACCAAAAGAAAGTGATTGATGCAGGAGCACTTTATAAGTGGTAAGTTCCTGGTCGAAATTATGTCATTTATGACCTCAGCATATTTGACAGATGACCTGTGGGGAAAAAACATAGATGCCCCCATGTTTGTCAGCTATCTGGCTAGCCATTTGTGATGAGTGATTTAAATGTTTCTCCTCAAATAAGAACTGTGTACTAAACAAGACAGCAATGTTAATTGATCTGCATGTTAATTGATCTGAATGAAATCTGAGAATGAACTCAACCACAGTTGAGTCAAATGGAACAGTAGTCCTTTAGGCCTATCCTGGGTGAATCGAATGTATCTGAACAGTGCTAAGAACAAGAGGAAACCAGGCCAATTACTTGTCTTATGTGAACGCATCTCGGACAGCAACGAAGGACTGACTATTCAACTATATCATGTCATCGATCCATTTTCTGTACCTCACTAATTCTACATAAAGCCACTGGGAACATTGAGCCTATCCCAGGGGACGAAATCACACACTCATTCTTTCACTTATGGATGGCAATTTATATATTTCCAGTCAGTCTACAACACGTCTTTGGACTGGAAACCCCTGAAGCAAGAGGAGAACATACAAACTCCACACACACACGACAGAGACCAAGAAGCGAACCCACGTCCTCAGTGATGCAAGGCAAACATTTGAACCACCAAATTACTGTCGCCCATCACTGATCGCCGCAATCACAAATCTTTCTAACAAATCTGTACTTCTCGGGTTAACTCATAGCATTCTGTGGGGTCTTGTGGCAAAAACAACAGAAACAAAAGCAGTTGCTTTTAAAATTGGTTCCTTTGCATCACATGGGTCTTTCATTTCTAAGTTTGCGAGATGTTAGTGAGTGAAACATTTGAAACAGACCATACATGTACATAAAATAGGATTTGTCTGACATTTGTGCTTCAAAACAAATGCTGGCATAATAAACAGTAAAAGACCCTCCTCCAGCAGAACTCATGTATGATCCCAGTTGGTCACCAGGTGTTAATGGCTATGCATCTCTGCTGCCACTTGTAACCGGATCGTTCAACAATTGAGATGCTAACAGAAGGTGTGAACAGAGCCGTAATTTGTCCAGCTGAGTGACAAAATAAGCACTTTTGCGAGCTAGCAGCAAAACCTGACCGGTATCCGTCATATTTTGTTTATTAACTCCTATTAAAAGCCACTGTAACTGTGATGTCTCCCAGTGACGTCAGTGCAGCATACAAATACGGACATCTCACAAGAATAATACAAATACAGCAAAATTAACACCACAATCACGAAAACACATCACAAACATTACACTGTGAACTTGTTTAATGTGTTTCAGAAAGAAACTTTACGGCTACTACACCTGAACGTGACTGGGCTTTGAAGCGTTGCTGCTTTGGGAACACGGAGCTCCAAGAGCAAGTCGATTTATGAGCTATTGCTCGTACAACTTTACCGAAAATACAACTCAATTAGTGACACACATAGAGGGGGAAAACACCTCGGAACAGTTCAATAAACCACTTTTATCAATAAGAGGCCAGGTGGCTTATAACCTATGTACAACAGCATACCAAGTCAGACTGCTAGCTAATTAGCTACAGAAACTATTAAGACCGTGAACAGATAGATAGATATTTATTGTCATATGCACAGGTATACAGCACGTACAGGTACATAGCAACGAAATGCCTTTTAGCATCTACCAGAACTTCAAATACTAGAGATTTGTGCAAATGAACAAGTGCAGATAAATATGTACATCAACAAATAAGGCTAAGCTCTTACTCTAACTTTCTTCTGCTTAGTTACTGTTTAACTTTAGTAACAAGGATGTTTTCCCCAAAAACCTGGCGAAATGCTCGCCTATAACCATTTAAAAATTAAAAACCTTAAGTTTTTATTTAAATACATCGGCGGTGTTAACTTATTCTTAAAGTCGAACCAAGAAATAAGCTTTAAATAAATAATACATTATAAAATAACAAAACCAAAGATCTTGCTCGAAGGAAATAGTTTTCGGTGTGCGCGTGCCCGACCAAAACTTACCAACTTTGTTGCCCGGTACGGACCTGGACCGATCATAGTCCCATTCATTTTAACCCTACAATAATTAACAACCTATTAAACTACACCCAATTAAATATCGGCTTCGTGTCCATTAAACTTCCTCACTTTTACTTCCCAATAAATTGTTATAAAAAAAAAAAAACCAAGGACGCACGCTTGGTTTTGAAACTGGACACACTGCTTCGGGCTACGTGATTGGACAATAAAATGTCACGTGACAAACCGATTGGGCCAAATATGGCTACTAGGAAGACTTCCGGGTCAGTATTAGCAACAAAACCACAAACACAAAGGCACGTATTGACAAATAATTTATTTTGTTGAATAAAAAGGTACAATTTTAACATTTAACAAAACTGAAGGATATAAATAGAGCACGGTAAGGAAATACAAAATGCATAAACACAAGGGGGAGGGGATAAACACGAGTCTCCACAGATCACTGGCACATTAGGTTCTTTGAAGAACACATGCCTCAGTCAGACTTTTTTTTTCTTAAAAAAAACAAAAAACAAACAAAAACAGCCATATTTAAGAAGTTAACAATAAACACTGAAAATAAAATTTTCAAAGCTGAAAATGAACCCCAGCTGTCACTTCTGCCACGTTCAACCTAGGACTCAAGCATAGTAATCAGTCATGCTGTTTTTTGGGAAAAGGGCCTCAGGTTTGTTTAAGGAATCTTTTAATCTGAATTGATAAATCAAACCCTTAAAACTGCCCTTTTAAAGACCAATAGCATTAAAATCAAGTACCTCTGCTTTCACAATCCATGCATTCTGTTAAACCAGCAGTTAGGTCATATTCCATAGCTGGGCTTAAAATGTACAAATGAAGGGTCTATTTAAAAATGTTGTACCCCATAAACATTTCAGAACCCGTGTGAAGACCGTACAAACCAGGATCCACATCTTCAGTGTAAAACCACATGTGCTAGTTGGGCAATATTCATTCAGTGAGAAAGTGGCATTCCACAAAGTTTTAACATAAAACACAGTGGGTGAATTATCTGAAATGGTTAAAGGAAAATAAAGCAAATTTAAAAAAGCTGCAGGATCTTCACTTATGGGTGGCAACAAGGTACAAAGTCCTTATTCAGTCTTCTTGTGTGTGGAGTTTAGGAAGCATGCTCCATTCTGAAGGGCTTTGGGCAACCTCTTACCCTTGGTGTATGCATGGTAATAAAAATTAAGGAAAAGAAGCAGGAAGATCAGTCCATACAAGCCAATGATGTAGAGGAAAACCGGGAACTGGTAAGGGCAGTCCTTCATGAAGAAAAACTGGCCAACATGGGCGGTCACCATCACAAACTGAACCTGAAGAGAACACAAAGTTTAGTTTAGAGTATAAAGTTCAGCTTCAAGTCTGCATCAGGGGTCTTAAATTTCACTGCACACCATATCTAGACAACAATAACTTAATACAAAACCATGACTTACCAGCTGAATGGTGGTCATGTACTTCTTCCACCAGAGGAACTTCTGATAGGCTGGGCCCATAGCAGACAGGGCATAGTAGGTGTACATGACCACATGGACACAGCAGTTCAGCAGGGCATGGAAGGTTCCCAAACCACCTGCAAAAAAAAAAAGAAGCAAAAAGTACAGATCTTGTTAATCTACAAATATAAAATTTGCACAATTTCTTAAGCTGAACCTAAATAAACAAATCTTTTACCTGGAGCAAACTTGACTCCAAACCACCATGTGAAGGGCATGATTGAATGATGGTAGACATGGAGGAAAGTGACTTGGCTATTCTTTTTTCTCAGAACAAAGAAAATCTGTAAAAAAATAAAATAAAGGAGAGCTATAAGCAAGTTATAGAACACAAAGGCTTCACAACAAGAACATACAAATAAAACCTAGCAATTACCGTATCCAACATCTCTATAAACTTGGAGAAGTAGTAGAGCCAGCAAGTCCATGCCATCTGAAAAAAGAAGTCAGTCAGTCATGCACCAGGAAAAATACATCTGATAAGAAGTTACAGCACAAGTCAGTTAATGTGGATTTTTTAATTAATTTTTTTACCCTTAGAGCCTGTGGTGAGCTGGAGTAGTCCACAAGGTCACACCTGTATGAGTATCCATTGGCCCAGCCAGACATGAGAAACTGGGGGGGAGAAAAAATAAATAAATACTTGCATTAACATTATGGTGTACACAAACCCACACCTTCACTTGTTAAATGGGGTTCTCAGGGACACTTCCAGAAGTTTCTTACCCCTCCCTTACAACATAAATAGCTGCTTAAGTCCATCAGTTCTTGCTTGTTGCAAATACCAGGAATACCTCAGTTTCAGTACACAAATGAAGCATTAATTGTATAACAGTTACAGGCACTGAGAATACACAATGACAACCTACCTCATAAATCATGTAAAGGGAGAATGCTACGATGCTAAAGTTGTATATGATCATTGGTCGCTTGAGGTCAAAAGGTTTGCGGTTCTCCATCAGCCGAGGTCCGAGTGTCGTGACGAAGTAGATGTAGGAAAGGATGATCATGGTTTGAGGGAATGGGGAGGACATAAGGGGCCAGTCCTCAACTCTTGGGTCTAAAGAGAAAGATAAGATGGCAAACCACTTCAGTTTTTTGCACAATGCCTAGATTAGTTGGGGATTTATTAGAGAAGTCCAAAACATGATTTAAAAAAAAAAAAAAACAAGCCATACCTGCTTCTTTAAGCCACTCATCATAGAGCAAGGTCAAGGTGCTGAATGCCATCCTCTAAAGCTGCTTACTGGCTCCTGGAACATGGAGGTTTGTACATTACTACAAAAATGCCTCAAAACTGGAAATTCAGCCTAGTGTTTATCAGATCAGACCAGACCAGACCAGCTTCCTGTTCACCCACTTTCCAAATCAAGTCCAAAAAGAAAAAGTTCTGTTACTCGATTTGGAACACCAATTAAAACAAAACAAAAGACCAAGCAAGAAATGCCTATACCAAAATGACTAACTAGATGACAAAAGGAGTTGGTGTTACGCCTTAACAGGGCCTACAGGTTGTGTACATGCCACCCATGAGGGGAGAAACCGGCGTCTAAAACCGCTCCCAAGTTTATTCCTTCAAAGCGTCTCCAAGCAACGGAGTAATCTCCCTGATATACTGACGTATGCCGGTCTTCTCAAAATTCACTGAATGGCTTCTCAAAGGCATTTAATCTCAACAACACTACTACAAAATAAAGCTTTAAAAAAAACTGAAAACTCCACATACCTCGACGATTTTTTGCCTCGTCCTTTATGACTTTGAAGCCCACCTTCCTCTATCCTCTCGCAAAATCAAGTTGAGGAATACTGACTCACAGAGCATGCCTAACTGCTCTAAATACTAAGTCACCTGTGTTTAGGCCCCGCCCACAACCTGATGGGCGCGAGCAGGAAAGAAACTTCCGGAATTTTGACCGAAACTCAATTCTCTCTCTCTCTCTCTCTCTCTCTCTCTCTCTCTCTCTCTCTGTCTCTCTCTCTCTCTCTCTCTCTCTCT
This sequence comes from Hemibagrus wyckioides, assembly GCF_019097595.1. Classification (NCBI taxonomy): domain Eukaryota; kingdom Metazoa; phylum Chordata; class Actinopteri; order Siluriformes; family Bagridae; genus Hemibagrus; species Hemibagrus wyckioides. The sequence goes on from NC_080725.1 coordinate 9,790,365, forward strand.
GTCTGTCTGTCTGTCTGTCTGTCTCTCTCTCTCTCTCTCTCTCTCTGTCTGTCTGTCTGTCTGTCTCTCTCTCTCTCTCTCTCTCTCTCTCTCTCTCTCTGTCTGTCTGTCTGTCTGTCTCTCTCTCTCTCTCTCTCTCTCTCTCTCTCTCTCTCTCTGTCTCTCTCTCTCTCTCTCTCTGTCTGTCTGTCTGTCTGTCTCTCTCTCTCTCTCTCTCTCTCTCTGTCTGTCTGTCTGTCTCTCTCTCGCTCTCTCTCTCTCTCTCTCTCTGTCTGTCTGTCTGTCTGTCTGTCTGTCTCTCTCTCTCTCTCTCTCTCTCTCTCTGTCTGTCTGTCTGTCTGTCTCTCTCTCTCTCTCTCTCGGTGTGTTGCACAGACTGCAGCATAGATATTTTCAAGTAAATACAATGTTCATATAAAAAAGGCAAATATTTAATAGATTGTTGATGAAACCTGCTTTAAAATGGGTCAAGTACCTGTTTTTTTCTTTCTATTTAACTGGTTTATTTTTTAATCCGCTTTATTTACAAACATTTATTGAAAAGCCGTTCAGCAAAGTTCTATGACAAACATTTCCTTTGTAGAATTTATTTTTCTCTTAGGTACAGGTGAACATTCCACTCATTATCTCAGTAAAAAAAAAAAAATTATTTCCATATATTGTCATACTATTTATCAGCGAATATTGTACAAGATGAAAACAAAGGTATTTGTGCACAGGACATTTTGTGTTACAGAAGATACTGTAAACATAGGACAAGGAAAAAATACAATGAAATATATTTTTATATTTTTAAATAGATGTTAACAAATCTGGGGTATTATGATGTCTTGCTTGTTTGCTGTGTTTCAGTTTTGTTATATCCTGATCATTTTGTTTTCACTTGAATTCCAGAAATTTGTGGAGTGCTAAAGTGCTAAAAATCAGTATAATGGATTATATAGATGACTGACATCTTATATATTCCTAAAAACAGCCTTGCATAAACTGTTTATGAGAATGGATGCTAAATTTGAAAATAAAATAAAAAGGTGTAACATGCATATTGAATCAATTTGTTGAATAAATGAGCGGTGTCTATTTGTCTTAAATGAGTGAATTTCTTAAGTCACTGGGCAGCAAACCAAAACAAATTAAAGACACGCATATATATTGTGTTTAGTCTCGGTCGAATGAATTTACTAATCAGAAAATATGAGCTCTTTTTCAAGGATGCAAAAGAAGACCATTTCATCCACACATGAAGTAAGTATACAAAGAAGATATAGCTTTACATTATAGAGATCTTAGAGATATATAGAGAGAGGAGAGGATATATCTATAAGATATATAGAAATGTATATCTTAGAGAGAGGAGTTGGAACTGTTGGAACATGTTGGAAGTCTGTTGTGTGAAGAAACATTTGGTGAATAGAGGTGTAAATAATATACAATATCCAAAAGATTCTAGTTTAAATTATTTAATTTTCCAATTTTATTCATCCCTTTTCAGAATCTCCGCATTTTAACATCCATGACTTTTAAGCTTCATTGTTTTGGGAGAGGAGACGGAGACAGGTGGGTTCTCCTGAGAACACAACAATAAAAGAAAAAAGACATTGATACTTTAGGGTGTGAGATTAAGCAAATGTAGATTGCTTAGCATGTAAAAGAATTGAAACCGAACTATTAGACCTCCTTTCCACTTTGATCCATTTCTGTACAATGGGTTTTAGTCAATTAACACCTACCTTTGGCTAATGAAAGCTTTTATGGATGATATTCAAAATATGTGGAATGCACTCAGTTGAAGCAGTGCTGTAATTACATACAACTACTTAAAAAAATGTTTTGCTCATTTTTTGTAGTATTGTTTAGTATTGTCACCTTATCCATTTTACACACACTAACATTTAAATAATGATGTTTTATTTGTACAAAATATTAAAAACCAATTATATTTAATTATATGGCAAATTATATGGCCCTGTAATGGACGGCATTCCACATCACACCCAGTGAGGGTGTTGATCCAGCTCTAGCATGACCCTGATTAGGAGGTTACTCAAGGTTAATGAATGAAAATCACAATTTAAGCATGACAGAGAAACATTCTAGACATCTGCAGTTCTGGCGACACTGGCTTCGGTGAATCGTGCTATGCAACCTGTGCTTGCTATGACAAACATTTCCGTTCCAGATTTTCTCTGATCAGCAAGATACACGTACACATTCCACTCAGCTTCTCAGTACAATTGTCTATGTATGGTCATACTACTTATAAGCAAATGTTACTAAATTAATAGTAATATACAAAATTTGTACTTGGGCTGATTTGCATAATGTCGTCATTTTGTTACTGTGAAAAAGATCAGAGTGAGTAAGAGAAAAGATTAGTCCAAAAATGAGTGAAGGTACATGCTGTATAAATGTGAGGGCTGTGTTTCTTAAATGCTAAAAAAGTCTTCTTAAATTAGACTTTCTTGGCTTTATGAGTAATCCAAAAAAAGTAGGAATAAAAAAAAGTAACAGAGGCTTTCCAATCAAAGTAAAGAGTTAAGTTTATAATGTGTTAAATTAGTTAAATGAGTTAAATTTAAGCCTCAGGTTTATTGTCATGTGCAAAAAAAATGCTTTAATTATTTATAATCAATAAAATCCTTGGTTCCAATCACAAGGGAATGCTGCAGTATGATGTGGCAAAGACGTCTCATATCGAGGTAGAAACTTGGGTGTTGATGTTCCAGGGACAGGATGAAACCAGTCTATCTGGATCTGTAAGAACAGGGTCAGATTCCCTTCATTTCACTGCAGTGTGTAGTACCATCACTCATGGTTTCTGTATGGGGAAGAATGAACAGAATGATTGAGTGATAAAACATGTAGAGTAATGTCTTCTTCTCAAGTCTGTTTAAGTTCCTCCAACTTCTCGGGGTTTCCACCAACCATCCAGAAGCATGGCAGTGAGTTAGTTGGCTATGCCAGATTTCCCCTAGGTGTGAATGTTGAAGGCTTGGCAACATTAAACCTTCTTGTGGCCAGTGTTCCCAGGATAAAGGTAAAAATACTGAAGGTAAATAAAGGCATGGGCTTCCTGAAGAACTGTAGCATGTTCTCCAAGAAGGTTGGAATAACTGACTAGTTGGCTGAATGAACTTTTTATTTCATTATTATAAGTATTGTAAGGTCATTTTATGCTATACAGAATTTTGTATAGACTTTAGTTGTAAAATACTCTATATTGAATGTATCAGTGAAGTGAAAGCCATTCCTGAGCGCCAGTGAAGCATCACAGTTATTATGAAGCTAAAACATACAGGTAAAATATAAAGGAGATTAATGAAGTCTGATGTGACAAGGTAAAATTTTCTATGTAAAACATTATCAGTGGCATATTTAACACTATTTATTATCCTGAATAGTTAACAGTGTCAAACAAAAAGTTTATAGCAGCCCAAAGAGTTCTGTGTACAGGGGTTTCCCTTTAGCAGACATACTTAAGAAGCCATTAGCTTTTCAATAAATCCCTGAGGAACCCCTTAAAAAAAGTGTTTGCTGATGTTATACAATCACTGTGAAAGGGGAAGACATTTTCATATGTGGGTAAAAAGGTATGCAAACTGGTATAGCAGGGTTCGCCAGTTGAGTCCTGTACATGGGTGTGCACTTTCATCAAATTCCCTGTTGGCCAAAATATTTACACACAAAGACACACATGCCTGTCTACACACACACACACACACACACACACAAACACAGTTATTTTTTTTTTAAATCCCTGTTTTCCAAAACTGTCATTAATAAATGTAATTTCATGTAATTATCATATATCATTAAATGTTGTCAATGTAAAAAACAAACAACATCGTTCTGAACACTAGCATTTCTATACTTGCTAGTGCTAGTTCTTAGTTTTCAAAGGACTGTTAAACCTCATAGTATATGCAAATGGTGCCTACAAATGCATAAACAAACAAACAGGCGTGTTTGTTTGCCTCAGTAAACAATAGCCTATGTGAAATGTTTAAGGTGGTTTGTAGGTGTATTTTGCATGTGTGTGCAGTTGTGTTAATCTGTCGAATGTTTGTAAAAATGTCTACTAAACTTAAGTTTACACAATTAAAACAATTGTTTTAATATTTTATATTGAGCAAATATCAGCCATCATGCATTGTAATTATATTAATGTATTCAGTTAAAGGATTCATAAATTTCAAAATGTTCATCTGGTTACCTTTACATATGACAGCTGAAATTACAAATGTTTCTTAAAAGTAAAGTAAAGAAAAGTAATAAGTCAAACGTAATTATTAGATAGCAAGTAGTTACTTCACAGAAAAAACAAAAATAACTGAAAATCGCTGCTGGCAGAAGTATTGGAATCCCCCAGTGGCCTGGTGAAAATGTTTTTGGTGAGATTTTTTTTTAATTTAAGTTTGTGATACAAACAAAAAGACATACACCATACCCCAATTCAGTTACATTTTATTTATAAAGTGCTTGCAATGCAATGCGTGCAATGGACATTGTGGAAAGGCAGCTTCACAAAAATCTGAATATAGATTTCAATGCATTTATTCATTATAATTATATTTTTATCAATTAACACCATCCCTGTACTGAAACATGGTGGTGGTAGCATCACATTTTTACTCCTCACACTCAGACTTCTTGTCCAGATCGAAGGGAGAATGGATGGAGCAAAATACAGAATATTACAAGAAAATCTGCTTTGGTCTCTTGGAAAAAACTTCACCATTTAGTAAGTTATTGGTCACAGACACAAGGGCATAGCAATGCAGGAGTAGTTAAAAACTAAAAAGTGAATGTTCTATTGTGGTTAAGTCAAAATCCAGATCTGAACCCCATTCTGAATCTTTGCAAATTGCAGTCAACAAACAGTATCTTTTCAAACCAGAACAATTTAGAGCAAATCATGCAGATAGAATGGGTGAAAATCTAATACAAAGCTAATAGAAACCTAACACAGCAAACTTGGAGCTGCAAAAAAAGGTGGTTTTGCCGAGCACTAGCCTGAAGGGTTTCAATGCTTATCTAAGCAGCCATCTTCAAATTTTTTTGTAAAAAAAATCTGCTGAAAAATAAGGACTTTACAGACATCTTGCACAGCCAGTCTTGTCTTTGTTATCTGATAACATCCCATGCAGACAACACAAAATAAATGCTTGTTAATAAATCTTCTTCTTCTTTCGGCTTTTCCCTTCAGGGGTCGCCACAGCGAATCATCTCTCTCCACCTGTCCCTATCTTCTGTATCCTCAACACTTACACCCACTAGCTTCATATCCTCATTTATTACATCCATATACATCCTCTTTAGCCTTTGGTCTTTTCCTTCTGCCTGGCAGATCCATGTCCAACATTCTCCTACCAATATACTCACTCTCCCTCCTCTGGACATGTCTTGCACGTTGTTTCATAGACATCTTACTTATTCCAAATTCTTATTTCAATGTCTACTAATTAAGAATCTCAAAACAATACAAAACAAACTGCCTTTTTGAAATGAAGGGTTATACAATCACTTTGTCATTTCGTCCACTAGAGGGCGTCCTCTCCTTATTTTCCCGTCATGTGTGCTCCTATGCACTTGAGAGTGGGATTAAATCACAGTCTTTTATTCAGGATGCACACTTTCCACACATGGCTGGGATTTACATTTTTCAGTTTGTTGATCAGTTGTTAAACTTTGCAAGTTGAATTGAACTGGTGTTATGAATAAAGCACTAAGCTAATCAAACCCATGAAACATACTCCTCCTTTCCTGGAAGGCTAACTCTGGTTTTGAAGTTATTTCTATTTTACCCTTTTAAACAGCCAAGGCTGGTGAATTTCAAACGGATACCTTGTACACAGGTAGATGCATACAATTCTGTATGACATCCCTTTTTGTATGATGTTTGATTTCTTATCATACACTTTGAACCTCATGTACAAATTATAGAGTATAACAGCTTGCGACTATAACTAGAACTACAGGTACCCTGTCCTGGTGATATAATCTTCAAACATCTGTGCAGCTGTGGTGAGTGTCATTTTTTATACTTTTGCCTCATTTGGAAGTACATAGCTGCTAGATTTTAGTGGGGGTTTTCAGATATCACTCACTGTTGTCTATTGTGACATTCATTTCTCAGTCAGCATGTTCTAGAGTGGTATTCTCCACTGTATTCTGTACTTACTTAACATGTATACATAAGTGGACTTCTTTCCGTTTCCTGTTATATTTCCCTTTGGCACTTTGGCTACCAGCCACATAAGTCTCTCCAACTCTCTCACTATACTGCCAGTGCTCACTTTTGAACTTGCTCAGTTAGCTGGACTGCTTATGCACAACATTGGGCCTCCATTTAGACTTCTCTACATCTTCCTCCATCTAGCCAACCACTAACACAAACATTCTGAGGTTCTACATTTTCTGGACTACTAACAACAACACAACAGGGCTAGAATTGGGTTCCTTCTATTAAAATTCTACTCTCTCTGCTGACCAGTTTTTCCCCTTAGCAGTTTCTTTCCAAGCGTCCACCATCTGCCATCCAAAGACTAGCAGGCCTGTTGTAGGCGATGCTAACTTTGTCAAAGCACTGCTGACCTAGTCCATGACATATAGAAATCTGCCCTGTGCCAATGCAGCTCCAAACCATACTCAGCACAGACAAAAACATTGCAAACATCATTGACTTGAGCACAATATCTCACTATGTCAAAGTGCACAAGTGCCCGGTCCATCACGCTACTCAATCTTCAGATTAACTGAAGAACACTCCACAATACTCTAGATGTGCAGGTGTTTGTAAAAAAAAAAAAAAACCTTTTCTTGCATTGATATTTGTTTAGATGTTCAGCACATGGCACAGTTCAGCATTCTCTTTTTCTTTTACACCTGTTTCAACTCATAAAGAGTATATCATAGTGTATCACAGTGTATAAGTAGAATTAGCTGGGATAAAGGAGGGGAAACCATGAGCAAACCATGTGCAAAAACAAGGCTTGGTGGGGTTCAAGTGTTAGATAGATTCAACAGTTTTTATAGAGATACAGCAGATAATAAAAGCTTTAGCTTTCCAGACTGTTCCAGGGATCTTAATTACTGAAATTAAGGTGAAACTGAAATTAAAGGTGACTAACCAGTAGCAGGACCAAACGTAAACAATATTCAATATTATCTAATTTGGCGTTCATACTGTTTATCTATCTTGCCGTCTTATTTCAGATTTGGAGTTAGATTTGTAAAAAGTTTATTTGTAAAAAAAAAAAAAAAAAAAATGGAAGGCAGGTCACATCATTAGGGAACTTTTCATTTCAAAGTAGATAACATTCAGGTACTGCTTGCAGTCTATGCTATATGACAATGTAGTTAGCGAAAAGTAATCAGCTATAGGAAAACGAGAATAATTGCTCCTGGTTCTACCTCAATAAAAGGTTTTAATAAGCCTTGTAAGCACAGACTTGTATAAAATGAGAAGCATGGTGAGGTAAGTTTGCTAACATTTACCAGGTATATCTAATAGCCTGTTTACTTACCACTCTAATACCAGATTAATCCAGCCTCGACTCAAGTTAACATAATTGCATAGTCATTAAGTCAAATTCTAGTGAAAATACTAAGTAGAGGCTATTTTGCATTTGGTGAATTTATTAGCCAACTATATGGAGTTAATCATGTATAAATGAGCAACAGACTTATTATTAAATGATATCTGCAGGTGAAATAGTGTATAGTTTAAGATCATTAATAGAAGTTACTTTTCACATGAAAATATAGCATCAATTTTTTTTTAACAGATAGAAGCCTTTCCCCTTTCATTTTTGTTTTTCTCTTTACGTTTTTTTCCTACTTGAGTACATTTTAGCTGGATAAATCCACTTTTCACTGAGTAAGATTTTAACATATTATCTATACTTCGGCTTTCTAAGAACTTTCTCTGCACCCGGCGATTAGGTCTTTAGTCAGTATTTGATCGACATGCACTGAGCAAAATATACAAGTGAGGCTTTCAAAGTTTATGCCAGCTGATGCTATCACACAGCATCAATTTTCATTAAATAAATTGCATTAATTCTTTGTGGAACAAATATAATATTTGGAAACTAATGAGACTAATGCATGATCTTACATAACATATTTAAGAAACTTTCTATATAAATTGTAAAGAATAATTTTTACTCTATGTTCCATTTTATTAGTAACTTTTGGATTCACGTGGAAACCTTTCTGATGTCTCCTAACAGCTAATAGCAAATACTGACTCATTGCTTTATGTCATGAAGACCTTTTTTCTTATATTAGTTTAACCACATTAGATTTTCATAACTAATAAATGAATACATTTGTGGATAGTGGAATCTGACTTGAGGACTCGAGTGTAGTCTAGTATTCTTAAATCAGCCATGATTTTGTGGTTGGTGTGATATCCAGTATTTCCTTCATTCCAACATAAATGCAGAAAAATGACATTAACCGTAGACAAGCAAATACAATACATGGATTCAGATTCACTGAAAGGGATTTTTTTTGTTACAGGTGGATGATCCATTCATTTGAGACTTTCTGACCAATGAGGAAGAAATGAATCGTATTTTGATACCCATTCACATCCCCATCCATGTCTTGGGATTTCATAAGCACAGTGTAAGCTCTCTTTTTTCCCCAGGTTTGTTCTTGTTCACTGAGGGCTGCCTTGTTTTTTTGCCTATCCTCCCATAAGAGATTATTTGGCTTCAGTCAGGACACTAACTCATTAACCTTCATTAATTATTAATCATTAATCATGAAGAAGCCATCCATCTTTGGGTCATGTTCAATATTTAGCAGTGGATGTCTGATTGATTTTTACAGGAACACACTTAAACTGTAAACTTTGTTAAAAATGTTTATTGTATCTTCATTATTAGGATGGATCATCATGTTTTTTTTCAAAGGGGGGGGGCAGATTTGACTATGACTTCACCCCTATTACAAGTAATTGGACAGATTAACATGATGATGAATTATATTATTGGTTTTAATGCTTGGTTGCATTCCCAAAAGGTTTTCCATGCTTCCAGCTCTTTTCTTAATTTGCCCTTTTTTTGTAGCCATGATTAAATATCATTCTTTAGTGTATTCATGTTTAGGTAACTGTGTTAATGCAGTCTGCTGCCACCATCAGGTGGAATGAACATTTAAACAGAGAAGCTGCCAGCCAATTAGCATCTTTCCACAGGCCACATTTGGCCCTGGGGCCCAGCTTTGGAAAACCCTGATCTAAACGATTAGCAGTAGACAAATGCCCAAGGTATGACAAGAGCTTACAGTGGCTTAAAAAGGTGTATCCTGTACAAGCAGAGACTTTGACAGGTCTGGCCATGACATTAATTCATTCTTCTTCAGTAAGCGCTTTATCCGTGTCAGGGTCAAGGTGGATTCAGATCCTATTCTGGGAACACTAGGCATGAGATGGGAATACATCCTGGATATGATGCCATCTTGGGGCTCCCAGATATGCAGTTATGGCTAAACAAAAGGTTCTAAATGACTCACAATCACATTTTATATATATCACATTTAATACACATTTTCACATAAAATATATACAGGTTTCAGTTAGCTCTTAGCTTTTTCCAGTAGACGCAATCATGATATTTAACAAATATAAATTGTATAAATAATACCTTTGGAACAATGGTAGCCCTTAACAATCAGGTGTAATGCTGTACCTTTACGGTTTCTGACATGCTGCATTTATTGTGTTATTTACACCGATCAGGCATAACATTATGAGCAGTGACAGATGAAATGAATAAGACTGATTATCTCCTTATCATGGCACCTGTTAGTGGGTGGGATATATTAGGCAGCAAGTGTACATTTTGTCCTCAAAGTTGATGTGTTAGAAGCAGGAAAAATGGACAAGTGTAAGGATTTGACAAGGGCCAAATTGTGATGGCTAGACGACTGGATCAGAGAATCTCCAAAACTGCAGCTCTTGTGGGGTGTTCCCGGTCTGCAGTGGTCAGTATCTATAAAAAGTGGTCCAAGGAAGGAACAGTGGTGAACCGGCGACAGGGTCATGGGCAGCCGAGGCTCGCTGATGCATGTGGGGAGCGAAGGCTGGCCCGTGTGATCCAAACCAACAGACAAGTTACTGTTGCTCAAATTGCTGAAGAAGTTAATGCTGGTTCCAATAGCAAGGTATCAGAATACACAGTGCATGACGGGTCAGGGCTGTTTTAGCAGCAAAAGGGGGACCGACACAATATTAGGCAGGTGGTCATAATGATATGCCTAGTCGGTGTATTCTGTTATTTATTATTATTTTCGAGAGAGGAAAAAATGAGAGTTGATTGTTTATATAATTATTATGATCTAAATGATAAGAGGAACTTGTTTCTAGTATGTTCAACACCATTTAACTATAAATAAATATTAAATACATACATACATAAATAAACAAATAAACTTTTATAAACTTGTAAACTATTATAATTTTTTTTATATAAAAAAAATGTGATTAGCAGTAAATTGCTGAGGTGTAAGAGGAATAAAACACTCCAGGACTTGCTGATGACTGTTAGGTTGGTACCAGTTACCCTTGTCTGTGTTGGTCTGCATCACCAACCTACTTTTTTATTCTTTACTTTTTCTTTAACAGCATTGTTTTATTGCTTACTTATCCACTATAACCTTTCTCATACACCTTACAATGTAAAAAAAATATTAAAAAAAAAATTCACAAGCATTTATTTTCATTGACATTTAAACAGTGTTTTTCTATGATTAAAGTTTAAAAGGCTAGACCAGTCATCAGAAAAACAAGACTAAGCCTAGAAAAGGCCTTTATTTGTCACATAAACATCTGACAGAGATGACTAAGGCATTACATCTGGAGCAAATCTCCCAGGAGCCCCTCAGTCCCTTTGGAACACATCTCTTTCACCAATGAGACATCTTCATTTACACTAACTCTGTACTATATATACGTGACACACCATTACACACACACACACACACATCTGTAATTCACAGCTGTTTGTATTGTCTTCTGTTTCAATAATTAATATTTCTTGGTCATTATATATAGCTACTTAGTGCATGTCAGTACTTTGTAGCCATAGAGTAGCATCCTAAATCATTGTTATGATTATTGTATTATCACAAGCTTTGTCACGTCTTGCAGTGTTTATAGTATCAGGAGGACTTGTAACATTTATGAACAGGTCATTATATTGTATTTCACTCATTCATCCTCACATGTGGCATAATTCAGGGTCATAATGGATCCAGAGTCAATCCTGGGAACATTAGGAATGCAGCTTGGATGGGATGCCGATTCATCACATGGCATAATACATACACTCGTTCAAACTGGCATTTTGTGAAAGTGGGAGGAAAGCAGAGAACCTAAAGGAAACCTACAGGGACATGGGGAGAGCATGTGAAACTACAGTCAGTAACTTGAGCCCAGGATCAACGTGGGGACCCTGGAGCTGTAAGATGGATACACTCCCCACTTCACGATTCTGTAATATTACAGTCTATGTTGATGTTTAATTGCTGTGTCTGTGTGTGTAGGCGTGTGCATGCATTCCCGCCTCATGCCCAGTGTTCCCAGGATAGACTCCAGCTCCAACATGCCGCTTACTAGGATTAAACATTTACTGAGGATGAATAAACATATGAATGTTAAAATTCTGTGACATGGTGACTTGGTTAGCATATTTGCTTTGCACCTCAAAATTCAAGATTCAAAGAACTTTATTAATCCCAGGGGGAAATTCCTTTGCCTTTACAGTTGCTCTAATGAAAATAAAAATATAAGAAAGAAAGAAAGAAAGAAAGAAAGAAAGAAAGAAAGAAAGAAAGAAAGAAAGAAAGAAATATATACACTGTTATATAAACTGTAAAATAGAATGAATAAATAAATACAAATACTGTACAAATACTAGTGTAGAGCTGTAATATTGCACACAAGGATTGTAAATTGGTGATACTTTTAACAGGTGATAATGGTAAAGTTGTACTGTACATGATAGAAAAACTGGAGCACCCATTATTATGTATTGCGCATGAAATTGCACATGAAAATGTCCCAGCACTTCTTTTCATTGTCTGTACCGCTTATCCGATCTATACTCGGGTCACGGGGAGCCTGTGCCTATCTCAGGCATCATCGGGCATCAAGGCAGGATACACCCTGGACAGTGTGCCAATCCATTGCAGGGCACACACACGGCAATATAGAGACTCCAATCAGCATGTCTTTGGACTGTGGGAGGAAACCCACCATGCACACTACACACACACAGAGAGTGGGAGAGAGATCCGAACCCAGGATGCTGGAGGCAAACGTGCTAACCACTAAGCCACTGTGCCACCATCCCAACACTTAAAGGGAGGAATTGTAGATCTCCTAAAGTGCTCAGTGCTACACTTGGCAGTGATCAGTCTCTGGCTGAGTGTGCTCTTCTGATCAACCAGCACACTGTGTAGTGGATGAGAAGGGTTGTCCAGGATTGAATGGAGTTTTGACAGCATTCTTCTCTCAACAACAATGTGAACTGGGTCTAGCTCCATGCCAAGTACAGAGCCTGATTAGTTTGTCCAGTTTATTTCTCTCTGCCACCTTCATGTTACTCCCCAACAGACCGCTGCATAGAAAATGACACTAGACACCACAGACTCATAGAACATCCGCAGTATGGTGTTGCAGATGTTGAAGGACCTGAGCCTCCTCAGAAAATACAACGTACTCTGTCCTTTCTTGTAGAGCACTGTTGAGTTTAGTGTCCAGTCCAGTTTGTTGTCAATGTGGACTCCCAGGTATTTGTAATCCTCAACAATCTCAACTTTCTCTCCAAGGACAGACAAAGGAGAGGCTGGGGTTCTGGATTTTCTAAAGTCCACTACCAGTTCCTTTGTTTTCCCAACACTGAGCTGTAGGTGGTTGAGCTCACACCAGGTGACAAAGTTGTCCACTGCTGTCTGATACTCTAAGGTGTTACCTCCCTGGATACATCCAACAATCACAGAGTCATCAGAGAATTTCTGAAGGTGGCAGGTACAGAACTGTTCCCTGAGGAGCACCAGTGCTGCAGATCACGGTGTCTGACACACAGTTCTGTATTCGGACATACTGGGGACGTCCGGTGAGGTATTCCATAATCCGTGAAACCAGATGAGTGTACACATTCATGTTCTTCAACTTCTCCCCAAGTAGGGTGGACCTGATGGTGTTAAAAGCAACTGAGAAGTCGAAAAACATAAATCTCACAGAGCTCCCCGGTTTCTCTAGGTGGGTATAGGTCCGCTGAAGCACATGTATAATGGCATTGTCCACTCCGAGTTGAGGCTGGTAGGCAAATTGTAGGGGATCAAGGAAGGGTTTTGATAAACCTCCATGGTTATCTTTTTGATTCTCCCTTGCATGTGGAGTTAGCAGTTGGCTTTCAGGGTTTCCTCTAAATACACTTGTTTCCTTTCACAGGGACACACGTTACAAGCTGATTGGCCTTTCTAAATTGTCCATAATGTGTAAGAGTGTGCCCCGAGATGGGTTAGCACCCCATCCTGGATGCCTTGTGCCCTGAATGCTCTGGGATATATGCTCCAGGTTCCCTGCAACCCTGTGGAGGATAATCAGTACAGAAAAGGGATGTATACCAAAAGGCAGGTGGCTTTAACAGTATGGCTATATTTGGAAAAAAATTGGCAGCATTGCAGGACACTGAACATGGAAGAGATAGAGGGAACCTGTATCACAAAATGGCCGAGTAATGATGATGTTTGCAGTACATAATGTAAATATTTAAAATATTATTGTACAATTAAAAGGCATGTCTTCTGAGTGAGTGTTATGTTACGGTAGTGGAGTGTTGTGTAACTATCTGGAAGGAAGGCAGCATATTCCCACCTGCCTTACATAACCACCTGCATACTTTCCCAAGCTATCAAGCTGTCATTGTGTGTGTGTGTGTGTGTGTATAGTATACTGAGGAACAACATGACATATCGCTGTACTGCTTCTATGACAACAAATAAAGGTAGCATTGTGAAATCTTTGAAGTGCACAAAAACAAGCACAAACAGCGTTTCACCCACAATGGTCCAACACTTATGTATGTTCCTCCGACCTGATCGCAGTAGTAGTTCAGCAGCCCAGGTTCTGTGCTAGGAGCCAGAAGGTTGCAAGGCCAAGTCCCAGGACTGCTGGATATGCACTCTACAAGACCTTGATATAAACCTTTCTGTCAATGTTTGCTACACTATGGGACACTGGAGTACCAGAGACACCTCTGACTCAGTGTAATCATCCTTGACCTTTCTTAAGATGTCTGTTGGAGTGGGTGTGGGGGTATTCTGGAGGGAAACGGGGAGAAAAAAATCAATATTGCAATGATGATGTTTGGTTTATGAACCTGACGCTATGATTTCAAGCATCAGACAAGAAAGCAGTTCAATTTGTGCAAATCTTTTCACAAATCTATTCTTTAATCATACATATCTATTCTTTATCATCTATATGTTCAGCACATAACGTTTCTCAACAGAGGCTCAATGCAAGTTTTTTGTCTTCTCAATTGCAAGTATTACTTAGCTTTACTCATCTCTAAACTGCTAATGAGGAATAAAACAAAAACAAAAACAAACTACCAAACCTATGTCAACAGACAATTGCTTCCCCCTTGTGGACATCTACGTTACTACACTAGCAGTGAACGTGGCTAATCGTTGTAAGACATAATTTAAATAGAGAACTAGAGCAATTCAGAAATCTTAGTTTACTGTTTTTCTCCATTAAATATACCCAAAACTTCTCCTAAAGAGCTTCTTTTTCCTATACTGAATCCTTTCCTTGATGTGGCAGTTTTGCAAAAATGGTATTAAACATCAAGAGAAATTTCAGAGACACACCTACACGTTAATCCTGAAGAAGAAATTAAGGTATGCAAACTGGAAATGCCAACAACCCTACACATGCCCCATTTCTCCTGGTAAACCTTACTTGGCCTACATTTGCATTAGGGGTGTAACACTATTTGTCTAAATACTACTATCTGTATCTGTATTTGTTTAGTGCTACAATCATATCAGTATCTGGATTTAGATTTAATCTCAGAGTTTTTCGTTGTTTTTTGGGTTTTTTTTAATGCTCTCATGCAGTCCTGCATCATTTGTACCTGCCCACAACATTTCTGTTTCCCCAAAAGATAAATAAACTAAACAACCTGACCAACCAGTCAATAAGAATACACTGTGAATGCTTAATAAATGCAGGTTAGCTTTGTAGTAAAAACCTCACACTTGTGATAGATTCGTATCTGTATTTGTATCTTTTTACATTCACCCTGTATAGGTATTCAGTTACAGGCCTAATTTCCATATCGAACCTCATTGCCTCTTATGTTTCATACTAAAACAATTACCTTTTTTTGACTGCTTACTTACATAAATTCTCCAGAAAGGACTTAGAGTTGAGGTCATAAGTTTACATACAGCTTGAAGAATCTGTAAATACTGTCTCACATAACAGACAATATAATAAGTAAATTTACAGAAAAGAATTAGTACAAGGCAGGGGGGGGGCATTGGGGAGGTGTAAACTTTTGAACAGGATAATCGTTGTTCATTGGTTTGCACCTTTTGTAATAGTTTAAGACTATGAGTTCCTCAGTTGTCCTCAGCATCATATAGCTGCTGGTGAGAAGGGGTCAAATATGCAGAAGATGCTAGAAAAGACCTGGAGGATTTTCTGAAGAATAGTGGCCAGTTTAACTGCTCAGAACAAACAAGGTAAACCTTGTACTAATTCTTTTCTGTAAATTTACTTATTATATTGTCTGTTATGTAAATTCACCACGCCACCCCTTCCGACACTTATTGAGCATCATGTGTGCATTGAGCAATGTTGCCTTCTTGTGTCTTGTGGGCTATATTTTTTGTGAAATAGTGTAGAACTAAACAAAACTTTTTTAGAAAAAAAGCATTTTTTATGATGTCTGTTTTTTATTTAAATTATTAACATTTTGGTAATTCTGCAAGGCGTATGTAAACTCATGACCTCGACTGTAAATATAAAAGCAGCACCTACTCATGGTTAAAGTCATGATGTGCAGGAATTTAAAGCCTCTCCAGCCTGCCGGTGTTCCTGAGCACAGCATATTCAAGGACACAGCAGAATGAATTTACTCAGTGACAAAGGAAAGCCGAGGGGTCATGCAGACACCGGACATTAAACCGTGACCTTATTGACAGCACTGTAGGACCACCAGCACAGTCTTAAATCCTGATAGGTTTAGAGGACAATGAAGCAAAGAGAGAATACAACAGTGAGGTGTATAATATCCAGTATAGTACAGGATACAGAGCTCTTTTGAGATGATATGTCCTTTCAGATAGAAGGCATGATGTAATTTTCATTTAAAGTGGGTGACAAACATTTTTTATTTCGGTTCTATAGAACAATAAAGAACATGAAATATTCAAATACAAATTTTATATAGACTTTCAATATATTTCAACTGCCAGGAAAATCATGAAAATAGAGCCATTACATTAAACCAGTGAATACAAAATACATTTATTTTGTCATTCTACATGTACATCTATTGTGTAATATACAAAAATATCTGGGTAAAACACAAACCAAACCAAAACACAATATGTTTAAGCTTTACTAATAAGTTGTTGTTCCCTATTGACAATTCCTGTTGCTCAGCTTCCTATAATGTTTCTTGTAGTCTTGGGATGTTTCAGAGCTCTTGTAGATATTTCACAACTAATTGTAATTGATGGTGCTGTAGGTGGGTTTGGGTTACTGACAGGAAGTGGGCTTTAGCATAGGCCTCATTATTTTTTTCATTATCAAGTTTTTTTGTTGTTGTTTATTTTCTCATTTGCATGATCTCTTTTAGATGGCAGCAACCTTCATTAAAAGCACATTCCCTTGCCCCTGCATTCTGCCTCTGTAAATTAACCCTTTACTCCCCAGTTTGGAAACTTTACAAACGGCTTCATGCAAAAGGGGCAACAGTGAAAGGTGTCCAGACCAATGAGTGATGACTCAATCGTTTGTTAATTCATCTTCAGGGATGTGTTTTATCCTGATCATGGTGGATCCATGGTGTTATTACATGAACACAACACATATTCCCACTTAGGGGTGATTTAGAGAACTTGGAGGAACACCCAGTACACACATGATGACATCATGCCAACTTCCACACAGACAGAAACCCAGACTTAGGATTGAACCAGGGATCCTGGCGCCTTTATGTCACCATAATGACATTCCATCATTTCAGTGTATCTGTTATTAATAATATAATGAGTAGACTCACTTACTGAACTTCAAAAAAGGCAGGCTCTCTCAATCCAAATACTTCTAACAGTTTTTTTCTTTGTGCTTTATTTCTTCCAGTACTTCTCCACTAGTGTTCCAATACAAAACAATCACTCTTTTTTTTGCTTCCCAAACCAGTTCCTGGCTCCCCAGACAGTCCAGATTTTTTCCTTCTCCCAGGTCCTAACACACTAGGTATTCACTGTTCCTAATTGGGTTTTTTTGCTAGGATCTATTGGAGCGCAAGCCTGTGGAGCACCTTGGGGGTTCCTTCCAGTGGGAAACACTGGTTTAAGAGCTGCTGCACCGTGTAGATGAGTGGCATCACACAGCAGTGCAATTTGGACCTCTTTTTTTTTTTTTTTAGATGGGTGTGTTTTAAAGTGAGGTATTAGCAAAGTTACATTTGTAGATGTTAGATTCTTCAATAATCACATAACTCTAGTAGATGTGGGCTTAAACTAGTCAGAAATCCAATGAGCAAGACCCTTCCTCAAAACTATGCAAACGCACCTGCTTTGAATATTCACTGCAAGCAGAATTTGATAGTAATCCAAGCACCAGGACTGAATAATACTCTTTATATAGGCACTATACAATGCTTTTGACCCGGATCCATGAGCCACAATGTTAAGTAGAGATGTTATCCTGGGTACTGTGGTTCAAAGCATGTTTGGAGGAGGTAGTGCGTGTTTCAGGTGAAGCTCTGTATTGGTCTTTGTGTTGTTTTCCTCTAATGATGTCATCCATCATGAATCGAAAGCCTCATTTAGACACTGCTCTGAGAATGAGTCCACTTTGTTAATGGGTTGTTTTTATACTCTGACCATGTACAAGCACATTTTATCTCAAAGCCCCTTGACGTGTGCATTTAAACAGGACTACCACTGTTTACACTGGTCTTTGGTAGATTTGAATCATAGACTGGATTATGTCATTAACCTATAAATGCAGTACAAATTAATGTGCAACTATTAGCATTTTAATATCAATATTAAATTATCATTTATACCTTATGCCTAGGCTATGATAAAAACAAAAAACAAATCACCTCTGATGCTCATTTCTCCACAGTAATCACTGAATATCAGCAGTAGTTTATAGAAAAACAACCTTTCTGGCACCGCCAACCATGCCGAAGTCACTGTGCTCACTTTCTTTTTTTCAAATATTTTCCCTGAAGCTTTTGACCTGTATCAGCACAATATACAGTCATTTTAAATATAAATTAAGTAGGTAGCAGAGAACCAACTACTGTAGCCATTTGACACTTCTTGTATTTCACACAGTCAGGCTGAAGTGATTTATAACATTTAAAAATTGCCTCATATGCGCTGCATTTGTGAAATGACCTTGAGTCATATGACGCCTTATTACTGCATTGCTGATTGACTTATTTAGATACCATGTTTGGGTCTATTCTGGTACAAACACCTTTCTTTTACTTTGCTTACTTGTGATTTTTACAACTTCAATTAAAAAGACAAGATCTAACGACAACGATGTGTTTGTCATCCCAGAATGCAGTGCAGCATGGCATTCACTAAGACACACCTTCCATTTCCTTGACATTGTAACTAGCTAAGACCGCAAGCATCTTAAAGCCGTCGAAACACAAAGTTCATCAAAACAGAAATAAAATTATTCACCAGTCCAGAGAGCCAAATTTAAGTTAAGTGTATGGTATATAAAATAGTGATTAAAACACTTTTATTTAACAGTTAAATACATATTTTGTCACACTGTAACAACAACCATAACTGCTTGTTCCGTCTTTTGTGTGTTTTCCATTCTGCCTCTCTATGCATTGTCAAGCGCCAGAGAAAAGGACGACCGGTTTGTTTTTAACACAACAACAGATGGCTCAGTGTCACTGCGCTCTACTCTAAGCTGAAAATCTGAAAGGGAATATTGCAGTGAAAAAAAAATACAAAAAACAAAACAACAACAAAAAAAAACAGGGCCCAGATTGCTGGTTCCTCAGCTGCCACTTATCCCAGGGGTAAAATTAAGGAAGTTCAGTATTTGTTTGAGAGCCAAGAGAGCTATAATTATAAGTAAACCCATGCAGACGTACAATAAACATTAAATCAGTCACATCTTTATTAGAATTTGTTTTATCTGGCTCTTGTAATACAGCGGTTTTATAAGCAGTGTACAAGTCCTGGTTTGGGAGCAAGAGACTGGTGTTTGTTGGGGAAATTACAGCGATGCAGTTGAATTACTGTGATGGACATTTAACTTCTCAATATGAATGGCTCAGGATCGCTCAATAATTCGCAATGGATATTTAATAGTATAATATAATACCATTGTTTCTAACTGTATAGTAAAATTAATATGGACTTAAAAATTATGCGTGAAATTAGAGAAGGAAAGATAAAAAAAATAACAGCATGAAAACAGCTGATTTTTGGTATCATGGTGTTTGCTCACATCTTTATACTTTTAAATAAAGCCTTTAAAATATTCCTGAAATAAATCAGAAATAAGAAAAAGAGAAAATTTGTTTAAAAAAAACCCTCCATCCTGTAAGATATGAATTAATTCTCCAGCTACAGAGAGAGAAAGAGCCGTACAGATTTAACACTAAAGCGCTGCGGCATCGAGATGAATATAGACTAATATGAGGATAAAATAAATTTGAACTGGAAAAGAAGGAAGTAATCCAGGGTGTTTATTAGAAAAGAACAGTATGATTTAACAGGATTACCTGAGAACCTTTCTCAGATTTGTGTTTCAGAGTTCAAAAATATCACAATATCCTTGTCCCTATTAATGACACATACAAAGTCAGACACTACAGCAATGTGTGACTGCAGTCTCGTCAAACCTTGAAGCTAACACATACTCAATGTGAATCTGAAAAACAAGGCATGCTCCTGGTCAGGCTGTTCTCAGCAGACTCGAAAACATTTATTGCAACATGTAAGACGGTGACACAGGAATTCATCACTGTTTTGTGGTCTCCTGTCAGAGTCGGGATCCCCTGTGGCTCACTGACTCACCATGGCTCACAAAGCAGCTCACAAGACCTCCACCATACAGGATTCTATTTTATTACAAAACTTTCACCCCAGCTCAAATCCTAGGCATTTGCTAATATACAATTTATACTGAGGATCAAATGAAATCAACAATATATGGTATCGTTATTGTCCAGGTTCCTCATACCATAGGCATATTAAACACACTACCACTGATACCTTATTATCATTCATTACAGGTGATATTTACACATTATATGCTTATTATAGTGATTATTTTATATGTATTCTTTACAATTTGCATGAAAATTGTGTTGTACAAAATTTATATAATTTTTTTCAAATATAATAGCATAATATTACTGCAGTGTCATTATAATTATTTTAGCTTTTTACTTGTATTGCCAGTAATTGACACATTCATAATTAAAACTAGACAAATAAAGTTATATATGTTTAACATTAAAAAAAAACTTTTTTGGCCACACAATAAAAAACAACCTTTTTTTAATATCAGTAGCACAGGATTAGGAAGATCCTTGAAACATAAGAAGCCTTTGTGGCAGGAAGATTTTGCTCTTGTTTAACATTAATTGAATTTTGATTTGTGGCAATTACAATTCGCTTGTAGTTATTTGCATTCGTTTCAAATATTCATGGGTTCATTTTGGGTGAGCAGGATTCGGTCACAGAGCCCTGGTGCTCTATTTTCTTTTTTCCCTCTAGACACGTCGGCAAAATGGTTCACTTCCTCTCGTACACAGAGAAAATTAAAATATGATCTGTCCATCCAGTAAATGCTGGCTCTAACCGAGACTGTCTGTGTCAAACGTCCTCTTTTGACCCACGCGGCTTTGATTAGGCGTGAACACGATGCGTCTATCTTCGTAATGATGTTCTGACGACATGTAAGGACATTATTTTTTTAAGTCCTTTGCTAATGTATGTGTCATTGTGCGATATTAGAAATGAGAGCTCATTTGTGGGGCAGTGACCTACAATTCTCCCAATATGCAATGAGTCCTCAGTCATATTGCCTGACTCTGCCTTCATATTTCACTGATATGAAATTCAGATTTGAGTGGAAATGCTTAGGGTTGGGGGGGTGGATTAGGGATAGAGAGCGGGACACACACACACACACACATTTCCAGCCGCTTCGCCCCTCACCGTGCGCACCGTCAGACGTCACGGGCCAGATTGTTTTGACACCCCGTTAAGAAATTCAGCAGGAAGATGGACGGCTCATGAAATTTGCAGACCCTGATTGAATTTATGATATTTTCATAAAGGCCATCAAGCACAGATGCCTGGGGGGAGGATGGCCTGACAGGCAGACAGAAAGATAGGGGGGAAAAAAGAATGAAAAAGTACCACCCTTCTTCTTCTTCTTCTTTCGCTTTTTCTCCATCTTACACTACAGATTTTTTTTTCACTTTCTGGACAAATCTAAGAAGAAAAAATGCCCATTTATATACAGGAAAAACATAGGCTTATTCACTTTTCTACCTCTGTTATAGGTTCTCCATGTGAGTAAGGTGGAAAGTAGATTTGAATGCAACACACACACACACACACAACTGGCAGCAGGTAGCAAGCAGCGCTGTATGCTCCACAGAAGGTTTATAATGTATGAAGCCATAAAACAACCCCCTCAATTTACTAATATGAGTCATACTTAGTGCAGCGAGTGTGAGGGGGTTAAGATGAACTTCCTTTAAAAGTGTTTTAGTTTTAGTCATTTTTTTAAATTAAAGCCAGTCTCTAACTTTAAAGTCAGGGTGTATACTCATCATGGGTCAGATGCCAGTAAAAGGCCTTTTTCTTCCCACAAGCATTACTGTAAATGATTTGCTAATTCATACAATGTTTTTAAGGTTTCATCCAAAATGTGGACTATTCTGAGCAATAAACACTAAGCATTCAGACAAAAGAAAATAAGAACAAATACAGAATGATGTCACAGATCCTTACTCCAGGGTCACTGATTCACCCCTGAGCTCCTGTTGCAGTCAACAGTCAGGTTACTTTGGGTTCTCCTGGGTTCTCCAGGTTCCTCACACCTCCTAAAGAAAAAGTACATGAACTGACTCCATCTTTCCCCTAGGTGGTGAAGTGTGTATGGCATCCAGAGTGTATTCAAGCCTCATGTTCACTGTTCCCTAACCAGGGTAAAACTCTTACTGAAGAATGAATGAAGATCTAATGATATTTTTTTTGGTCTATACTACTGTGCACTCTCAGATCATTACAGATATACTGTGTTTTGCAGATATTTTTTACCATTAAAAGTGTCTATAGAATGCATTTTAGACAATTTGGTTCTGGGGTTTCATTGAAAACAACAACAACAAATAATAAGTAACACCATGACCATGAATGACAGCATAACTTGCCCTAAAAAAGGTTTTTTCTGCTGTATTGGACAGATTGACAGCAGCCAGTGTGTGTCTCTGATGCACTTAGAGAAACAATTAGTGAACAATTTCCTCTTTGAGTGTTCATCAGTTCTGTGAGGTGACACAAGCAGCAGGAATTATGTGATGAAGCCTACACCGTCCCTGGGAGGTAGCTTTCGTGCGATAGGGCAGAACTAGTTAATGAGTGGGAAGTGGCAATGACTGAAGTGGTATAAAAACCCTAAATAAACATTTAAACCAACAAATAAAACTCAAGTACTATCCTCTGTCTGGCTATCCACAGCCTCTTAATTGCTAACCACCATTTACTCTGATTAAAGCTAGACAAACCATTCGCTTCCATTTAGGAGACTGTTTTTCGCTGGAGTCTGTAACAACAGCCCAAATTACCAGTTCAACTTGTACACTTACAAGTTCACACGTCACCCAAAACCACATAAATATACACAAAAGGCCCATGTTAACAGAGAGAAATGATAATGGTAGAAGATAATGGAAAAATACATTTTTCTGTGCCAGAACATCTGGTACTGCATAGACTCTCGAAAAAAAGGCCCCTTTTTTAATCTATCAATTACACTGAGAGCTTCATGTATTAATAATGAATCAGACCTGTTCCTTTACTTCATTTCAAATTAGTTTGTGCAAGTTTTTTTCCCAAGCCAAACAGTCCAGGCTTAATTATTCAATTGCCTAAAAAAAGAATGTAACACTTTTTTTCCTTCAGAGTGTGTGTGTGTATGTGTGGGGGGGTGAACGGAGGGGTGAGCGAAGTTCTCATTGTGGATGTGGGTAAGAGGAAAATCAAATATTTATAAGCACACAATCCTTTCAATTATTTCCCTGACACTTTAATAAGAGAAAAAATGTCCTCTATGAAATTGAGCATTTTTAATGCATTCTAATACAATGTTCTAAAACAATATGCCTGTTTCAATTATTAAAACACGACAGGGGCATTAGACATGCCTGCCACAAAAGATCCTCTAGAAAAGTTTGCTCGTTTGCCAGACAGTGATCTCTGCCTAAAACCTTAACGTGAATGCTTTTTAGCAATTAACAAAGAGAAAAAGAGTTGCTTGTGTATTTTGTTGGTGTAATGGTGGAGTTAGAGGCTCGTGGCATCGGGTTAGACTCGAATGCTAGGGAAGCCTTGTTAAAATGGTATTTAAAACAGGAGAAGAAAAATCTCAAATATAAGCGAAAACAGTCCGGTTTATGCTGTTCATTTCTCACTCACCATTTTCCAACAGCTTCCATGTTCATAGAAAATCCAGAATGCAATGCAGTGATACAACACAGCAGACAAAAAGATTAAAGCTCTGCTGCATCACCTTTTTTTAGGCGGAGATAAAGCAAGGGTTAAATCCCACTGGTGCCACCATCATCAGGTAGCTGAAAGACACTGGGGTGAAGATCACCTACTTTTACAGATTAATATGCAAGGTGTTCCAAGTGAAGATCTGAAGACGTACAGTTTTGGACAAGTATCTCATCCACGGAGAGAGAAAAAGAAGGAACAAAGTCTGGCAATGTCCTTTAGATGAAAGAACGTTGTCTGTTTTTTCCATAATGAAATGACATTGCAGCCTCTTGCCTTTGTTCCATTTCACTTTTATAGAGGTCTAAGTGTTACATGTGATTTCCCTGATTAAACTAGTAGCTGTCAGATTTTACACACAGGATTCATCTGGAATTCACACATCCCACCCTACCATTTATCAGCATTCTCTAAGGAAGCCACTTTTTTTGTCAGCACCCGGTTGAATAAACCAGCTATCACACATCCCAGTGCCACATGAGGCATTTTATTATGAAGCACTTATATGGTTCTGTATATATATAAGCATGAAATAAGGTTATTGTAACAAGCTCAATGTTAAGATATTTCATCCATTTGTACACCCATCCCTACATACATACTGTATACAAGTATCAGGATACAGCAGTGTGCAGTGTAGCATGCGTCTTTATGACAAGTCACAGAATTTATGAGACTATACACTGCGTTTCCCTTCATCACATTTCATTCAGGAACATGTTGACACTTATAGAGATAAAGCATTCCTCTTCCAGCGATGTCTTCAGGTTAAAGACTATCAGGTGGAGTTGTTCTCTGTGCAAAGTTTTCTTTCACTGTAGATTTCAAGCCCCGTCAAGGTAATCATTTTTAAATGTTACCTGCCTAAAGATAGCCCACTCGTCGCCATGACAACCGCCTCCCACATCAGTTCTTGCTAAGAAAATTGGGAGGAAAGCGCAGGTGCCGGCATCTGTATTCCCCCTTCCAATCTTATTAGAGACGACGTGCATGCATGTTTGGGCCGTCTTCATAAAGCTGTCAATTAACGCATGGAGTCAGCACAATGCTGGCCATCGGTGCGTGTCCTCCAGATGGGCCAGATACCGATGAGAGATGCTTGGAGAAAAAAAATTATTTTGAAGTAGAAGAAACATAACAGGAAATATGGGGGGTTCGGACATAAGATTTAAATAAGATTTTAATCATGGGCTTTGTTCTGAGAAAAAATATAGTTTTTATAGTACAATAACTTGAGTGTCTTGTCATCATTATTGAAGGATTATTGTTATTATTTGAACACTACCCTTTGTGGTGCACTGAGTTTACAGATTAACATCAGCATGTTAAGGGCAAATTTTTAGGGTGTAGGGGTTCAACAGGGTTTTTCTCTCATTTATTCCAACAATATGGGAACTGTCTCATCTCAACTAATGTCATGAAAAAAGATTAAATCTGTTTCTGTCCGAAGGATTTGATTTAACAACCAACCAGGCCTTGACCAGAATGACAAAGCTTTCAGTATTATTTGTAGGCATTGTAGGTCTAAACTGTGAGTAGAGTGTGAACGGGTGTGTGATCATACCCTGCAGTGGGTTGGCACCCAGTCACCTTGCACCCAGATTCCTCTGTGAGAGGCACCAGGCTCCTGTGTAGTATAAGCAGTATAAAAGATGGATGGATGATTAAATGAATTGTATTGAAGTGAACTGAATTGAGAGATCAGAGCATAACGTCATATGACACCATTCATCAAATCCATTCCATATCCCCTGTATTTAATCTGCAAGATTTCGTTACCATGCACAGGTGCATGTTAACCCCTTCACACACCGGTTGCCCTCCTCATCACTCTACCTTCGTCCTTCATGCTGCACATCTCGTCCCTCGCGTAGCCTCATCATCAATTCTACTGTACGTGAATTGCATATTAATGGGTGCGGTGAGTTGAGGTGTTTCTTCTTTGACCTCCCCCCCAGTCTTTCTTCTACAGAATCAATCCTTTAGGTCCTGACGGGTTATGATGTGAGAGGAGTAGTAATGCTGAGGATGAGGGTGTTGCTAAGGGTGTGAATTTGCCAGGCTTTGCGAGAGTGGGGTGCAAATGGGCTGTCAGATTCTCCACAATCATTATATTTGCCCTAAAATGAGCTTGTACATGACCTCTTGTGCATTCTGCTGTGTGTTCTTTTACAGAAAGTTGTTTTATATAGACCAATGTTCATTGGATATACAATTTAAAGAAAAATTAAATAAGATTTGTCTATATTTGTCAATATTATGCTGTGTCTGACTACAGGTAGAATTAAAAAACGCCTTAACTAGAAATTCCCACTTGGGAACTAGTTTTCTCAGCCATGAGTTCCTCACCAACATGGCTGCACACGACATCAAACATAAACAAAGCGGCACTTTTTAAAACCTTTAAATGAGTCGTACTGTATGTACATGTAGTAGATCAATCAAAAGACCTTTCTGCTTTTTAGATCTAAAACAGTGAATCTATATAGTGGCTGTTTTCTGGAGGAAAATAGACTCATTCCTTAAGGTTATCTAGATAGCATGTTGCTAACAAAAGACAAACACAGAGTCGCTTGAGTTTGTTTTTGTCCCACGTTTTCACCTAGAAAAATAGAGGATGACAAAAACAACTTCATTCTGAACTTTGACTTTTCAGTTTCCAGGTAAGTCAAATGCAGAGTGAGTTCTCTAAAGGTTAAACAGGTGAAGTTGAATAAGTTTTGAATGATATTTTACTCCCCGCCCCCCAATCTCCACACACATACACAAAGCACTAGCATTAGCAAGGACTGCCATGACAAACAACACTTTCAAGTGTGCTCTGCCATTTGATTGCTCAGAGTTATACCACTATAAACGTAAAAAAAAAATCAGGAGTCTGGAATTCCTTCACTGTCCTACTAATGACAGCTTTTGAGCTCTTAGCATTAATGTAGTTAGCACATCATAGATTATTCAGCTGATTGAATGGCTGGTTAGAACACTATAAACCTGAGAAATACTGCTCATGCTGATTTATTAGAATGGTCAAGAGCGTTCACTGTTTAGTTTTCCTTTGTAGTAGAAAACGTATCTTCCTGATTTCTTATGTAAAGCAGGCCATTCAAACCATTCAAGGCGTTATACAGATTACGTTTACACATCAGTCCATGACCATGTCCTCCACCAGTAATAAATTACTCCAAGATGAAAAGCTCTACCAGTGTTTATTCTGATTTTACTCTTACTATTTCTTGATTTTTTTTAAAAGCAGCATATTTTTGGCTCACGACTATCCGGCTGTGCTGGGCACTGAAAGATTTCGGATTGAGATCCGGACAGGAAGAGAGTGTTTTGGGGAAATCTGTTTAAATGATGTATCCTAAAGTCCTAT
The DNA here is from genome assembly GCF_019097595.1 of Hemibagrus wyckioides. Classification (NCBI taxonomy): domain Eukaryota; kingdom Metazoa; phylum Chordata; class Actinopteri; order Siluriformes; family Bagridae; genus Hemibagrus; species Hemibagrus wyckioides. The sequence goes on from NC_080725.1 coordinate 9,817,789, forward strand.
TCAAGCACAAACACCTTCTGGACTTCAATGCAGTTTTCCAAACTGGTTTTCTCAGCCGCATAATACTAAGGCCAGTTTTTTTAACACGTTCTTCATATTTTCCAGGTTTATTTTAAAAGGGAATGAATAAAAAATAGACTATTACCTTTAAAACAGACCTATATGTTGAGCTCTCGTTCCATATATAGCACTGGTGTCACTAATGCTTGATGTGGCTGTTGAAAGGGCAAATTGTCTGATGGATAATGAAAAGCGTTCATGCTCACTGAACTCTCCAATTCATTAATTAATTCGAGATAATGATCTGTGCCTTACCTTTCATAGTTGAGGATCGCAACATTGTCATTTGCTCAATTACTCGCTTTTAATGTGAGCATTGGAAATCAGAGGTGACAGTTCAGTGCGCTCTGATTGGCTGCAATTAGTGCGATCCGTGTCTGGCTGTAATAGCGGCACAGAGTATAGCATTCTCAGGTATAATGGAGACAAAGCATTAAAAAAAAGTGGCAAGAGGTAATCTATGACTGACAGCAAAGGCCCTGTTTTAATCGTAACAGCTCGTCCTGAGTGACTCAACCATTTCTTCGGATAGTTGACCCTCCTTTGTCCTTCCTCATGCAGATTTTCATGAACACCCCCACCCCCTCTCTGCATTAACATACATAAATCTGTGGAGCAGATTTGTCCATTACAGCCGAGCATCCTTAGAGCAAGGCCTGAGGGTCCAGGGGCTAATAAACCATGCGCTGTCAAAGCAGCAGCGCATCATTATAAATTGTGCATGAACTCTATGTTTTAAACATTTTTGACCGCATCCCCCCTCTCTCTCTCTCACACATACACACACACACACACACAAACACTGGCACAGGCTCACAGCAGAACTGCCAGTCCCATTGTGAATAAAGTGTGTGCAGCATCTGCATACAGTATACTGAGCAGATCTCGGATCTCTGGGCTGGAGGAAAACAAGAATGTATGGGGTATGAGACAGGGAGGGAGAGAGAGAGGGAGGGAGAGAGAGAGAGAGAGAGAGAGAGGCTGTGTGTGTGTGTGTGTGTGTGATGGAGCCCATATTTATCAGGCTGAGGTACACTACTTTGGGAACTGGTTTGGAAATAAGGCCATGAGAGGTCTTGCTAGTGTATGCATATAAAAGTGTGTGTGTGTGTGTGTGTGTGATGGTACACTACATACATTAGCAGTGCACAATCTACTAATTTACTCGTCAAGCAAAATAATCTTATAAAAAGCAGCATAGAAACCTCAAGCAGTCATGCCTATTGAGTAGGAAGATTACAATAGAGCAAAAATCTATCTATCTATCTATCTATCTATCTATCTATCTATCTATCTATCTATCTATCTATCTATCTATCTATCTATCTATCTATCCTAACAAGAAAGAACCTGATTTAGGGATATATGTTTATGAGCATCACTAGCACCTAAAGGAAATTCTGAATATTTCTGTTCAGTGTACAAGTCAAGTTCGTCACAAAAAATAAAATGTTTTCGGGGGAAAAAAGAAAAGGAAAAAAGTACAATAACCTGGTTGTATAATTGTGTACACACTTTCATAATGGGGTGTGTGACAGTACTCACATTTAATCAATCAAATTCAATCTCATGTTTAAAAGTGGTTGTCATACAGCCATCAATAATGAAGTGATTCTGATTAACCCCAAATAAAGATCAGCTGTTTCTGTAGGATTTTCTTGACACCATCTTGGTTACATACACTATATTGCCAAAAGTATTCGCTCACCTGCCTTGACTCGCATATGAACTTAAGTGACATCCCATTCCTAATCCATAGGGTTCAATATGACGTCGGTCCACCCTTTGCAGCTATAACAGCTTCAACTCTTCTGGGAAGGCTGTCCACAAGGTTTAGGAATGTGTTTATGGGAATTTTTGACCATTCTTCCAGAAGCGCATTTGTGAGGTCACACACTGATGTTGGACGAGAAGGCCTGGCCCTCAGTCTCCGCTCTAATTCATCCCAAAGGTGTTCTATCGGGTTGAGGTCAGGACTCTGTGCAGGCCAGTCAAGTTCATCCACACCAGACTCTGTCATCCATGTCTTTATGGACCTTGCTTTGTGCGCTGGTGCACAGTCATGTTGGAAGAGGAAGGGGCCAGCTCCAAACTGTTCCCACAAAGTTGGGAGCATGGAATTGTCCAAAATGTCTTGGTATGCTGAAGCATTCAGAGTTCCTTTCACTGGAACTAAGGGGCCAAGCCCAGCTCCTGAGAAACAACCCCACACCATAATCCCCCCTCCACCAAACTTTACACTTGGCACAATGCAGTAAGACAAGTACCGTTCTCCTGGCAACCGCCAAACCCAGACTCGTCCATCAGATTGCCAGATGGAGAAGCGCGATTCGTCACTCCAGAGAACGCGTCTCCACTGCTCTAGAGTCCAGTGGCGGCGTGCTTTACACCACTGCATCCGACGCTTTGCATTGCACTTGGTGATGTATGGCTTGGATGCAGCTGCTCGGCCATGGAAACCCATTCCATGAAGCTCTCTGCGCACTGTTCTTGAGCTAATCTGAAGGCCACATGAAGTTTGGAGGTCTGTAGCGATTGACTCTGCAGAAAGTTGGCGACCTCTTCGCACTATGTGCCTCAGCATCCGCTGACCCCGCTCCGTCAGTTTACGTGGCCTACCACTTCGTGGCTGAGTTGCTGTCGTTCCCAAACACTTCCATGTTCTTATAATACAGCTGACAGTTGACTGTGGAATATTTAGGAGCGAGGAAATTTCACGACTGGATTTGTTGCACAGGTGGCATCCTATCACAGTTCCACGCTGGAATTCACTGAGCTCCTGAGAGCGACCCATTCTTTCACAAATGTTTGTAAAAATAGTCTGCATGCCTAGGTGCTTGATTTTATACACCTGTGGCCATGGAAGTGATTGGAACACCTGATTCTTATTATTTGGATGGGTGAGCGAATACTTTTGGCAATATAGTGTACGATTGCTGGAGCCGTGATCTTCAAAAAGCTTAGGAATCATGTACATTTCATTGTTATAAAGGTATCGATGTGGAGAGGAGTAAAAATGCAAACACTGTAAAGACCATCATCAACAAGGGTAGAATATAAGAATATGGAGTCTCATGGTGGCATTAAGAAGAACAGGTTGTCCATCCATAACTGACTAAAGGACAAGATGAAAACTTATCAAGGAGGCTGCAGAGAGACCTACAGCAAGGAACTGCAGGAATATCTGGTCAACAATCTCTTGTATTCTTCATGTCTGTGCTATAGAGATGGGCGGCTAAAGAGAAACCCTTTCACATGTTTTTTTTCGCAAATTGCTTATTACCCCATCTATGTGGCCAAAATGTGTTATGGTCAGATGAAACCAATGTAGAAATGCGCCAGTGAAGCATGGTGGTGGCAGCATCACACTGTGGCACTGCTTCTGCTTAGCTGGGTATGTGGCTCTAGTCAAGATTGAAGAAATCATGGATAGCTCTGAATACCAATCTATTTTGCCATTCTGTTAGACAGCTGAAGATTAAGAGAAAAAGAAACCTTCCAGCATGATACAGACCCAAAGCACAAATCCGTTCAGAAATTCAGCGTTCTGGAACGGCTCAGTCAAAGCCCAGATCTAAAACCTATGGAATGACTTTAAGAAGGCTGTGTCCAGGAGATCACCTTGTAATTTGACAGATCTGGAGAATTGTCAGATCAAGCTGTGCTACATCAGTAAACACTTATTCCTAAACAATGAGTACTGCATTGGCTGCAAGGTTTTTTCTTTTCTTTTTTTAAAACATTTTTGAAATTAGGTTATTGCTGTATATACATTTTTTTGTCTTATATTGAAATTTGTTTGCTGTTTATATTTGATAGGATTTATCCTGTTTTTATTTATACATCACAAATTCCTGCAATTTTAACAGCAGTATATTCACGGTATTTCAAAGCTAGCATGCACCACACCAGTCATCATGCTCAGCCAAGCTAGACACGCATGCATAATAACTGTTATTTCACTACACAGCCTTTTACACTGTTAAAACTGACACATCCTTAGTGCATTAGGGATAAAAACCCACAGCTCCTCACTAAACATACAGCTTCACACATACACATAAGCAAAAGTCTTGTTTGGATGGATTCTTCATTTCTAGGACTTTTCTTGAATTATTAATTTCTCTAATAAGACAGTAACTAGAAATCAATTCTAGTGTTTGGGACCGACAACAAATACAGGTGTGGCAGGTAAGCACCACAAATGCTGCATTGTGAGGTTTAAATATTAGTCGCTTTATGTGTTGAATTAATTTAAGAATATAATTAATACAGTGCAGATGTACAACATTTCTCAGATGAATATTTTACTGGAACTTTCTCATCCAAAGTGTTGTTTCCATACAGAAACAGTAGATTCATAAATAAATAAATATATATATATATATATATATATATATATATATATATATATATATATATATATATATATACATATATATATATATATATATATATATATATGTGTGTGTGTGTGTGTGTGTGTGTGTGTGTAAATGTTTTTATGTTGGTCAGTAAAATCCAAACTTTGTTCTCCTTTTAAAATGTACTGTTGCTTTTTCAGTACTAAGCACCAGAGTGAGGTACATTGGAATAAAGTTTTCAGTGCTGTTACTAGAAATGGAAAGCTGTTTAATTATATGAATCAAATTTTAATGAGCTTATTGTCATAATTAGAATTTGATATATTTATTTATGGATATGTATCTCATGTAACCACCTTCCGATTCATCTGATTTAATTTAATTTGTAAATTGTTGCTTTTAATACAATATACCCACAATACACAATTAAAAAAAACACAATAAGTGGTATAGAGTTCCCTCCGAAAGTATTTTAACTGCAAGGCCAACTATTTTGGTATATACTGAAGACATTTAGATTTGAAGTCAAAAGATGAAAATGATGGATCAGAATTTCAGCTTTCAATTCCTGATATTTAAATCTAGATGTGTTAAAAATCTGCAAGAAAAAGTATATACCAACAAGAAGAGCAGAGAGCTGTCTATGGCTGAAAAGCAAACCATTTTGAAGCTGATAAAAAAAAAGCCATTGTACAAGCATTGAACATAGCTGATACAACAATTGGAAAGCACTTGTGAACTAACAACCAGACATCGAATATGTTCACCAAGGAAAAAAATAGCAGTTTATGACAGAAACATCGTGAAAATCTAAAAACAACAGTCAGTGACATCACCGACATCATCCATAGTGCAGGAAAGATGCTATCACCATTCACCATTTGAAGAAGCAGAAATATACAAGCCATTGCACAAGATTAACCACTCGTTACTGGACGACCAGATTGGATTTCACAAAGAAATACAGAGATGAGCCATAAAAGTTCTGGAACAAAGATAAACCTCTATAAAAGTGATGGAATCCTATGGGATGGGATCCTGCTCATCCTACGTATACATGTTCATCTGTGAAACATGGTGGTGGTAGTGTCATAGCTCAGGCTTGCATGGCAGCTTCTGAAACAGGCAATTGCATGATGATGCAATTCATGATAGTGACAGCATAATGAATTCAGAAGTCTGTAAAAATATTCTGTTGGTCAATTTACAGAGAAATGCATCCAATCTAATTTGGAGAAACTTCATCATGCAGCAAGACAATGATCCAAAACCAGTGGTGGGCCGTCAGGGCCAGCAAGGCCTTCTCTTCTGGCCTAAACAGCAGTGATCTGAATCACTGACTTGCATTTTAACATATTTAATATATTTTTCCATGAATGTGTATTAATTTACTTCTCTTGGTTGCGCTGCTTCCAGTAGTGTATATTTATGATAAGAGTATTTATCCAATCATATTTCAGCCAGTGGCTGACATCATGTGTTGTCAGGGTGAAAGAAATCTGCCATAAGGCCTTCAGAATCAATAGTGCAGGTGCCCGTAGCTTAAAATAAGTGGCAATGAAATTGTTACATTAACCAATCAGATTTCGAGTTGGTGCCACTGGGGCCATCTAGCAGGCATACGATTACGTCAGCAATTTCCCGTCCTTTGATTGAATAATTGGAGTAGTCAGAGGCAGCAAACCGCACAAACTAAAAAAAATATATATATATTTTAACTCACAAAGGCTGACAGAGGAGAAGAAATCGATTTGGTCGCAGACATCCTTACAAATGCATTTTCAAGGTAGACTGTAATAAAATTGACTATTCCTTGTGAGGTGTGAAATACTGTAGCCTAATTTCTTTCTTACTTTGCTATATAACAGTTGATTAGTATCTATTGCCGTGGCGTCATAATGATGGTCTAGAGGTGGATTAATTCAGGAAGGACACTGGTGAAGGCCTAGGTATGAAATGCACGGCCCGCCACTGTCCAAAACATAATGCTAATACAACAAAGGACTTTGTCAAAGGGAAAAAAAAGTGGAAGGTTTTTGACTGGCCAAGTCAATCATCAGACATGAACCCAAGTGAGCAGCATTTCACCTCCTGAAGAAGAGACTGAAACAAAACAAGCAATAAAAGCATCTCTAACAAGGAATACAACAGTTTGGTGATGTCAGCGGATCTGATGCACTTATTGCAAGTGAGGGATATGCAACCAAATATTAGGTGTCATTTACTTTAATACTATCTGTTCCTATAAATTTGCTCATCAGAAGATTGGATAGTCTGCCAATAAAGATGGCGTGTTCTAAGATGTTCACATATCTAGATGTAAATACCATATCCTGGTGTGTCATCTCATATGAATCTTTTGATTTCAAACACAAATGCCTTCAGTGTATAGCAAAAACAAAAGAACGGGCCTTGCTATTCCAATACTTTTTGTAAAGTTATACTGAGCACAGGTACAATTTGACTACATATTACGTCTCACAATACAAAAATACACATTAGCCTAGCACATTAGCTTAGCTACTAATGGTAGTGCTCATACTTCACAGAGGAAACCCAGCGACTCACAATAAGACAGGATTTACAGAGATATTAGCTGCTCACGCTTCTGTTTTTAATCGTTTTAGCTGTGCTATTTCTCGCTGATGCTAACTAGCAAGCTAGCTCTTTGAAACGGAGGCATTCGCACAGAACACATTCTTAAAATATTAATGCTAAAAAGCCATCAAGACTTTCTCTAGGTAATTGTTCTTGTCATGAACTTAAATGAACATGCGCTGCTGTGCATTACGTGTGATTAAAATGCTAAGATTTGTGCGAGCAGCGTGTTGATTTCAGGGGAGCTGTAGATGATCGAGATCAAGTACATGTCTTCTTGCTAATGTGTCAAACATGAATTTTTCATTAAAAAGCCATGTATTGCTTTGGGGTGTGTGTGGGGGGGGGGTGTTAAAGGATGTGTGTGAGTGTTTTAGTGGGACTTTGGTGCTAAATAGTAGTGTGTGTCCTTCCCCTTCTTTTTTGTCCTCTGATTCTTCCTCGCTCTAGCTCTTCTCTCTCTCTCTCTCTCTCTCTCTCTCTCTCTCGCTCTCTCTCCCTCCTCCTTTTCCGCTCGGCTAACACATCCCTCCCCGTCTCCTTCTCGCTGTTCCTTGAATGTAGCGTTTAGTGATTAATGTGAGTTTTAATTGTCAGGCTCACTTTTATGCTCATTAAAGTGCATTATGCAGCAGTTAGGGTATTAAAGTTCAGTGCGAAATTTCATGCATACTAATCAGAATGCAAATGAGCCTGGCATAAAAGGATCCCTAGGTGCGAGGCGAGGTGTCGTTAGTTATCTCTTGCCGTGGCTGTCTCGAGCAAGCGGGTGAAAAAGAAAAGAAATGACTCGGGCTAAATAGATTTTTTTTCTGTGAATAAGCGGGGAGAGCGATGGTAGCTATGGTAGGAGCCTGTGTACGAACACCAAAGGGTGAGATTTAAAAAAAAAAAAAAAATCTATTCAATACACATGGCAATTAGGACAATGAACACGCTTTCAGGTAGAAGCTGCTTTCATGTAGAGCGCCAGCGGATTTAAATATGCATAGATCAATTTAAATGGCATCTTCTGATTGGCCAGCGAAACGTGTACAATGTCATGAGCGACACTGAAGTTGAGAAGAGAATGTTGCAATTACAGTTTAAAAGCAGGCCTTTTTAAACGACTAGGTCTGATACGTTATGGATATACTATTAAGAGCTTGTATTCTCCCACTGTCATACTCAAAATGAGTAAGAATGGTAATATTGTGTGTTGTCATGCATATGCTAATTCGTATGCTAATTACGGACAGTCTTCAGAAACATGCATATGATCAACAACATGAGATGAGTCTGGATTCAAATGGGACAAACCTTAATTTCTCATTAAATATGTATTGCTTTGTGGGGGAGAAAATAAAAGCATAAGTGTATGTGTGTGTGTGTGTGTGTGTGTGTGTGAGTGTTCTCCTTTATCCCCCCTCACAGTGATCCCATGCAGAGAACAGATTCTGTCATCACACACTCACCATATTTCTGTCTGCAGGGCAAAATGAAACAATAACAGAGATATTCAAATTAGTTTCGTATATATTTAAAGCCCAGCATGACGCAAGTGCGCTGTGATGATATGATCATGTCACTCTGTCTAGGCGGGATCACACAAGGTCAGTGGGTGGTGATGGGACCAACATGAGTATGTGTGTGTGTGTGTGTGTGTGTGTGTGGACGGTCGAAATGTAGTTACTCAAATGTAGGATCTGATTTCTAAAAATAAATCAAAACATTGCTACAGGGGATTTCCAACCCCCCCACACTGCTGTTCAAAAGGAATGTTATGATTTTAATTTTAATCTTTAATGTCACTGTGGTAAAAACCAAAAAGGAAACTGAAACTAAGAAAGCTTAGTTAGACACATTCACAGCACACTAACTGTTCAATCCAGTGTCATGGTTTAAAGGGCAGCATGGTATGTGCTTAGATCCTCACACTTTTGTTAAGGGGAATATTAGTGACATGTAGGCCTAAGGTGGCAGTGGAGGCATTCTGTGATTTGGTTTGAGAAACTACTAGAACATTTCTTCAAATGGACTTGTTAAAGAAATAATTTGGAAACATTATGAAACATTATACATAACATAACATGGCATCCAGAACTCTGAGACCACTTTGAAAATCTGGGATTATTTTTAAATTTAAAATTGGAAAAAAACAACAAATTTGTTAGAATTAAAAAAAATTGAATGCAAAGAAAATAATTGCTCAAATTCTTCGATATTTTTAGGTGCCTATTCAAATATTAGCAAAATTGTGATAGTGACCATGTTAACTGCTTCGCACAAAAGGTCAATTTATCCTCATGCAAATTCAGTAATATAATTTGTAATGAAAATTGTTGTATTAGATCAGGAAAGGATTTTGGATCTAGCTTCATATGTAACCTGTAAAAAAAAAAATTATAAATAGTTACAGTTATGAAAATATTTAAATTAGGTAAATAGATTACTAAATATGGACAAATGTGCATTTTATACATTATTATATATTTTATAGAGTATTTTGTTTGTAATATATTTGTTTGTGGTTTTTAGAACATTCATTCTGTAAATAAATTGTTTGTTGTTGTTTTTTTATTCATTTTTATTGTGGTCAGATTTTCTCAACAGCAGTTCAAAACAAAATGTTATGAAAACTTTAAGGAAAAAAAAGTTGGCATCGTTTGGGTCATAAGTGCTTCTGACCGCTCACATTTATCTTACGATGATACATTCCTATCCTGATAAGAGTGGCCTCATCAAGCATGACTTCGCCCCCATACACAGTTCACATGGGCTCCTGGCACAATTAGCAGATCTCAAGCCAAATGAACACCTATGGGAGAGTTTGAGACAGCACTCTCTACCTCCATTATCATCAATACACCAGTTGAGAGAATAGTTTTTTTTTGGAAGAATGATATTCCTTTCTCCAGTACAGCTCCAGAGACATCTAACTGTTCTGGTGGCTTGATTTGACCAAATACCTGATTAAGACTGAAACATTTGTATTTATGTTACAGATATTTAAGGGCTTTTACAAAGGTAAAAAAGGCCTATAAATCAGCATGTGAAATTATGTGGAGGTTCTTGCATTGAAGGCTGAGAGAACCAACCTCTAAGGACATGTCTGTACAAATACATACAAATTTGATATTCAAAGTGAATGGAGTTGGGATAAAATATCTAAAATTATGGTAAAGTACTTCCATCTATTCTCTGTACCACTTATACTGCACAGGGTCTTGTTTTTGGATTAGGGAGGAAACCGGAAAACCCAGAGGAAAGCCACCATGTTACCAAATTAAATTTTCAAATGAAAAGGTTTTGCAAGTTTTAAAAATCCTAGAGCACATTTTAAAGGAAGCACTGCAATTACAAATAATCTTATCGTCATCATCATCATCTATTCTGGGATAATACAACATTAGTGATTGTACCACTATTTCAGATTATCTGAACACCTTATCAACTGGTGCACTGGGGCATATACAAGATTTCAGTACAAGATGTAGGAAGCATGTGGGAGTGTTTAAAAACGGTGTAACAGGTTTTGACGTTTGCTCTGGTTTCAGTGTGGAAACAGAGACATCGAAATGTTTGAGTAATGGTTCTGTGAAATTCTTCAGGGGGAGAATTTGCTTCTTTTCACATTTTTCCTCCATCAAAACAATCAAAATAAGGGTCTATTTATGCAATTCCCACTGAAACAAGTCTGAAACATGCAGCTCCCAAATGGAACACCTGTGTGTGTGTGTGTGTGTTTCTGTGTAAAAATCATGGAGCGGATTAGAGTGAGAAGTGCGGGGCAAGAGTAACTCTCTAGACTCGCTGTTCCGCCAGCTGTCATTAAAGCGATGCCAGAAAGTTGTCAGATCACACAGATTTGTTTTGGCTAAGCCTGTAAGGATTCTTTGATAAATTATCCTAATCAGAGAGAGGCAGTGATCCAGGATTGTATTTTACACGTGTTATTACTCACTCTGTAACAATGCTGTTTAAACGCAGATATGATCGCCGTGATCAAGTAATCTGATACAATCGTACTCTATGTTCAAGAAACAAACATACACCACAATGATCCCAAGCAAAATAAATGATCATAAAATAGTAGTCTGGTAGCTTGTGTAAGCAAATCATTGAACATTCTCATTTGATGCACCATTGTAAGCATCAAACCCTTTCTAATACCTGAATTAGGGACCATCTGAGACCTGATGAATACATAAGCTAATTTTGTTGATAAGTTGAAGATTACAAAGAAGCCACAATTAGTTACATCACTTTTTTTTAATTAACTGACTTCCCCTCAGGCTACGTATTACTTTTAAATCACTGTTGAGACTATGAATATGAAATTAGACTTGTGTTCACTCAATAGGTGATTTACGACCTTTATCTCTTCAGATGTCTGCTAAAGCGTCTAGCCTACTAGAAGAATTCAGTTATCAAAGCTACAAGCTTAGTCATTCTGAAAGGCTTATGAGATGCCTGTAATGGCTGGTAGAGTAAGTACTTGCTCACATGACTTGTATGGTGGATTATTGACATTTGTATGAATTGAAAAAAATGATTTAACAAAGAAAAAATGAATCATTCTAAATATGTCTATGGTGTTTCTGTAACATTTAGAAAAGGAGTCTCCAGTTCCAGAGCTTTCTTTTTCTTCTTCAGGACAGTAACTTAAAAAAGCAGTAACTTAAAAAAAAGCAGAATCTGGACTGTTGGATATTAAAAAACAACAACAACAACAACAAAAAAACATGGTCTTTAGGTTTTAGTGAGTCTGAACCTAAAGCAGACTCAGATTCTGGTTCTTGTCTGGCAGGAGTAGACCCTGATGTGCACATCTGCTGTTATATTCTGACACGTTGTGGCTTCTGAGATGCTTTTCTGCGCACTACAGATGTAAAGAGCAGTTATTTAAGTTATTGTAGCCTTCTATTGTAACCCATCTGGCCATTCTACTCTCTCATCAACAAGGCGTTTCCACCCACAGACCTGGAGGGTAGAGACAGTCTAGAGACTCAAAAATCCCTGAAGATCAGCAGTTTCTGAATACTCAAGCCATCAGTTTTGCACCACCAACCATGCACTTTATGAGATCACTTTTTCCCCTATTCTGATATTTAATGTGAACATTAACATGGTCTAAACCTGCATGAGGATCATGTGCTACTGTTACATAATTGGGTGAAATTTTAATATATAGATATTCCTCAATTATATTTAACTAGACTTTGGAATACATTTGACAGGTGATGTATTTTCTATATGTAGGATTGCAGTAGTATTCAGTATTCCACAGTAATATGGTAATAATTGTTAATGGTGTGGCATGGAAGAATAAATTGCTTCATTTGTTAAAAAATATTACAAGCACGAATGGGTTGAAACAATAATCGTAAAGCTTCAGTTTACCTTATAGTCCACATTCTGTTGGAGCCACACCTGTGTAAAATTATGGCAAGCATTCGAGCTTTCCAACAGGTTTAATGCTGAACCCATTCTGTGTGCATTTAAGGTCTGGAAAATGAAACTGCTGTGTTTACTTCTGTCACACAGAGCAAAAAGGAAAGGGCTAAGGAACGATGTTACTAATTTTTAATTCTAGCTCCACTCAATCTGGTTCCTAGGACACACAAACAGTAACCACATATACTGCAGAAAAACAACATCTTAGCACATTAAAATATCTTAATCCTAGTCAAATGTTACTATTTCCTATTCTAAGATGATGTAAGGTTATTAATCTTATATCTAGACATATTTTAACATATTTAAGCTTAAGATTTTAATGTTCTGTCGGCATTCGTTTTTCGTTTGCTAATTTTAAGCGTTATTTTCTAGAAGGAAGCAAAATTATCTGCAAATAACATAAGAAAATTGTCCTATTATATTAAGAAAGAGTAAATAAATTTGACTTGATTCAAGATATATTTATTACATTGTACTATTTATTACAATGTACTATCTATAACTGTATCGAATATCAGAAATCAAGTAGCTTCTCTGACTTTTCCCACCCTTTTTGGGCACTTAGACATTGCAAGTCAAACCTAGACAATACAAAAATGAAGAAAACAAAGACAAAAAAGAAGAAGAAGAAGAAGAAAAAGAAGAAGAAGAAGAAGAAGAAGACGACAGAATCAACAAATAGTGTGTTATTCAAAGTGAATATAACTTGAAGTTGAAGGATGGAGAGGGCATATAGTTTCACTGCTGGGATACTACTGGTTTCACAGATAGCTAAATCTAATGTGCATTTTATGAAGCATTTTGCATTCCATTATGTACGGCCGTTTATTTTTTGCCATCTTCATGTGCAAGTGCAGTGTGAAATTTCATTTCCAAACTGCCACCTGCACTGATGTGACTGGCTGTGTGATATGCCTAGAAATAACTACCAAAAGACAGTGGGCAAAAAATAAATATTTCATTTCAAATATATATATATATATATTTGTCTGGTTGTTCTGTGTTTGAAATATTTATTTTTTATTTATATAACTGAATAAAACACAATGAATAAAAATACACTGAATCTTATGCATTTACATTTACTCTGCTGTACAGACGGGAAGTTCATTCCACCACCTTGATGCCAGAACAGATGTATACTAGATGTATACCTCTATACCTACCATCCATATACACATTTTATTTAAAGGCGGAACCTTCAAGTTCTGCATCATTAACATTAAGCTTTCATTTGCTTTTACCTTTGAAACAAAAAAAAAAATCAGATTCAAGAAGCAGATTCTTTCTTTTCCAGTTTTCCCTAGATGTTGATGTCTCTGCTGTCGTCCCTTGTGGGGTCTGGCCACTTGGCCTCAGTGACAGTTCAGAGATGACAAAAAGTTGCTTATAGCTGACTGTCTCCTCTGAAAATCACTCAAAACACACACATACACACCAAGCTACACATATCCTGCTAGCCAAGACTAGTCATACTTTCATTATGTAAAATGCTGAATTTCACTGAAAACAGATGTAACCCAGAAAACTGATTTCAGCCTCATTACCTGCTTTATGGGGTTTTATCTCTTGTAACATAATATTGTTATAACGTTATATTGTACTTGGAACCAATTCTGATAAGATATCTTTAGTTAACTGATGGAAATAAGTTAATCTTATATATTTATGTGAAAAGTAACCTATGTTACTAGTTTAAAACTGATAGTTGATGGTGTTTGTTTTCAAGCATTGAAGTCATTTTGTTGGAAATGTGTTTGCACTAGAATTTGACATGCTGCTTGCTTTTTTAGCTATTGGATTCAGTGCTAACCTAATGTAGCATTAGCAATGAAAACATGTTAACTTCATCCATCCTTCCATTTACTGTAACGTTTATCCTATGAATAAAGCCTGGAGCCAGGGACTCAAGCAACTGGTCTTATAGCGCAGAATTACACACACTCCCACACTACAAACAATTGAAACCCTTGATTGGAGATGCAAGGCAAAATGTGCTAACCACCAAGCCACTGTGCCCTGAAACAAGTGAAATACAGCCAGCAAATTCGTGAAATGCACCACAATATGCTCATGTGTCATTTTATGTGAGTCTTTGCTTACTCCAGCATACTGAAACATGTTACTGAGGCACATTCTCAAGTTCAATCTTCAGTACCACAGAGACTATGTCAACTATATTGTTAACAACATTTTGTAGCATCAGAAGGTCACAGCTGGTGACGAATTGGCCTGATACCTGATATCTCAGCTGATGAAGAAAAAGTACACAATAACAGTTCAATTTCAATAATACTCAAGTGAAATATTTATATACCCTGAAATAATACTTACCTATAAAGCAACAAAGTATTGTTTACCCCTGATCATGGGAAATTAAAGTGCTATAACAGCATGATAATAAGAAATTAACATGCCAGAGAGTAATGCAGTGTATCAGAGGGTTGAGCATGTGCTCAAAAATGAGTGACAGCAGAATGAAATATTTTAAAGGACAATAACAGCAAAGGTACCAACGATTGTACAGCTTGCATACTGAATGAATGAATGAATAAATAAATAAATAAATAAATAAATAAATAAATAAATAAATAAATACGGAAACTCTCATTTCACTCTAGGATTCTACATAAAACCCTTAAAGGAACCTTAAAGGCTCTATATTTAAACCTTTCCTCAAGCTTGAAATGTGCTGCACTGTTTCCATGTAAAACACTAACACAATACTTTAGGATAGTAAGACAATAGCAGCCATGCTGTTTTAGGCTCGTTTGCTTACACATTAGAAAATACAGGTTTAAAAATAGGTTATTTCTTTTACCCACATCATCTCTGTTATTATATGCTTGTCCAAAAAAGCTGCATATGATACTCTGCCCTGAGGTGCGATGTAGTCCAACTGTCTGCCACTAAATGATAGCTTCTCTTAAGGGCTTGATGGGGATTTTGTGGCAAAGTAATTATAATGACACAATAATTAGTTTGTGAGAAGGACTGCCTTCAGAGTTTGGGACAAATGATAATCAGATGTGGCTGGTCCAGGAACCGTCCTCCAGCAAGTCGGACATAAATGCTGAATACCATTCGACAGCTAGTTGTTCACCCCCTTTCAAGGGGCAGTAATAAACACTGGGGATAATGAACTGGGGTGGAACAGTAGCTGCAGGGTTTCAGGTTTGAGCCTGTTTTGTTCAGTGTTTTGAATGTTCTTGTATGGCTGCTTGGGTCCTTCCACATCTAAAGAACTGATTGCATCGTCTAAAGGTGTGAGGAGATGGACTGGTGTCCTGTCTGGATCTGAAGGCTATTCTAGGAACACCAATTACCCATTAATGAGTTATGTTCCTTCTTCAACCTAGTGTTTCCAGGATAGGCTCCAGATCCAGCACGTTCCTGAACAAGATAATGTTTTTATGAATGTATATAATTAACTGACTTGCTACACTCCTAATTCCTGCTCTGGACATCCTGCCTTGTCTGTCCATGAGACATTCTGTCCTACAGTCATGTCCCACAGATTTGATTCTGTTTAACCAACATAGCTTAAGTTTTCTGAAAAACACACCCACCTGTGGCCTGTTAAACCTCACAGCCGTAGACAGACAAGTGGTTTGTGGTGTTCTAACTGACAGATGGAGCTGCACTTCAACGCCATAAAACTGATTTCTACCTGCCATTTTCGTCTTTGAATATATTTTAGACCACAATGCTCCAGCAATTCACAAGCAATCCTTCTGATGTCTTGTGAAGATAGGCCAAACAATGTTCTCTCCATTTCCTGGATGTGCCTAGCCAAATCATTCTCAAATGTTGCGGAGCAGACCAGGATTCTGCCTAAATAGCCTGACCCTTGTTTTGTTACTGATTTGGATATGGGCCGCCTCAGGGTTTTGTATTTGCGTGCAGCCTTTTTTTAATGCCTCTCCATTCTGTCTGCCAGTGCTCTTCTTAACATCTTGTAAAGCCTGATCACCATAGCAGCAACAAATGGATGCTCACTTGTACATTCACAGCTTTAAAAAAGAAGAAAGAGAAGTAAAATGCAACAGCACAAAAATGTAGATCTATCTACAGGCTAAACAAACAAACAAACAAAAACAACAGGGTTTGTTCAAGATACCTCATTAGTTATCTTAGTATTGCCTGAAGAATTCTTCTTTATTTTTAAACCACAATAAAATTAAGGCCAACTCAATACAGCATTACAGAACAAAACCTACGTATACTTTTTAGTCACTTGTAACATTAATTTCCTGTAGCTACTTGCTCAGTAGCAAGTTAGCTAGCAAGGGTACTTAGTTTAGCATGCTAGCAAGTTAGCTTTACCTATGTTGCTGTTTGTTTATTTATTAAAGGACTTAAATTAAGATTACCTGTAATTGAAATGTGTTTAGAGTTGAATACTGTATAGCTTATCTTAGCAAGCGTGGGAAAACCAGGTGAATATCGCTAGGAAACCGTTCTTATATTCCATAAAAATGTGTTTTTATTTAAGCTTCCTGTAAAGCGCCAAATGGATAAGCAGGTAGTTTTTTAATACAGTGGTTAAAAGAAGAAAAAAAAGCATGGTTTTAAAATGTTCGATTTGCTTAACATTTAGCCAACAGAAAAGAACTCACTGAATTAATCAGCAAGAAATCTGTGACATTTTGACACCAATGACATTTACCTCTGATAATAAGAATTACAGATTTCTTAGTCTGTTGAGCTAATCATTGTCATATTAAATATTATAACTTATTTGTTGCATATTACAATAAATATAAATAAACTCAATATAATGTACATTAAATACTTTAAGACACTGAATAAGATGGTGTGGCCCAGCTGACTGGTTAAATGTTACTTAAAAGAAATTGACTCCCTTCGTGCTAGAAATTAGAAATTTAGGTATACATTTCAGTTATATCTATCTATCTATCTATCTATCTATCTATCTATCTCTCTCTCTCTCTCTCTCTATATATATATATATATATATATATATATATATACATATACAAACACACACACACGCTTCTGCCACTATGTGCATGAAGTTTGCATGTTCTCTGGTTTCCTCTGGTTACTCTGGTTTCCTCTCCCAGTCCAAAGACATGAGTTATATTATATGTTGATTGGCATCTCTAAATTGTGCCTACTATTTGGATGGGTGTGTGAGTACATACATACACACAGACATAGCTAGACAGATAGATGGATGAATGGATGGATGGATGGATGGATGGATGGATGGATAGATAGATAGATAGATAGATAGATAGATAGATAGATAGATAGATAGATAGATAGATAGATAGATAGATAGATAGATAGATAGATAGATAGATAGATAGATAAGTCTAAATTTGTCTATATAAATACCAATGTTCATGTGGTAGTAATTTGCTGAAATCATTTTTTATTCCACTGCCCACTGTACCACTATCTTATATATACCTTATACTTAACAATAGCCAAGGTTAATTCCTCACTGTGTGAGAATGTGCTGACCAAAAATATAAAAACTAATTTCACACCAAAAGTCTATCAGTTTGATATATTTATTCATGAACCTAGGGATTTTCAACCAGGCAGCACTCTTCTGATTACACCAAATTACACACACTCTCTTTTTAAGAACCTGGATGTTCAATCAGTCACATTGAAGTCTCACTCCAGCTGTCTGTTCTGTTCCTTTATATTTGCCTATATTTGGTTCTGGCCTGGTGATGACTGTTTGATGGCCTATTACACATTTATGGGTTTTGAGTATTGCTTTATTTATTCTCCTGGTTTGCTTGCTTCCACTTCTTTTATTAATCCCCAAAACTTTGTGTCCTCATATTTGCAGTTTCATGACAAAAGACAGGCCTGTGTAGTTGAAAAGCAACAGCAGATTACCAGTGTCCATGCTACATTATTAACGTTAACACCTCCTGGATTTGTTCAATCAATTGCCACTCTTGATCACTCAGCCAGATAAGTATGACAGAGATCTGTCTTAAGGTCTATGTTTGTGTACATTGTTCAGGATCTTAAGTCTTATGAAGATAGTCTGCAATAAAGCAGGTACTTGAACTGCTTTAAAATTGGGCCATTGTTTGGCTAAACAGGAGTGAAACCATGCATAACTGCTTTGTTCATTTGTTCAAAAATGTCTTTACGACCCAACGGATGGCGAGAATGCGAGGGAAAATTTCTTGACTCTCTAACAGGGATGGAGCACTGCAGATGACTTTCCTTTGGAATTCTGCATATTGGCTAACTGTCTTAAAAAAACAAACAAAAAACAAACAAAAAAGAGAGTTTAATCCATAGCTACCACATAGAATCAAGAGACCCAATTCAGACCACCAGTGAAAGCTAGAATCACCTAGAAAGAGGTCTTTTGCCATTACATTGATTCAAGATTTAAAATCTGTGAGAAATTTCCATCCAGTTAGAGAGGGTCAAAATTGATGCCCCTTTACATTAGTCTTTTTCAAGATGTCATTCAGTCACGAGACTCGATAGGACCATATCCCTACTCTCCCTGCTCTCAATCACCAGACTGGTTATACCCACATTTTCACTTTCATTATAGCAGTTATAACCAGCCTCTTCTTTTTACTCTTGAAAAGACAAGGTACAAAGAAAGCAGTAAGCTTGAATTCTTCTGTCCTGGAAACTTTTCCCTGTTCTAACACTTAAAAATCCCCAACATCCAAGCATCCTACCATAAATGTTAATTAAGAAATGATAATATCTTAACATGCATGTTAATATAACCCTGTGATTTACCTTGCAGACAGAACAACTCTCAGAGCTGTTGTTAAAGATAATTAATCAGCACATTCTGGCCAATCAGATTTGAAAATACTTGCATATAAAGCAAGCTTTTAGATGATTTCAGGACAAAGGCGCATCTCTTCATAGACTTGCATTGGCTTGCATCCAAATCTTGTCCATTTCAATATGGTGGACGCATTAATGTTCATAGTAGCTATTGCCGGTGACTAATGCAGACTTTACTGTATTTTTTTTCCAAGCACAATGGATTAGAATTACAGCAACATAAGGCTAAATGATGTTCTCCTTTTCATGGCCTCACTTTCAACAGTGATTGAAAAGACATCTAGCTACCATTTCCAGCCAGTTAAATCTACCATTTTGAGATTTGTCATTGTGAGTACTTTTAATCTTTTAAATTCATGATGGGAAAAGGGACTCTATCAGGGTAGATGGACAATAATGAGATTCTCATAACCTTCAGCAGTAGCCCTATATGCTAACCTTGATACTACACAAAGTAGGCCACTGGTTAATTAGTCTGTAGCTGATCTGACATGGCAAGTGCTAATTAACAGACTGATATTTAATATAGCAACGATTTTGCTGCAAAAACTACATACCTAAAACTTACATTAAAACCTCAGAAAGGTAACTTCCCTTGCTGTTAGCAACTGTATCCATGGCAACAGTATAATGGACATGGAGCCATTCATTTTGAACAGAAATACATTTTCCGAGCCTACTGTGACAGACCACTTCATCCTTTCTACAGTGGCCAGTCTCACCTGGACAATGTAGATTTGTATCTAAGAACTAAGAGCTGCTGTATTCATAAAGACTATCATGTGTGCATCACAGGAATTTCATTTCGTATTGGTATCAAATAAAGGACATGGACAAAAAGCTCTGAACCCTCTATACTGATTTCAGGGGCACTTTAAGTATTTCATTTCAGGCTTTGAGGGGTTTTTTTCTGTACGGAAGCTGGATCTTAGATTATAGGTACCACCCTTAAACGTCTGTGAACGCCCACTAAATAACTATCGTCTGTAGAGACAGCAAAGAAAATATAAAAATGCCTAAATGTTTTAAAAACCTCTCCTATTCTTATCTAGTGCTATGAAGGTCTAAGTCCGAAACCGCACACTACCCTATGCCTACTATTTCAGAATAGTGCGCTGCAAGCTCCGCCCCGTCGCAATTTGATTCGTCCACACTTGACAACACGTAGAGACTCCGCCCAATTTGACCAAATAAGGATTCGTTGTCCATACACGGCTTACAATCGATCCGAACGTAACCTTTTTTCCCCCCTTCCTTATTCCCCGTTTATATGGCACAGCGACTTCCGCTCTTGCCGTTAAAGCGGAGTGGAGATCATGGCGGAGCGCGTGCAGCAGCCCCCAGCTAAGCGGTTCTGCTGCCGACCCGGTTATAGCACAGCGTGTCGACAGGGGCTGCGGGCCGGCGGAGCAGTATGCGGCACTTCGGCTTCGGCTCAAGGGGGAACGGGCAAGACCCCGGAGTCGCTCTTGGACATTGCAGCGCGCAAAGTGGCCGAAAAATGGCCCTTTCAGAGGGTGGAGGAGCGCTTCGAGCGGATCCCAGAGCCCGTTCAGAGGCGGATCGTGTACTGGTCTTTTCCGAGGAGCGAACGGGAAATCTGCATGTATTCCTCGTTCAACACCGGCGGTGAGGAGACCGCGGCGGCCGGGGAAGGAAGCGATGAGACCCGGCTGCCTTTCCGTCGAGGCGTCGCGCTGCTCGAGAGCGGCTGCGTAGACAACGTACTCCAAGTCGGTGAGTGGAAATAAGGGACAAAATGTTGCGTTTGTTCACATGTCACTCACAAATAAATGCAATCAAGATAAGTATATTTACGTTTTTGAATGTATTCGGCCACGAACGAAGGAAATCGATTGCGTTTAGGACGAACAAAGAAGCGAGCACAACGACAAAGGGCACAGCGGGTTTAAATCTCCCCATAGGGCTAACGTTACATCTGATAGGACCTGATAGGGTTGTTCAGCTGGTTGCTGGTTGCTCCAGTTAAAGCGCTCGAATATCAACTCATTTCTCCCCTTTTCGAAGAAATTGTTGGTCCAACGAGCTATGTTTAACCCCTCTTTTTATTATCTGCCTCTACTGCATTTTTTTTGTTCTACTCATGAGAAAACACCACCACGGAAGTGGAGATACCTACCCTGTATTACACTGTAGTTTATACCATAGTGCGTTTAAAAAGCTTTTGTCGAGCGTTTTTAATGACCGAATTCTTTGTCGTGCTTTATACTATCACCCAGTGTCTTTATTTTAGTCCGAAAACATGAAAGACGAGGCTATGAGGGATTGTCTCTGGCTGTGTTTATTTTTCAGAAGTGAAAGGCATGGGGGAGGTTAGCAAGTCTGCTCCAACTGGACGGATAGCCTTAATGTCACTGAAATGACAAGCGATATAATGTTGGCCTCTTCGGGATTTTTTTTTGTCGTTGAATTCGGAGTTTTATTGAACCGGAATTGGTTGTTAGTTTGGAGAATTTCGCCTGATCTAGCTTGTTTTTTTTTAAGTTCCTGAACCAGTGTGTTTAGTCCTGTTTGGTTTTGCATTTTAGCCAGTGCGCATATCAAATAGCCGTCAGGCATCTCCCCCACTCTCCCATTGAAACTGGCACTTTGTTCCCATTTTCATGTTCATTTGTGTCTTTTCAGCTTTATGTCACCCTGCAAAGGGAAAGGCAAACAAAAGCGCCTTTTTATTTCTTTTCACTGCTTGTTAAATAGAAGAGATTTGGAAAAAAAGAGGGGGCTGGGAGGAATGGCGATTTAAAGCTGCAGCGCCTCATTTTTTTTAAATGGACCTTGGATGGACGTACGTCCAAAAAGCGCATACTGTCCTATTAAAAGAGCATGTGAAAAATAGTATTCTGCCTATAGCCTACTCTACGGTGTAGTTTGTGACGCAGCCATTGTATTGTCAGTTTACAGCTGATGCATTGGTGCTTGCTGCTTGTGCTGCCGTGTGTGTGTGTGTTCAGCACTGTGCTGATTGGAGACTTGTTTGAAAAATAGCACTGCAGAAAAGAATTTTGCATCTGTGCAATATGTTGTGGTCTTCCTTGTGTGCTTTAACTCTTGGTGTTAGCTTTTGTTTAGAGTCGCCAAGACTAGCTCCCGGTGCCTTGATCATCCTTGGGTCTGGAAACGTTGCAGGGTTTTAACCTCATTTCGCTGTACGGTCAATTTGAATTGTAATACAATCTGCAGACATAATTTTCTGCATGACCATTTCTCTCTCCCCTCCTTCCTCTGGATGGATGAGCGGCGCCTCATCTGGGCTTTGTGCCCTTCTTCCTGAGCCAAGATGGGTGTCTGCTCACAGTAACGCACAAAGGTCCAAACCCATGTGTGTGTTGAGCTGTAGCCTCCTCCCCGGACCCTTTTGGACTGGATCAGCGGCTCGGAGATCAAGAGCCTCTGCCCTGTTTTTCATTAGGTTGTGTGGAGAGTCTTTTCTCTGTCAGTGAGAAGACCTTATCCCTTTTGTGTGTGTGTGTGTGCACGCACATGCTCGTCATTCTGCATTGTGGTGATGGGAAAAGACAAGAGTGAGCGCACACTGGGAGGGTTTTCTTGGCTGATTGCATGCCATTCTGGAATGTGCTGCAAAAATAAAGCCAAGGAGGTGATAAATAAAAGATGCAATCTCCTGACACGACACTCCTAGCAGACCCGGGGCACGACGCAGGACAGAAATCTGTTTGTTTTTGTCGTTTTGGAGGTGGCAAAAAGCAGCGTAGGCTGTGACAGGGAAATAGCAATATATATTTCCATACGCATTTGTCTGTAAATATCATGGCTTCACGATTGCGCTGGCAGGTGGCCACGATAGGCTATATTTACATCCCGGCTCTGGTGCCGAACTTCTTTACCTCTGGGGTATTTCTTCCAGTTGCACTATCATAGTCAAAGCAGCGAGGGTGTCCTTGACATGGGTGCAAATTTTTTCCTTGTCTGTTTGCTCCAGTGTATTGATCGCGCAGACAGACGGCTGCATTGCAAGCCTAAGGGTCACCGAGGTCAAGTTCAGCCTCCTTTTCCGGGACGCCACTTTCTCTTCCCTTTCGGCATGTAAGAATAATGCATGCCTGTCCAGTTCAGCGTTAAGTAATTAATATCTGTTGGAGCGTATTCAGTTTCTTAAGGCTGCTTTAATTGATCATGATTGATAGTCAAATATGCAAAATATCATAAGGGATTTCTTCAAAAATTGCTGAAGATTACAATCCTAACACTGGCTTTTATGCTGTAGTCGTACTGTTGTAATGAATTTCCCTGAAGGAGCTCAAAATCAGGGCCGAAATAAAATCTAAGCCCTACATGTACCACAAAGGTAAATGTCAAAATGATTTCAATGCGCAGATTGTAATTCACTTTCTCAACAAGGGCTTGTAGTTATTTATTGCCATTGGATGATTGACATTTTAATTAATCTAATGTAAGGGGAGATTGAGGGGGGTGAGAGGGACAAAAAAGACACGTGACCTCTGAGAAATTGTATTTGTGTGCACATGAGCAATGTGTACATGTTGTGTTTAGTTGGTGTGTTTGCTGTGGGGGATTTGCACATTGACATTTCTGACATTTCATATGTGGAAGTGAGAAATTTTACCTCTGCAGTTTAAATGTTGCATCGGGATGCTGTTTGGAAGGAAGACTTCTGATTTTAAGATGCCTCCAAAATTGAACACCGCGTTCCGCTTGTTTTCGTCTCCCGAACTCGAGAAAAGCCACACGGATTGAAATAAACCGTTTCTTTTATCATTGAAGTCCAGAGTTAGAAGCTGACCATTTTCCCAATTGGAAATAAGATTCGCTCTCTGGAGTAATAACCCAGAAACCATGCTGATTAAGAAAATAGCCCGGTTTTGCAAGAAATGCAGAAATCTCTCTCAGCTGATGAATAACTAATAGATACAGCAGTAGAATGAGAGTTCTGAAATGCAAAGGAAGGTTCTGCCGACCCACGTCCCTGCTTTGTTTAAATGTAAACTGCTCTTTTCAGTCGTCACCCCGGTCCACCAGATTTCGACCACCAGTCATCTGGTGCGACATTAAGCAGTGGAAATGCCTCCTGGCATGCAAGAGCGATTTGTTTTTGCCCTTTTCCCTTCAGAGCACTAATATTCCACAGTATGGTAATTTCCACCGGCACTTCAGTCCGAGTGCTGTGACCTCCTATGTCAAGTAAGTCGAGAGGCTGCAGCAATTTTCCTTTAGAGTGCCTCCTTTCTGCACAATGCTGTACAGACCATCAGACCCCATAGTTTTTATTTTATTTATTTATTTTATCTACTGTTTTAAGTGTCACTTTTGGGGGTCGAATCAACCAATCTGTGTCTTTCTATCCAATTGCTTAAGAGCAATCCAGTGACCTCATGACCTCAGACAGTGGCGTGGCTGCTCACTTACAGACCCCAGAACAGAGATGCTGCAAGAATTGATTGAAATAAAAGATTAAAAAAAATATAAACTATAGACAGAGAATGAGCTCTGATTTCAAAAGGTTTTTTTCCCCAGATTTAGGCAACAGTTCTAACCTCTGAATGGTTTTTTGATTTACGGTATCTTTCAACCTCGGGTTCCTACATACGCCGTAAACAGCCATTAATCCCAAGTCATCTTCTTTGTTCTCGGGTTTAAAGATGCATATGGAACTCTGACCGTAATGCTTTCCGTCTGTCCATATGCTGGTGTCAGATCTAATGTTCCGCTTTTTTTTGACGGCGTGACATCAAACGTAAAAACGGCAACGAATAGTTTCACGTTGTCTTGTTTTTTAAGGAACGCAACGATGTACATCATAGAGAACTTTCTTTCTGTGTTTATTGAAGCACTGAGATTTTGATGAGTGTGTGACTGAGGAATAAAGATGATGGAAGACACCAGGCAAGATTTTATTTGTGATTTGTGAAGGAAGCCTATATTCTCTCTCTCTCTCTCTCTCTCTCTCTCTCTCTCTCTCTCTCTCTCTCTCTGTGTGTGTGTGGATGATCTATGTCTTCCAAAAGAAAGATTGTAGGGCTGCAGGGCAGCAAGCGATGAATATTGCTTATTGGACAGAACCTTTGATATATATTTTTTTTCTTTCTTTCTTTCTTCCCACTTTCCATTTCTCTGCTCATCATGTTTATCAGCAGCATTTGAAATGCAAATGGAAAGTCGATCTAACTTCTGTCTCGTCCAATCAGTTTTTATTGGAGCTCTTGTGAGCGATCCTGAGTGGCGAATAATTCCTCTCGTACGTATCAGGATTATGAAACGGATTTTTGTTTTTAAATATTTCAAAAGCAACAAAGCGAAGGATTCATGATGGCTCCTCGCTAGGGGGAAAATGTTCGACTTTTTTTTTTTTTTATGATTTTGGTAAAGTGGGTGGTTGTGGTTTGTAGGAAATGGGTTGAAATATTTCCTCGCTGACTGATGCCACTGGAAATCTTGCCGTCCTGCTTAGGTATTTTCCAGGTCATAGTCTGCTTCCACTCAGGAGACAGATTTGTATTTTCTGGCTCTCACTTGTTCTACTCCCTCTTTGAACGGAGGGTTTCTTCTTCTTTTTCTTTTTCTTCTTCTCTTAAACATATTTGCTGCTGTGCTAGTGGATAAGGGTAGGAACTAGATATTATTAACTGCTTGTTGTTGTTTTAAAGAGATATTTGATGAAGGATGACATGGGGAGTGCGTGTAATTGCTTTAAGGGCAGCAGCTGTATGGGTTTTTTGGTTAGTTAATATTTAGTTAATCTCTAGACTCCAGACCTGCGGGATTGTTTTCCTCCAGCTTTCCATCCATCTTCGCCTGATCGGTATTCAGCCTTGTCCCCTCATGCCATTAACCTTCATCGAGGGTAAGAGGAGGGGTAGGAGAGAGAGAGACGATGGGGATGTGGGGGCAGGGTAAAGCAGGCTTACCTTTCCTCATTGAGGACTCACCTCTGGTATTTTTTTGCAACACACAGTTTAGCCAGCTGCCGTTCTGGCCTGCATAAAGGAGCGAACATCAGGGCTCACCGCAGGTCCATACGGTGCTGTGAGGCGTAAAAAAAGTCCAGAACACAACGCCCCGATTATCTTGAGCCCGAGCAGTGGCCCCAAATACTCAGAATTACCTTAAAGGCCATATTGCAGCTTTGTCGGCTTTGTCCGTAATCCAGACTACAACTAGTTGCTGGCAGCGGCGCAGCTTTTCAGGCAGACCCCTGATGCGTGATGACGCACTGTACCAGCTCGTCCTGCACAGGACTGGGCTCCAAACCAGCAGAATGTAAGCGCTTGGTCATGCCACTTCATGCTCCGTATGTTGTGAATAAAGAGATTTAATAGGGACAATGGCCTGGTTATTTATTCTGTTCTTTCTATGCACTCCCAGCGCCTCGGCAGGGTATGCCGAGGACCCGATCTGTCTTCATTATCCGAGCTGTGGCGGAGACCTGGAAACGGCACTGTGATGAATGAGACCTTTAAGTTCACATTAATGGCTAAGTATTGCTCGTAAGGAGCTCTAGATTACGCTTCTGTTTGATTGGTGTGCCGCACTTTTCTCTGACGATTCTCTGAAGCGGGGAAAAAAGAGGTCGCAGAGTCTAGGAAAGCATCTCCGAAGCTACTTGCGTTATCACAGCTCAGGATGCCAGTCTGTGAGGCGCTTTGCACATGGCTGAAGTTCTTCAAAGCTCATTCTTAGAGGCCCGTGCATTGCTGGGCACACAGCCTGCAGCTGGCGTCAACTTGCACTGAAGTCCTTTAAGGGGAGCTGATGAACAGGCCCTGAGAAGTCCCCATGTGGACTGCAGCGTCAAAATGTCCAGCCCAGAATAAGATAAAACAAGAAGAGCTGGCTGAGTGTGTGCGTGTTTGATGGTGCTTGCTGGTTGCTGAAGGCAACACCGGGGGAGTCATTTCCCTTTTTTTCTTTTTGTTTTTCTTCTCTGTCGTACGAGGGTGGTTAACCCAGCTGTGCTTTTCCGGACAAGACAAAAGCGAAGCAGAGTTCACATCATTCACCACTTGTTGCTTGCGCTCCCCCTGATACCAACTCAAGTTTTTTAGTTTAGAGCTTCTAAGCTTTTTGTTATTTTAGGGTGGAACAGCGGGTAGTGTTGATGCCTCACAGCACCAGGGTTCCTGTTTCAACCCTGAGCTCGGATTAGTGGCTTTTGGATGTAAAAAAAAAAAATTAAATGGGTAATATTTGGCCTGAACAGAGCACGAGGGTTAAAGTAAACAAAAGTATGCCACATGCTTGCACAGGCCCGCAATGTTGTCGTGCCTGCCGTCCCGTCATGCTGCATTGTTCCACGCTGCCTCCAGCCACAGTCTCGCCCTTCGAAACCACCTGGCTAAAGAAACGAATCGCAAGAACCAGAAGAGCTTGAAGGGAAACAGGTTCAGAGACAGGTTCATGAAGACACGGGGAGAGCGGCTTTAAATGTGCTGCTGAATGTTTGGGAATCTGCCCTGCATGTTTGGCAAACTAGCAGCGGGAGGAAGTGCTGAGCTGAGCCGTGCTGTCAATGACAGTGGATGTGGAAGAAGCATGAAGTTCGCAAAACGCAGACCCCACTTTCCTCACACACTGAGACGAGGCTCTGAAGTAGGAATGTATGAAAAGGGCTTTGTTGCTCAGTTCACGTTCAGAACGGCACAGATGCGTTCACACTCACACAGACTACTCGAATTACATTCATTCGTCTTTAGTAACCGCTTTGGATCAGAGGTGTGCAAGAACATAAAATGTTTGTAATTTATTGTTTTATTCAGAAAATGAGCCTTCGAAATGGTTACCTAAGACACAAAAGCATGTGAAAAGCTTTTTTGGGGCTTCATGTCCATCTGTATTTCTGTTATTTCAAGGAAGGTTTTTTTTCCCCAAACTCCTGATGGAAACATATGTTATGATGTCATAAGTTTGTTTATCTCTGTACAGCAGAGCTCGATCACATGTCCAGTTCTGTTTGTTTTTGTTTGTTTTAGAGTTCATGAGTTTCACACTTCCCCTGTTCTAGACTTAAACAAATGTTGGTGCTTTTGAATGATGCTGAAAGAATCTAGCTTTAGTGCTGTATTCAATTGCAGCTTAAAAAAAATCCATTGTCTCTATAAAACAGTGCATTTATTCAATTCAAATGTTTGCGTTTTTCCCAGAGAAAGACGTGACGGGCCTTTATCGTTTTTATTTCTTTGGAATGAGAAAGCAGTGCTTGTGTCGATTCACAGGCGAAGCCCAAAACCAATCAAGATTTATAGAGGTATAAGCAAGATGAATGGATCGCTCGGCCTTCCTCCACAGAGATCCATCGAAAGAAAGAATATGCCATAAGTGACATATTTAGCACCGTGAGAATGGGCTATGGTGATTAATTTAGTGCAGAGAGAGCAGCAGTATTGACATTGCTTGTAAAAAAAAAAAAGCGGGGGGCTGAGCTTTAATAGTGAGCATAATTCTATCTGCAAAAGCTGTGGGAGGAGAGAGGAAGAGGCCTCTCCTTGCTGTACTGCTATACTGGCTTATAGACTCTCAGAAATGAATAGGAACAATGACGCAGCTCCAGGAAAAGTTTTGAAATGTAATCCTCATTAAAAAAATGTGCCCAATCACCAGCCTTTTTCAAAAAAATTATTAATATTGGCTAATTCTCCGTATTTAAATAATATCCGCTTGCCAATTAGTGAATGGTAGGTTAGTTAAAAGATACGTTCCGTTACGCCTTTGACGGTAAATGAAATGACGGTGAGTCACCCTGAAATCAGTTACGCAGACCGGCCTTTGTCTCAGAATTAGTCATGTAACAGAATATGCTCGTGTACTCGCGCAAGCATCCGTGCTATAACTACCAACAGCTTCCTACAGAACTAGGCTGCTGAGTCAGCTGCTCAGAGGCAGTTTCGAGAGACTTGCACGATCCCTCAAACCCGTTTTGCTGGATGAGAATGGAAAAAGCCAGAAACACTATCGTGCAGATCCACGCTCAGGAAAAAAGTTCTACGCAATAACAATTTCTCTCATCCTCTCAGACAGAGAAGTAAAGTGTGTCAGGTTAAAGGGGGAAATTGGGCTGTGGTCGTGAGTCGCACAGCCACGCTGGCAACGGACTCGACTGCAGTAAGTCTGCCGTGACTCCGAGCGGCTTTTAAAAAGTCCGGCAGTAGGCCATGCCAGTTGTGAGGTTTTTTTTTTTTTTTTTCTCCCCCCTCTCACACTCTCAGACACACAGACAGTGGAGTATCATCACCTCCTTGTTTATCACAAGAACAGAGTATTATATGGAGCTGGCTTGTGGCACTGTGTGCCTGCAGTCAAGATGTGGATAAAATTACATAGCTGGCCTTTTAGACTATGTGATGTGCATTTTTATTAGTAGTTGTTAATGATGCGAGACATGGCATTAACGTTACCTTTTCAAACCTGGTTGATCTGAACACAAGTTAAATGGGACAGTTTTAAAAAAATCCTCAAAAGTCCACAGACTATTATCATTTCTCATCTGTGACATAATCTGACCATGTAAACGCCTGCCCAAGCTGCCACCCCTCAGCTCACCATGTTGCTTTACCCTGCAATACGTGTGTAATGATGTTGACCAGTCAGCAGCCCCCTTGCCCCAGCTGGTGTGCATGGCTCTACAGGCAAGGCCACAGGCTCAGAGAAGGGAAGAGGAGGAGATAAACAGAGACTGGCGCACAGGGGGGTGAGGCCCTGAAGGATCTCTCCAGGCTCTAGCTGTCTTTGTGACACACATTCAGATTGATGGCACCTTGGGGCTGCCTGAGCAAGGAACCTGTTTTCTTATGGTATCATGGTCTCGAAAGCATTTATTTGTACTAATCCATATCTCAATATTTGTTTGCGCTCTGTAAAGCATGTGTTATTGAATATGGTGCTCGGGCCCCTGTGGCCATGCCTATGCATGTCTAAGAGCAGCTCCTCTTTGTCTTACACTGGCGTTTGGGAAGCAGCCATTTGTGCCTCCGGCGCTGATCTCTCGCTGAGAATCAGGTCTGACGTGCACATGGCTGGCTAGCTCTGCTCTTCTCGCCAACATTTTGCATGGGGGAGGTGGAGGCTGGACTGGGGTGGGGTTTGGCATCAGTTCATCCCTCTTTTGTGTCACAGTGGTAGGGGCCAGCTTTGTCTGGAGTCCGTATCAGACGACGATATTTTTGATTGTAAACCTTGGAGGTGTGCAGCATTTCACTCTTGCAGCTGGGCTGGACCAGCCCTGGAGCCTGGCAGGCTGTGCCATCCCTCTGCCATCGTTCCATGTTTCAGTGGGCACAACGAGGCCTTGGCACAGCCGCTTGTCGCATGCCTTTCCTGCCAATGACTCCAGATGCGTCTTGGGCCTGGTCCCGCTATGCGGGAAGGCTGTTCCAGATGGTACGAAGCCATAAGCCACTTCCCTTAGACAGAAACGCACTTTGCTGCACTCAGCTCTGTATCCTCCATACTCAGCCCTTGGCCATTAACCTCACCAGGCAGCTGAGAAATGGCCGTCTTTGATTAGCCCAAGTGAGAGCATATGTGCACAACGGGCTTCTACTTTCCAACATAAGGCCTGTATATTGCTTGTTATTACTTGCTTTCATTTTTTGCATTGCTTCCTTTCATGGAGCATATGTAACCAATCACGAACGTATACACAGCAATAATTCTTTAGTTCTTGTCGTCATATTGTCGTCATAAACAACCTCGTTCCTTTTGCAGCTGTGTTGCTGAGACGCTGCTACAAAACTGAAGGTCCTGCCTAAGCTAGACCTGCCTGACTTTAGGTCATTCTCCGCTGGCATCCAGGTGATTGAGTGTGACCTGCTGTTTGCAGGGATAGTTCTTTTGTGTTTGCCATGTTTACATAGTTCCAGCACACCTGTTTGGAGTTCAGAGGTCGGGGTTCAGGCTTATCTGTCCTGTTAGAAAAGCAGCCAGTCTGCGTCGCTATTTGTCCACCCTCAAGCAGAAGCTTATTGGTGCAGGTGTAGCAGAGCAGGAGGTCTCCAAATGACAACCAGCTCTTTGCATGCACTGCAAAAACACTCACCTTTACATTTTTTTTTTTTTTTTTTTTACATGGAGTCGTTGTATACAGAGGTGAGGCTATGACTTCTGGCTGCCTGTGTTCGTGCTCTGGTGTTTCTCCAGCATGGTAGTCTGCTACCCAGTTGAATTTCTGTTGTGTAATCGTGGGTGTTTTGTCTTTTACTTCCTGCATTGTGCACATTAATATGTCGGAACAGAGCCAGCAGCTTTCCATGAGAAGCTAGCCCTCCCCTTTGCCACTGCTTTTCAAAATTTTGCCTATGCTAAGGCCTGGGCAGGCTGGCGGATTAATATTCATATGGTCTTAGTTCTGCCTGTTAATCCCAAAGTGCGGGAATTGGGAGGCCCTTTCCCTCTGATCTGTGATCAGCAGGGGCCAAGGGTAGAGGGCTTGCCTCGGCATTCTCACAGGAGGACAGCCTCTCAAACCCGCTGAGTATTACTGAGCTCAGAGGGCTTGGGCTCGACCTTCCAGCTGATCGTAACCCTTTTATCCCTCACGCTTCTCTCTTTAGAACATGATTGTGATGTGCATATCATTCTCTCTCTGTTCAAACATCTCATGCTTGGTCTGCTATTCCTTCACCCGCCCGCTCTTTCTGCTCTCGGACAATCCCTTTAGACGTTTTCTCCTTTCAAATTCAGGATGATTTTCAGCTCTTGTACTCTTGCTCCCATTTTATTCTCACTGATCCTACCATTTCTTGGAGCACTACCAACCCCCTACTCTTACATTTTTATTCTGAGTGTTTGCTTTAACCATGTACAATGAGCTGCATTACCCAGCAGCTTAAACAGTGCAACTAGGCATTAAGAGCTGCTAGCTCTAGAATACAGAGATGATCACTGTTGGTAGGTGGTACAATAAAAGTTCCTTTTGTTGTGTTGTATTGTGTAGTACAGCTTTCCCTGGTTCGCCCCTGCAGCTGGCCATGGCAACAGCTGACAAAACCTGAGCCTGAGAGGCTTATGGGAAGCCTTGTCCTGTCAGTCAGTGGGGACAACCAGGGGCCCTTGCCATGGCCTCTGTTTTTTGCAGTGTAAAGTAAGCAGGAAAGCAGGAACAGCTGGAAGCACACAGTGTTCACATGCACAGAGAGGCTCTTCTCTCTGCACAAACCAAAGTAAACTGGGAGCCTTTAAACGTCCCAGTGCTGAGTTCAGAGGGAACGCTTCCCCGTTGAGACCGACGGGAGATTGAACTGTGTGTGTGTGTGTCTCCTCTCTCTCTCTCTCTCTCTCTCTCACATTGAGGAGACTTCCAATCTTGGACACATTCTGGCCACAAAACAAAATCTATCTTGGCTCTGCAGTGGTTTTCTTTACGTTACTCCCTGCCTGTTACATTACTCCCGGATACTCTAGTGATATTGTCAAAGTTCTCTCTATGCTTAATCACGGTGGTGGGAACGAGCAGACGGTCGTCTTCAGCATTTGTTCATTTTTATTTGTGTACATTTTCACTGGCAGACTGAGAGCCACGCTGGGCTGCCGAACCAAACAGCTTGGACTGTGAAGTTTGGGGAAAAACGTTGGAAGGAAGCGAGAAGGGCGGTGGGGGGTTGAAGGGGGATAGAACTCCAGTACTCAAACGTCAAGCCCTGCCAAGCCTCAAATGTGGCTCTCTGGCTTCAAGAGCCTCAGTGCTTGCAGCGTCAAAAGACGGGAGCTAGTCCGGCTCGATTAAGTGTGTTTTCGTTTGAAAAGCAGGCAGACATTGGCACTTGGGTTCTTTTTAGAGCAGAACAAAGCAGAAAGCCATATGCTTGAGGTTGATCAATTGCTACTGGCTGTTTGTTATGTGGCAACTTTGATCGAGACTGTATTTAATTACCCTCCTGCCCCTAGCCAATGTCTGAATATGGTTGTTGCTGTTGCTTATTTTGCAAATCCATTTTCAGTTTTTTCCGGTCAGGAATAAATCTACAGAAAAATTGGACTTTTTGAGGAATTGTAAATATTAATTTGTGTAAAATCGAGCTAGACATATTTGGATTACAGATTGTTGTTGTTCTCTAATTAGAACTGTACTCTTATAAGAGCTACAGCTCTGAACGCATTGTGTAGTTCTCTATTCCCACCTCCTTTCCTCTTTCAGCTGTCTGTCTTGCCTTCAGCCAAAAAAGCTCGAGCACTATCGTCAAGTCTCCCTCCAAGCTTGTGTCCTTGATAGTCAAAGGAGAGGAAAAGAGGCTTTTGAAATTCAAGGTTGAGTGTGTGTTTCTCTCCGTTTCTTTGGAGGCATTGTCTACAGCCTCTGTGAGAGTTTGGAGCCAGGCTCCCTGTTTGTTGACATGCGTGTGTGTGTGTGCCCGGTTTTGTGCAACAGCATCCAATCAGATCTGCCTTTAACTGTAAGATGACCACATGTAGAGTTGATAAACCCTGCAGTACGTCAGCAGATCTGGGGGCTATGATAGCGCTGGCACCAGCGTCCCTGTACTCCTGATAACAGAATGGAATGGAGTCTCGGGCCAACTGCTGACTTGATTCCCTTCCCCCTTGTACTCCCAGTCCAGAAGGGGGAGGTCAGAAGCACAGATTTAGCCCCTTTTTTTCTTTCTCCACTATCAGCAAGAGAGGGGCTAAATATGAATGTGTCAAGAGAGGAGGCCTGGCCCAGTGTGCGTTCCTGCATATAGATCACTGTCTGAGCCTGAGACCGAGCTGAGATCTGCTGATACATCAGTACTTTTCTCTGTCCCTCCTCTCACCCTCTTCAGCCTCATTTGAGAAGTTTTCACCCCCATCCTGGACATTTGCATGCCTCTAGGCCTCTTTTCTTTTTTTTATTTTTATTAATTGAACAGGAACTGAGTGTTGCCATGGCAGGAGGAGAGTAGCTTGGTGTTGCCATTGTGGTGCCGACTCCACTGTGTGAAAGAATTCGGGGGGTTTAAAGGTGAAAGGCTTGACCCACGTTCACTGCGTTTCGACCAACGTCGCGTCTAAGCATCACAACTGTGAACTAGTCCTAAATTGAACGATACATGGCAACCTTTTTAGCTGTTGCTCTTGGATGTGCGCAGGACCAAAATTTAGCAAGTAAAATCAATATCTTGCCATGCTTTGGTGGGGGGGAAAAAAGCCAGTTGGAGTGTGTGGTTAATTTGGATGGTTGTTTTGAGAGAAGCCCTGTTCTGCAGGGTTGTTTAGACAGAGGAGGGGGAGGTGTGAAAGTCTCACATGTTCCTCTGAGGCCTTGGAATCACTTTCTGTCAGCAATGTTTAAAGAGAATAAAGTGAGCTGTCATCACAAAAGGTTAAAAAATCTGTCTTGCTCAGCCATTTAATGAAAGCGACCGAGTAAGAAACGCAAACTGAAATCCATTCTTTCGAGAAGTGGCATTAAAACACAACCTACGAGGATGATTGCATCTCCCAAAGTGTTTTGCTTGCATCAAATTTTTTTA
This sequence comes from Hemibagrus wyckioides, assembly GCF_019097595.1. Classification (NCBI taxonomy): domain Eukaryota; kingdom Metazoa; phylum Chordata; class Actinopteri; order Siluriformes; family Bagridae; genus Hemibagrus; species Hemibagrus wyckioides. Next base: position 9,852,506 of record NC_080725.1, read on the forward strand.
AATGGAAATGTGAACTGTCCTCTGTATGGAAAGGAGTATCGGTTTCTGAAACACATCCTTTTTTTTTTTTTTCTTTTTTTTTTTTTTTCTTTTTTTTTTTTTTTTTTACTGTGGACAGGTCCATCTACAGATACAGATATCTCAGTGAGAATATTTAAATTGGAAACCTTGGTATGCTGAATTAGTAGATATTATTTGAATTAGTGCATCGTTCCTGGCACAGCCGTGTGTGTGTGTGTTTGTTGGTGGGTGTGTATATTTGTGTGTGCAAATGTATGTTGGTTTGTGTGTGTGCATGTAGGATTGTGTGTGCAAATGTATGTAGGTTTGTGTGTGCAAATGTATGTTGGTTTGTGTGTGTGTATGTTGGTGTGTGTGCAAATGTATGTTGGGGTGTGTGTGTGTGTGTGTGTGTGTGTGCATGTAGGTGTGTGTGTGTGCATGTAGGTGTGTGTGTGTGCATGTAGGTGTGTGTGTGTGTGCATGTAGGTGTGTGTGTGTGTGTGTATGTAGGTGTGTGTGCATGTAGGTTTGTGTGTGCAAATGTATGTTGGTGTGTGTGTATGTAGGTTTGCGTGTGTTTATCTATGTAGGGGTGTATGTATGTTTGAAGATGTGTGTATATTTGTGTAGGGGTGGGTGTGTGTGTGTGTGTGTATGTAGGTTTGCGTGTGTTTATATCTATGTAGGGGTGTATGTATGTTTGAAGATGTGTGTATATTTGTGTAGGAGTGTGTGTGTGTGTGTGTGTGTGTGTGTGTGTGTGTAGGTATGTGTGTGTAAAACTACAGGGTGCAAGGTATGTAGCATTACACACAACAAACCCACCCAACTCAGTGTGCATGTTTACACTGCTTGCCCAACACAATAAGTCTATGCACTAGCTGAGCACCAAGGTAAACACCAGAAAGACAGCGCTGTAACAGAACCACATAATGTAGCGTGTGTTTTGTTATAGTAGCTAATTAGCTAGTTCTCCCTAACACACGCTGTACTGTTGCCTAAAATGACATTTAAGTGAAAACGTTATTGCTCAATTTAAAATCTACCAGACTGCAGACCCCTTCAATAGTGTCCTACTGAGCAATCAGATTGTCTCTATCTTTAAACAGGTAAACATTATCTACTCTGAATACTGAATGATGTGGTTTACAGGGAGTAAAAAAAATAGTGAATATGTTAAAACATAAGCGTAAATACATTACCCTGTACCAAAAAAGTGATTACTCAGCATATCTCTGTGCATGGCCCTGACTGTACCACTGCTTTGACTGTAACAAACAGCCAGATGTGTCTGTTTGAGATTGAAACGCTGGGTGACGTCATGTCTTATTTGTGGTCGTCTGTGTGTTTTTAAGCTGCATCGCGTGTGTGAGCTCTGAATCAAGGCCCTGTGTATGTGACTGCATTTGCCGGAATATCGATTTAATCAGCTAATTCTCCGTTTCCCAGAAAGTTTAGTGTTCGCCAGACTGAGGTACCGATTTCTGGATGAAATGCATACTTTTCTTAACCAGGATCAGACGCTCGTAGTCCTACATGTCTGTGTCAGGGCTCAGACTGATAATTAAGTAATACTTTTCATTAAAATGCAGCAAAATGAGGATGATATCTATTATGCTTCTTCTTCCTTATTACTTATTTATTTACTATGCTCCAGCACACTAAGACAAATTCCTTGTATATGTAAATCCTACAGTACTTGGCAGTAAAAGTGATTCTGATTAAGTTTGTTATATGCACGCTGATTATTTTATGTTGAAAACCTGTGCAATTTCTATCAACAGTAGCTCCGTAATATTCAGCCGACCCCTTCAACCAGTAAAAATACCAATCTGCTTTTATCATGCATTGATGGTATTTTTAAGGAGCAAATCTCCCTGATCTTTTCCTACCAAGTTCGCAGTCTGGGATCTTCTAACCAACCCCCCACCCCCAAAAAACATCTTGGCAGAACACCGTCAGATTAAGTTCAAGCCTTGGATTGTCACCTGAAACACAGCGCCAATAAAAACCAGTTTACTGGCCAACAGCAAAGAGATTGTCACCTTTTTTATTTGACTAACACCAAGGGTCTGCTCTTCCGTAATGCCAAGCGTGCGGTTATTTCCACGAAGCAACGAAGCTCTCCTCTATTTTAAAGCACCTCTGTGTAGCAGCGCTGGCAACACATCATTGTTGGCAGGACTTAGACAAAGCGAGAATGGTCACAATTAGACTCAAAGTGTCACCAGAGGTCTTTTTGTGCGCTTGGAAGAGCTTGAGCAGTAAAAACGCTTTGATTGTTGTGAGGATTGTGTCACTGTCTGCCGGTGCTTGGATAACTGCTCCATCTGTATGTTCAGAGAGTCATTTCTGTGAGCGCAAGAGAAGATGGTTAATTAGTGACTGGAAAAGTGCAAGATCTGTACACAAGCCCAATCCGTTTCCACCCCCCCCCCTTGTTTTTTTTGTCTCCTCATGCTTTGTTGAGCAGTTGGAGATTATGTATGACGGGCTTCAATTGACCCAGTTTGGGGGATATCCTCATTGACCTAATTTACTTGCTTGCTTGCCTACTGGTGCCTCCCTTCCTCCCCTCTGTGCTCCACTACCTTGCATTGTTGTTGTCTACAGAGAATTCTCCTCTTCTGTGTTATTGGCTGTTGAGCAACCGAGGCTCAGAGCGCTTCTTTGTGGTTCCTGTGTGTATATAAAATCCCTGGGAAGAAGGGCTGGAGATGTCTTTTGTTGTTAAATCTTTAAAAGACCTTCTCTCACTGAAGCCCCTTACCCCTCCAGGGGCTTGCCTCAGCATCCTACACAGTGATTGGGTTCTCCATTGTGGGTGAGCTTACACCCACCTTACAGTGCACACCTAACCCTTCACATGGAGAGCTACACAATGTAGCTGGGAGGGGAGCCAGAGTTGGCTTCGGGGTGAGATGGAAGTATGGGGTGGGGGTATTGTTACTGAGCTTGCACTAAATGACTGGTCTGGTTACAACCCCTTCAGTAGCAACCTTCTCAATGCTGTGTCTCCAGGAAAAGCTCCATACGGTTTCTTGGAGGCTTTACTATTTTCATTTTCCTTTACAAGTCTATTGTTGCTCACACCCTACAGAAATGAATCACTGTATTTAAAAAAAAAAAAGAAAAAAGATATTCCTAATCTCTTAATCAATATGGCATTCTCGTTCATTTCTAGAAACGGAGACCACTAGAGACAAAACAATGTCTGCACTATCAGGGAAATGGGACTGCCTAATGTAATTTACAAGCTGGGAAACTATCCTCTTGCAGGATGGCATTTAAATCTTATTTTGAAAGCCCAGCAGTGACATTTCACCTTTTAAAATATGATCCTCAGCCTTTTTTTTCTTTAGAAAATGGCATTCTTAGGAGTCCCTTAGGAATAAATGTATTAGAGGCTAGGCTTGATCATGGTCGATTGAGCAAAATGTAATTACAGGAAGCATTTATCATATTTAAGAACAGAAATATCCATTTATTGTAGTTTATTAATTGATTTTCAGGCATTAGTTCGGTTAAAACGTAAACATTGGATGCTGCTAGCTTTGTTTTTTTCTTTCAAACTAAATTACAATGAAGCGATCATTGTGACAAAGGTCAAAGAAGGGCACATTATGCATTCTACTTCATTCAACACACCTAATTCAACTCATCGGCCAATTACTAACCTCTTTGTAGGCTCGTGGTATGCTTGTACATGCACCTATGTCCTAAACCAGTTCTCACATACGTTTGAAGAATGCGTGTAATTGTCTTATGTTCTTGTGTAGCGTCATGTCTGGTTCCATATCAATGGTTCGGGAAGACGCCGCTGCTCGACGCGGGGCAGGGACGCTTACTTCAAAACACAGAGTCATTATCCACTGATGAAACTGTTCTCATGGGCAGATCTATAAAGTTTTGGTGATCATTATTGATGTCCATAGAACAGCAGGAGCAGGGTTGGGCGGGGAAAAGGTGAACGAAGAATTCTTTGTCTCAAAGGAATTCCTGCCTGCCCCTAATCACTGTAATTATCATAATTATAATTACCTTAATTATCATCTGATAGTTAAGTAACTGCCATGTACCTCATGAATTTTTCACAAGAGGTCAGCTCTTTCACATTCCAGTTGTGGTTTACTGCTTATTTTTTCCCCAATTTTGTCCGAGTTCTGTTTCCTTCCTCCCTACGGTAAAAAAGTCTCCCTCCCTCCCGTTGTTCACGTTATTAGAAATACCCCAGGAAAGAAGGAGTTAAAGGTTGATGGCTGTGGCGGCTGGCTCTATTATGCAAGCTGTTAAGCGAAAAAGGAAGTGCATTACAAAATGCTGAGCTCAGAGGTCTGGCACGCAGCCAAGCCTTTTCTTTTTCTCCTCCAGAGCTGAGGGCTTTCTAAGCTTCCAACCGGTGGGTTTGTCTACTGTTGAGGAATTCTGTCTCAGTCCCGCCCTCTCTCTCTCGCTCACTTGCTCACCCTCTCCGTCTCGCTCTCTCTCGCGCGCTCTCTCGCTCTCTCTCTCTCCGCAGTTCAGCCCCGTCTGCCTCGCCCCTTCCAATCCTTTGCAATGACCTCAGCAGCAGTTGAGCAGTTCAGCCCAGGGCCAGGCACTGTCAGGGCTGGGCCATGCAGGGGAGCCGCGTTTGTTGATATTGGATGAATTGTGCACGGTTGAGCCAGCTGAGGGGGGAGGAGGCAACGTATGTGGGCGGATGTGCGCATGCGAGACAGCGAGCGGGCGTGGAGAGCAGCCAGTGTGTGGAACGCATCCCTTGTGGCCGCATCGTCAGCTGACTACAGAGCATAAGAGGGGAAACAGGAGGGAGGTGCGTTCTCTCGCCAGGCTTCTCTATTTCTCTATTCCTCCTCTGTTCATTATTAGTCAGGTTTTCCAGTCAGTTAGCCCGGGTGTGAATTCCAGGCATACTAACCAACTGAGCCGCCTGAAGGAGAAGTGAAAGCCGTTAGTGTGCTAAACACTGCGTAGTGTTGTACAGTTTTGAAACTTCAGAGTACATTAGTTCATGCAATAATGCAACTTTTTCCAGACGTAAGCACTACACAAACGGCTCATGGCAATGCAGGCGGATTTGTGTGTCTAAATGAGGAAGGATATCTCTGAAATTGAGCCACACTGCTGAACTGTTCTTGGAGCTGTTATGCTTTCCTTCTTAAACAAGTCAACTCAAAAGACCAACGCATTCAGTTCTCTACAAATCTGAAGCTTGCGTTTTAACCTCAGCCTAAAAGCTTTTAGCAGTCTTACTGTGGCTGTGGCCTATTTTTAAATGCCATTTTTACCCTCACCGCTGGGGCCTACAGTGGGATGGGAGGGGTCCCGAATAAAGAACCACATCCACCCCACCCCTCTTCTCCTGGGATGTGGACTGGCAGACAGGCGGGTGAGAAAAAGGCAGTCTATCCACAGAGCCATGATTCTTTCCAAACAGTGGAGCGTTACGCCACATACAGCACGTCAGGGCATGCGCACGTCACTCATGGAAGCATAATTCACACACAAGTGGCCTGTTCCAGTGTCGCTGTACATCAGGGCTGTATATCTTGGCTCCCTGTGTTCATTTGGCCAAATCACACACATACTTTATTCCTGCCAAATTGGCCAGTCAAGTTCTTTACAAATTACATTACCAAACCTAATTCGATTCAAATAGTGCTTAAGATGCGTGTTTTTCTTTCAGCTAACTGCATTTGATCTTTTGTTCCGTCCCACTCAGTGCTGGTGCGGAAAAGCGCTTGTGTTGGACAGGAAGCGCCTGTCCTCATCCTGTTCCCTACACAACTGCATGTGGAACTGAAACTGTTCCACATGTTCTCATAGTCAGCTTCAGCCTGAACAGGCGTCCGAGGCATATGGGACAGAGATGTGGTCCGACTCGAGCGCTCCCCACACATGTGTTTTTGAGACCTGGTTTCCGATTTCATCCTGAAACACGAATCAAGGCCCAACTGCAACCTGCCCACACTCTGCATTGTATTGTGGGACTTCAGGGACCAGACCAGGAAGCAGGTGTGTGTCTGTTTTTGTGTGTGTGCATGTTTGTGTGTTTGCCTTGATAGTGGGGTTTGAGGCTTGTTCTTCAATAGTCGTCGTGATGGCTTCCTCCCTCCTTTACTCCCTCACTTGTTATTGGAAACGTGAGCTGAGTTCGGAGGCCGGAGGTGAAGGAGGAAGTGGAGGGAGGAGGAGGAGGCTCGGTCTGGTCAGTCGGCAGCACCCAGCTTGGCAATTGACTGTTGGGAAAACACGCCCGGGCCCCAGCTGTGCTTTTCCAAGCCCGTGGCATGCTGTTTACTGATAGGACCACACACAAAGACGCCCTATCTGCCCCATCAGCATCCATTGCCAGAGGAGTGCACAACCATACACAACTGTCTCATCAAAGAGGGGTTAACTCTGGATGGCTTATTTACCCAAGCGTGTGCATCAGCAGGGTTTGGGATTTGGGGGCAATACCACATGACTCCACACTGCTGGTGTGTACGGTTCGGTTCCACCATTCTAAGCAAGCTGATTGGAGACGTATCACATTAAGCGCTATGCCGCTATTAAACCGCTCGAAACCGGTACCTATTGCCAGTTGCGCTTTGCTCCTGCAGTGTTTTCTTTCGTTGGCTAAGAGCACAGTCAGATGTAATTCCAGCCCAGAGAGACCCGGAGCCTTTTTCTGGGTCTTATCAAGCTCTATCTGCTGCGCTGTTGCCTTTCAGAACCACAACATTAGCGTAATCCACAAAACAGTACTAAGTTTGAGGGACATTCTGTTCTTTCCTTTGTTTTCCTCTTTCCAAGTCATGCAGAAAATTTACAAATCATTGTATGATCAGGTATCGAAGTGCGTATTATTTATGGTTTTTTTTACATTTTTAAAACCTTTTAAGATTGGCGAGTGGTAATTCTAAGATAAGTATATTGTATATTTTTTTGTTTTAATTTTTTTTATATACAATTACATTGTATCACTACAATGACAAAGACTTTATCTTTAAGTTGGAAAAAAAAGACCACTTTTTCTCCCAAAAAAGTTGTTGTTTGAGTTTAGAATTTCACAAAAACTTGAAAACGGAGGATCAAATTAATTGAAGCATCTATGTTGGAGATGCTTTTGTTAAAGAAATTAACATGAATGTGATGATGTTATGTGAAGCACACATTAATGGATTTAAAGTGAGTAAATTTCTGAGTGTAGCAATTATACTGAACCTTTTCATTTGAGAAACATATGGAGCTAATTACAAAAACAAGCAGCAAAAACGTCTTTCTTTTTCCATTTGTCCGCTTTTGCATTGTGGCTGATTATCTATATTTGGTTGCCGGTGTTTAATTTCGTGTTGACATTTTCGCCGTTTTGTTTCCCAGGCTAAAGCGCCAAGCCCAGAGGAACACGCTAGCAATCACCCTGTCGTCCATTTTGGCAAGAGTCGCAACGACCGTGTCTGAAAAATGCGTTTGATCTGCTCCCTTGTGTTTGGGTGGTCTTAAGAAGAAAACAAACGGGTTTATGCAGAACCGCCAGCAGCCCGAGCAGGAGTTTGAGTACAGAAGCCAGTCGGTTTATAGAATGGTGCAAACCCGGGGTTTGAAATCGGTTGCTGTTTTTTGAATGACCGCAGCTTTTTTAAGAAACCCTCAGGAGGATAACCTTGGACAGGGCAAAATGTCAGAGTTTAATAACTAGCACATGACATCCTGAAGGTTAATTGCTGGTGTCTTCTAATCATGGTCAACTATGAGGAGGTGGGGGAGGGTCCAGGGGAAAGGGCAAAACATTTCCTTTTTTTAAAAAAGCAGTGTAAGGAGCAACATGCCCCTTTTTTGGTTTATTACAGAGAAGCAAAAAAAAAAAAAAACTATTTGCTTGGAGCTAGCAAGTTTCTAATATAATAACAGAAACCCCATGGCCTGGAAATTACGGGGATATTTTTCTAGATTATTTATTTACTTACTTAATATATTATTACTGTCTGGATGGTGGTTTATAATATTTTTTTTTTTTGCTTTTTTTATTATTTTTTATTTTTGTTAAACATATAAATGTTCCACTCTTGTGGAACGCCATGTCTTGTAATCGTTCACATCTCCAGGTGGTGGCTTCAGATCATTGCTCGTGTCCCCAAAACTATCACCAGGGTCACATCTGACTTGCTCATTTAGAATAATTTTAAAAATTTCTCATTTATTTTCTGAGTTAATATACTTAGAAATAAATTGAATATGATGGGCTTTTCTGTGAAATATTATTTCTTCAGCACTCCTGGATTAAAATCTAAAGTTTCTGGAATAACACTGTGGACTTTCCTTAGTGTTCTATGTCATTGTGGGAAAATGCATAACTTCCTCAGATCTAACAAATCTCAGGCTCTTTGCTGTAGTTTAAAGTACTAGAATATCAGACAATCTAATGATTAAAAATGGGAAATAAGCAACAATAGAAAAAAACCTCATCCTGTAGTGTTTTATTCCTCTTATACCTCAACCGGTTGCCTATGTGACTATTATGTATTTATTAAAGAATAACACATCATGTTTTATCGATTTATGGCTCCATTTAATGCTTTGGATCATTGAGGAAGCAAGTTCCTGTGATCACTTACATTTTAACATTATCTCAGCTTACAGCATACAAGTCTCTGTGTTCCTCGTTACTCTAGAGATGATCATGTGTTCGACAAGAGTTATTAACGTTATAGAAAATCAATAAACTCTTTAGCCAATCGGGAATCGAGTAATGTAGCTGTGTAGTAAAAGTGCTAATGTAAAGAAGTGAGTTTGATGATGTGGATTTACATTTATGTTTATGGTATTTGGCAGACGTCCTGATCCCCAGAGAGAGGGAAGAAAGAAAGAAAAGTGGCCTTGACTGTCAGTGTTCAACCGTGATTGTGGAAATTTGTGGCTTTACCTTGCTACAAGTTCTACAAAACTATGAGTAACAGGCTTCATTTGAAAGCACACTTTGTTTTGTAAGGCTCGTTGCCATTTCCAGCGCCTGCTCCAGATCCGTCTTTCGGGTCAACACGTAGGTCAAAGCTAATTGGACATATTTTTAAATGGTAATATTTTGAAAAGGGCAGTTGCGAACGAGAAAGGTTACAGGCCCGTCTTTCGATAGGCGCACTGAAAAAGAAAAAGGGTGGAGGCCGTCTTTAACGCAGGACGCGATGGATGGCGAGCATTCGGGAAAGCACTCCACGCCGATTGTCCATCTCTCGGAATATCAGCTCGTCTGTACGCTTTGTCACAACCTGTTTGTATAGGCAGGAAGAAAAAAATACCCGTGTGGTCATTCTTCTTCATTTTCTTTGTCAGTGTGTGTAGGAGTGACACACACTGCTGTCAGCCCGGAAATGAAGTGTTATCAATCTCCTGATCTCGGGCGCCTCTGGCTTCTCGCTGGAAGTCGAGGCACTCGGCTTAAATCATCATCTTTAAGGTTTTTTTCTTTTCTCACCTCTTCCACCAGTTATGCGGTCTATTCTATTCCACCTGTGAACATGACTGCAGCTGTGGGGTTTTTTTGTTTGTTTTTTAATTGCAACCTTCATTATTTAGTAATATCAGCAGTTAGGTTGTAGGGTCAGGTGTATGCTTAACAGAAATAGAAACTCATTTCTGTAATTTTGCCATATCAGCAGATGAAGCACACGATCAGTATGCGTTTATTATGCTCTTTTTAAACCCTGTAGCAGCAGCTACTCTTTATTATTTGTTTGTTTGCTTTGTGTATGTGTGTCTGTGTGCGCCCCCATTTTAATTTACTATTAGTAGCCTTGGTTTTTCTGGTAGTAAGGTTTGTCTGTTTGTTTTACGGTGTAAAGGTTCTACTGAAACAGAACGATTAAAATCAATAAGCCGTTGTTCAGTTTTGGGTAAATCGAACATTTCAAGCTCACAGCAGCAGGCTTTTGGCGAATACGTGTAAGCAAGAAACGTGGATATATTCTGAAGATGAGTCTTTCACAGTCTTGTGAGAAGCGAACATAAACACTAAACAAAACAAACCATCGTCCCTCAATCCTATTGGTAGTCGACAAATCGCTTTGCTTGTCATTTGCATCAAGTTGCTTAACGCGCCCCATTTCTGTAATCCTAAAACTGGAAACCTCCAAATCTTCCCCAGTGACTAACAGCTGCTTGGCCTCTTCACCACACAAATTACGATATTTTTTCGACAATATTTTTACCCAAAAGTGCAACAAAAGCAAATGTGTCCCAATTCTAACTTGCCATGATTCACTAGCCGTAAAAAAAAAAAAAAAGTCAAAATCTTTTTCAAATATATTAAAAGGCAAATAAAAGTTTGTAAACGTGTATAAACCCTGGAATTGGAATATATTCAAGCTTAAAATGAATTTTCATTTTATTTCCTTCCACCTTGATTTCAGATATTCACCTGTTTGGGTGAAGGATTTGATTTGTTGCAGTAAAGTAACCTCAGTGTAAATAAAAACGACTTTGTTTTACTTAATTAGTAGGAAACTATTATTAGGTTGTTTTCATGGCTTTAAAAAAAACCTGACTAGATGATGATGATAACAGCAGGTTCTTGCGTGGTGCCAGTATGGAATCTGCGAGCTCCACTGGGCTTTTGCTTAGCTAAATGCTTTAATAAAACTGACCAGCGAGAAGATGTGTTAATTAAAGTCATACTAATTGTCTTGTTGCTCCAGTCCCTCCATTAAGGTGTCGGGCGTTAAGGCGGTAAATTCCCCTGAAAGCCGAGCCGAAGTGGATTTAAGATTCTGATGTAACGCTACAGATCCATCAGCACGCGTGTTACTATCTGCCATCCGCAGCCTATAAAGTGGGGATAGATGGTAGGGAGTATAATTATTTGTCATATAACGGTGATAAACGTCTATGGCTCTAAGTCCTGAAATGGTGTTGAGTTGCAGCGGAGCAGCTGCGCACAGCGAAGAGCGTGTTTCCACCAGAGAGAGTTGGATAGCAGACGGTTGTCTTGTATTGTAGAGTAATCTGTGTGTTTAACTCATACGAGTGACTTCAGGACGCCGGCGGTTGGACGAGTAGCCAGGTGCATGCAAATCATCTTCAGAATTCAACAGTTAGTGCAGCACGATAAAAGAAGCAGCAGCTTTTTCTTTCCACAGCACAGAGCCGAGGTGCAGCTAATGATTTACCAGCGAGTCTGAGAATAGCAGGAAGCACACGGGGCTGTCTTTAACCCGAGCTAACAGATGGTTCAGAGCTGATGAACTGTCCGGGAGTTGGGAGATGGAAACACTGGGGAGAAGAGTGTCGCTCCCTGCTCGGCCTCCTCTACCCCTAGCAGCCTGCTCATTAAAGCGTTCCCCTGTGTGGATCACCATGCTTCAAAAAATCATTAAGTCTTTGGGTGTGTGTGTGTGTGTGTGTGTGTGTATGTGTGTGTGTGTGTGTTTATGGGTGCCAACAAAAGTGCACAGGGTGTCCTTGTTTCCTGTCACAGTCAACTCAAAAATGGCTCCTTACTCCCTGTAGCCTGATTTCCAACCACTTTCTTCTCACCCACATCTGGTCAGTGCTGGTCTATTGTAGTATTTGATGGTATGGGTTTAGTTTGGGTTGTTTTATAACCGTTTTAATGTGACCCAGAATCCACACCGAATACAATGGTGGGTAAAAGCAACAACCTGAAATGAAAGTGAAAATTTGCCTAAAAAAGTCTCTATTTCTACGACTTTTCACTTCTCTAATCCGAGAGCTGATATTCATGCGTTAGACGGAAATGAAATCTGTGATACGCAGAGTAAGAATAGATCTTATGAATAAATGAAAACAGATATCCATTAGTATTTGGGGAATATATATTATATTGTGTATGTATGTGTGTATATTGTGGCGCTCTTGTGGAGCTTATTATACGGTACAATCAAAGTAAATCTGTCCGTAATTATTTTTTTTGTGAGAAATTCTTAATTACACTGTGATATATAAAATATTCGGTTATACCTCCTATTAATACTATAATAGACTTTCAATAGAGTTGATGATTATATCAGTACAGAATTATATCCATCAAAAAGGAAATATAAACTTATAATATCCTAGTATGCACACCCCTAAACTAATACTTAGTTGAATCGCATTTGATTTTATTCCACTTCAGTTTTTTGGGGGATAGTCTCTCAGCATCTCGACTTGGCAGCACTTTCCCACTCCTTGCTGTCATAACATTCCATCAGATTGTAAGTGTGCACTGTGCACAGCCCGCTTCAGGTCACCCCACAGATTTCAGTCTGGGTTCTGGTTTAGACATTCAAAAAACATTTGATTTCCTTTTTGTAAAGTCGTTCTTTTGTTGGTGCTTAATGCTTTGGGTCACTGTCGTGCTGAAAGGCAAAATTCCTTTTCAACTTCATGTTACTAAAGGTTGGGCAGTAAAAATGGACCGATATTTGTAGCTATTCACCGTTATAAAAGCCTCAGTTCTGATGAAGAAAAGCCGCCTGAAGCATAATGCTGCCACCACCGTGCTGCACTGTGGATATGCTGTTCAGCTGCTGATGTTTGTTTGTTTTTGTTTGTTTGTTTTTTTGTGGAATCAGTGTCGCCTAAACACATTTTGCCACATGGTTTGCGGATGTTTTCTGTCTACCTAAAGTACCCCAAAACCCAGACATGTGAAGAATATGAGATTGTTGCCACATGCAGAGAGGAATCAGTTCTTGTCAGATGTTCCTGCTGCTCCTTTAATGGATATTGTGACTTCCATTTTTTTTTTCACGTTATAATTTTATTTCAAGGCTGGTAAAAGTTCTGACTTTATTTATTTATTTATTTATTTATTTATTTATTTATTTATTTATTTATTTCGAACCCCGCTATCTTACGAGGGGTGTGCAGACTTTTTTTTTACCCGTATATAGCAGTGATGCCAAACAGCCATAATAGAAAACAAGAGGATAGAATCAAGATGACTGTCTATTTTAGATTTTAGATTACCTAGGGCACTACATAGGGCATGACCTCCTTGTGTAGTGTGCAGTAATTAAAGAAAACAATGGTTCAGCAGTTAACACTGTGTTTATGGGTCACTACATGCAGAATGTAATAGATAAGAGTATGTAACCAAAACTCCTATGTCCTAGCCAAAAAAAACCCTGATTTGAGACATGTCTGGAAATGCTGATCACGTGTTTATATTCTGGCTCCTGTGTTTACACGGTGCTGTTGCTTAATTTTAAAGCTTTAACGAAGAGAGAATTCCCAGTTATGTTTATTGTTGTTGACCTTTAAAACACACTACACTCTTGTTTTCTTTCTACTTTCCTCCTCATTAGGGGAGTGTTTCAGAAGAAATAGTATGAAGCGCACTTTTCAGCAGAGATAAAATGTTGCCTGTGAAACCTTCTGGTCAAGCGGTCACCGTGACAATAATTAGTTAAACAGTTTTTTTTTTTTTTCTCTTCACTTTGTGACTGTAACCTGTGTGAATGAATGCGAGTAAGAGCGGACTAAACCACTTACACGGTCTAGACACGAGCGTGAATCTCCTGTTCGTTTACTACATCTGGACTTAAAGGTCGATTTGAGACATGCCCGAGGGAATCCGGTCTGCTTCGGATTGAACGGCGTTGATATGAGCCAAGAGTAACACCAAGCAGCACATCAGCAAGCAGCTCTATGTGAAATACAGACGTACAAACCGCACAGATGAAAATGTCGGAGCGACCACAATATTACCGCCATATTCTCCTCAGAGCGATCGCCTTAAATCTGTGCAAGTGTATTTTATTCCATCTCCTCCAGCTCCCTGTTGGAAAATAGCCTCTGTTTTTTTTTCTTCTGCCTGCCTACAAGAAAAGCAAAGGCTTTTCTTGAGCAATTAAATATTTTTAGCATCGCAGGGACCGGACAGGCGGATAGGTGGCTGGTGCAAGGTCAGCACATAAAGAAGAGAAGTTAAATTAAAAAACGCAAATATGCATCCCACCCCATCTTACCCCACCCCACCCTGCTGGCTTTATCTACTCCAGCCCCAGCCTCCTGGTTCAGAGAGCTGAGCAGAAGCAGAGCGTCGTGCTGTAAAGGCGAGGATGTAATAGACAGGAAAGAGGGATGTAAGGTAGTGGGGTATGTAAGAGGAGGTGGGCTCTGCTCTTGTAAAGCAGTGCCAGCGGGTCACCACGTCATGAGAGAGAGAGAGAAAAAAAAGTCTCTGGTTCCTATGTCATTGTTTTAATAATCCATTGTACTGTTTTGCTCTATATGTTATGATTCATAATCTAAGATGCTCTCTGACTCACTGAGTCGACTCACTGAGTCGAAAGGGACTCATTAGTGTCTACTTCACTTCCTAATCAGCATGTGACTTCTCCGCCTCTCTTGGTCTGACATCAAATGATATTCAAATGAGCAGCAGACTTTTTTTCTTCAGCCCTTTGTAGTGGCACACGCCAGTCATCTCGCAGCCCTCCCCATGTGCACACACACACACACACACACACACACATGCACGCGCACACACACACACTCACTCTCTCTCTCTCTCACACACACTTACACAAACATCTGTTCACCAACAGGGAATAAGAGCCCTCACTTCCTCTTCCTGTCTTTCTCTGGATGTCTGGACTCATGTTGTGAAGTTTGTATTTTTGCTTGTTGTATTTTATCTACTTTAAAACTGGAACCTGAGCTGTACGATGAGAATTATTTTTAAAAAAAAATCAATTCAGAAGTACTCAGTATATCCCACTCATTTTTCTAGTAATATGAATGATCTTTCTGGAAATTCTTCTCTTTTTTTTTTTTTTCTTTTTTTAAATAAACAGTATTTATTTAAGGAGCGTCCCGTGTTTGGGCTGATGCTGATGTTAAGTGGGGGTGTAAATAAGACATGAATGTCAAATAACTGGAACTAAAATATTATTTTCAGATTTGCAGCCAGCAGTATTTTTACTGCATGGTTACTCGTGGGTTAAAATGGCTCAGCAGTGATCTATGAAATGTGAAGGTGGTTTGAATAAGGTTTTTCCTGTTAATTCAAGAAATGAAACCAGTGAAATACATTTACAATGTACCAAATAACCACATCAGAGGACACTGCAGTTTTCATGAGAGAGAGACATGCACACCGAGACCAAAGACAGACACACACAGACAGAGAGAGAGAGAGAGAGAGAGAGAGAGATTGGTGTATGCTGGTTTAATAAAACAAATATGTGAAAAATCTATTAAACACTACTCTTTCTGATTTTCTTTCCTGCTCAGGTTTTCATCTCAGTGGCACAGTGACGGAACCCGCCACGCCGTCCGAACCAGAGATGGTATGCAGCGTGGCCATCAGTTTTGACCGCTGCAAGATCACGTCAGTCACGTGTAGCTGTGGCAACAAGGACATTTTTTACTGCGCGCACGTGGTAGCACTGTCACTGTACCGCGTGCGGCGGCCCGAGCAGGTCAAACTGCACTTGCCCATCTCTGAGACGCTCTTCCAGATGAACCGCGATCAGCTCCAGAAGTTTGTCCAGTACCTCATCACCGTGCACCACACAGAAGTGCTGCCCACCGCACAGAAACTCGCAGACGAGATCCTCTCGCAGAACTCCGAGATCAACCAAGTACACGGTGAGGAGAGACTCCATTACACACACGTGCTGATGAAACACATGCATGTGGAGATTTCACATTTCTATAACATCAGCTCCATAGTTTCTGTAGTAACAGCTTACAAAGGGAAAGAGTCTCCAGTATCAGAGACGAGTACGTTTTTCCGGCTGGTTTCTCAGTAACACAAAAAGCTACATTATTTTGTCTAATTAACCTAAAGACTGAGGAAAGAAATTAAGAATTATGTATACAATCTAGACGTACTACATCCGCCATAGTGATATCAAGTGCCAATGTCATAATAATCACAAAATTATCTTTTTTTTTTGCTTGTTTAAACCTGCAACTAGTTAACAGTTTACTCTGATGTATGGGTTAACCACAAACAAAAGTTTAATACCTGTTGCACTTAAACTCAGCTCTGCCACACTGGTCCTGTTGCATTATGGGATTTGTTTCCATGCTGCAGTGTCTCAGTGGAAGCAGTAGATCATCTGGATATTTCAGATACAGCTACTGTTTCTTTATTCTAGGAATAAAGGTAGTGAGGTTGTAGGAAAGGATTTAAGGACAAGTTTCTGTTACTGAAGTTGCTGATTTTCTTGGAACAGCTCACCTGGTTGTGTTTGATTGCTTAATACATATCGCAGAATGATCTAGGTCTCCGTTTGATACTAATAAATGACAGGGGTTTGCCTGTAAATCGCATTGCTCAGTATTTACATCCTGTTTTCCGGCAGTATCCGCCTCTTTTTATTCCACTGGTGAGTCCCTGGCAGTGATGATGTAAAGCTCAGAGGGTAACAGACTCCGGCTCGCCTCTCATCACACCGACATGAGGCACAATGGCCCGTATTATATTTCACTTTTGTCGGGAAAGGGGAAATCTAAAGCGGATGTTCCAATTATGGAAAAAAGCCGGTTAACTGGCACATTTTGTAAAGGGTTCGGGTTTTAGGGTGAGGGGGAGAG
The DNA here is from genome assembly GCF_019097595.1 of Hemibagrus wyckioides. Lineage (NCBI taxonomy): Eukaryota > Metazoa > Chordata > Actinopteri > Siluriformes > Bagridae > Hemibagrus > Hemibagrus wyckioides. The sequence continues at coordinate 9,869,045 of NC_080725.1, forward strand.
CTTTCATCAAGGCAGGCCTGTGTGAGGTCACGGTTGGAATGCAGGAAGTTGTCTTGATGTGGTGCTTTGTAAATCCTTATAATAAGACTGTAAGCATTTAAGCCATCAGACCTTTTGTTCCTGGCCCTGGGTTTGGGGGGCTTCCTCGCCACCCCACACACGTGTAAAGAATTAGATTTTAAAATTACTCTTCATAAACCCAAATAGACCTCCTCCACTACCAATTCTCAAACCCTCATCACTGTCTGGACTGGATTAGGACACAATATATGACTTGGCTGTGTTCTGGTGAAGTAAATTGGCCATATGGAATTCGCTGTCTATGATTTCTCTCCATTCAGTAACCAAAATTATACAGAAAGCTGCAGGAATGAGTCTTAAATCCCGGATATGACTTAGCATGTGTGCACATCGTCCGAAAGTCATTGGCTGTTTTGGATGAGGTTTTGGTTAAATGCCTGAAATAAGGTCTGTTGTTAAAATGTGAAAATATCTTTCTTGGGTTTGTTATTCTACAACATTAAGCACATCAGTATTAACCCATTCATCCTTTTTTTTTCTTTTTTTTTTAAAGCTTTTAATTGTCTTGACACGCTCTTGCTAACGTGCGGATAAATGGCACTATGAAGGTTGTCTGGGACATTTAATGTCATCACGGCGAATAGGAAGACTCATTTACTACAGCCTTACTCACGCTCTTCCAAACTATTTCAACAATTGCAATTATTCATTCATTCAGATTCATCCACAAACAGCAGAGTGGCTAGGAACTTTTTGTTTTTTTTTTAAATAAAGAGTTGTCTGAAGATGGTGGTGACATTGATGCCATGCAACCATGGTGTAGTATGTCTTTAACAATTATAACAATTATATTTAGGTTTTTGATTATTTTCTACAATAATCCAAAATACCACTGGAAAAATCCCACATGCTTTTTGTCAAGGCGTGATGCTTTGAAGTCATCCCAGCAGCACTCCTTTTATTTATTTATTTATTTATTTATTTATTTATTTATTTATTTATTTATTTTTATTTATTTTATTTATTTATTTATTTATTTTTACCCAGCATTACTTTGCTAAGTGGCGCCGTCATGTTTATTTGTGTGTTAGGAGCCCCGGACCCCACGGCAGGAGCCAGTGTGGACGATGAGAACTGCTGGCATCTTGATGAGGAGCAGGTTCGGGAACAGGTCAAACTCTTTCTGTCCCAGGGGGGATACCACGGCTCAGGCAAACAGCTCAACCTCCTCTTCTCAAAGGTAGGACAATCTCCTGCTGTCTGTTAGAATGTTTACCATCATCAGCTCCAGATTTTTCCTTGTATGCATATAACATATAACAAATAACAATAACAAGCTCGACATCCTTTTTTTTTTTCTTTTTTTTTTTAATATGTGCTTGATCTCAGATAGATTATTACACCTGTATCCATCATCTAGTTGTTTTGTATAATCTGGTTATTTTTTTCATCTTGTAATTTGTGAGTTCGGGGACATACAGTAATATATGCACACAGTCTATGCACCCTGAGTGTTCCTCCTCAGTGCGTTTCTGTGTGTTACATCCTGCTGTATTTCACTGCTGTTTCAGTTCCTTTGATGGTGCCGATTTGTCTTTTCGACATCTTGTGCGCTTGCTAACCCACTGGAACGAAAACACACCCACCACATATGAGACTGTGGCCTAACAGACACAGATGTAAACACGCCACTCCTCAACCTTGACTGAAGGCACAGACAGTGTTCCGAGTCCCTGCTAGTGTACAATGAAGCTGAGCATCCTGGAATTAAGATTGGGCCTTTTTTTTTTTTTTTTTATATATAAAGAGATCTTGAATAGAAGCAATCCATAAAACAAAGTGTGTGTGTGTGATCTCCACAGGTGAGAGAGATGCTGAAAATGCGTGACTCAAATGGGGCTCGCATGTTGACGCTGATCACAGAGCAGTTTATGGCAGACCCGAGGCTGGCGCTGTGGAGGCAGCAGGGCACTACCATGACGGACAAATACCGCCAACTCTGGGACGAACTCGGTGAGTCTAATGTCCAAATTAAGTTCCGATTCATTTGTGCTTCAATAGTCCAATCAGTCAAAGTGAAGAAATAGTGACAACAGGAATGAGGCATAACACCAGCCTGCTGTTATAGAAAAAAAACTCCTTATACCCATAGGATTATCAGATTATTTAGGGTTGGTTGTGTAACTCAGGCTGAATGGTTTTATTTTGAATCGTCCAGAAGCTTTGTGTGTTTGGTTCGCCAACAGCGTAGCGTCATCCCAAAGCTGCTTCCGTTGCCGCCCTACACATTTGCAGCATTTGCTCCTGATCAATATTGCATATTCGTTTTCCACTTAAGGCCACCCCAGGGCTTTGTGCCTGCAATATTGTAATGTAGGCTCAAGAGGCTGGAGGCTGAAGCGGGCCGGACTCGATCTTTACAGTTCAGCGCGTACATTGCCTGCATCATCTAGATCCCCATCTACACGGGTTAAAAGCGGCACAGGAATGAAAGTGGCTCAAATTGGATGGATTTGTAATCACTTAAATTGCAACTGGCTTGCCACACCATCACGCCTGCCAATGCTGTAAGCAGCGTCATGTTTCGCCAGCGGGCACATTACAGAGAGTATGGGTTCCTGGGCACTAGGAGAGAAAAATCAGGATTCGGCACGGGTAGAGAGGGTTCTTTTCAATCGTGATTTTTTTTTTTTTTTTTTATTAAAGAGAGTCTATTGTCTTTCTTTTATGTGTCCATATTGCAGTAAAGAATTAGTTAGTGGTTGGTTGACTAGTGGGCACTTGAAAATTAACATCTGCCCTTACTCCAAGCTTTCATGATATGACATCATTATCTATAAATATATTTTTTTCAGTATTTGTTTGAATGAGAAATCGAGGTATTAAAAAATTATCTTTATCATATATATGCAGCCTCCATCCTTCTCGTCTCCTCTCCCTCTCTCCGGCAGCCATTTTGTCTCAGGGCAAGTCTTGCAAAGGAGAGGCCCTGTCTCATTAAAGAGCAGGAAGGAGTAGAAGGCCGTGTCCGATCCACCTTTGTCTCTCCCCTCTCCTGTGTCTTCCTTCTCTCTGATGAATCGCTAGTCCTGTCAGCTCCGTAATTGGAGAGGCCTTCGTTATGAAGGCTGCTCCCCCTCTGCCATCTCCAGCCTTCTGACAGGAGCGATAATGCTAAGACTGTTTCATTAAATTCCGGACACTTAATGTGACACCAGCGGTCAGGTTGGAGCTACGGTGGAGTGGAGGTGGAGGGTGGGGTTGGTGTCAGGCTAGGAAAGAAGAAGTGATGGAAATAAGGGAGAGATTACGGTGCAGATTTATACTGCCGCGTTTTTCCCTGGTTTCCCTCGTTTCTCGAGAGAACAAAAGCACATTTGGCTCACACAGGCCTGCGTGGGTGGGTTTGGTGAAGGACGGTGTGTGTGTGTGTGTGTGTGTGTGTGTGTAGAGGGTAGCGATAAGGGCTGGGAGTCTGCAAGTTGATGGAGACGGGCAGCGAAGGCTCAGATTAGGCCCATGAAAGCAGGAGCAGCAGCTCAAGGGAGGAGAAAGGAAGGGAGTGCTCGAATTCACATGTGAATATATTCAGTGATGCTCAATATTGTTTTAATTAATCTGCACTGCTGTGAAACAGAAGCCTTTTCGTCTCGATGGCGTCAGAGTTTCAGTAGAGCGCAAGAAGATTCAAGACATGGGGGGTGGGGGGGTTTGGAATTAGGCCACGACTTGTCTCTGCTGGCATAATTACAGCAGCAGGTTCTAATCCTTTACATTAACCCAGCCTCGCAGCTGGAAACTCCACTGAGCGAGACGGCATGAAGGTAAAAGCGCGGAAGATGCCAGATTACGATACAGCCCCTTGTTTAATATTCTCATCGCTATATTTCCCCCAACACACAAGCTTATCTTGATCTCCATCATAATGAATTACAGCTGCCGTGGTGGCCTGCTCTCCCTCGCCTCGGCCCGCCGTTCCATATGCAACCCGCTACAATCCTCCTATTATGAATTGTTTGATAAGGAGATCAGAACTATATTGTTAATACTGTTGATACTTTGTCTGATGCAGACGCCGAAACCGGCAAAGCAGGGTATCAGCAGTTTGTAAAATATGTTCAAAAACGGTATCACCTGATGAAGTTAAAGGTCAAAGGTGATGCTGTGCTTAAAAAAAATCATTTAAGTATTCAATTTCCCAAAGCAAATGCATTTATAAAAGATTTATACAGCCAATACACTATTGCCATGAAAAAGAACATGTACATTTATTTGCAGATATCCAATCCATGACACAGCTATTTTTAAAAAAAAATCTTTTAAATTAAAATATTTTTAAATAAACATAAATGCTACTACTTCTAGCAATGATGTGTAATGCTTGTAAAAAAAAAAATACCCACAGAGTTCTTTGTAGATATCAAAATGGTGGATTGTCATTTCCAATTTTAAAATATATATTTTTAATAAAATGGTGTTCTAGCAGTGGTAATGCTTAAAAATAAATCAAAATAAATAAATGGACAGATGGATTTGTTTGCGGATATTATATTAACCCATTATAGTCATTACATGTTTGAAATTAAAAATAAATAAATAAATATATTTAAAATGCATGTTCTAGCAATGCTGTAATACTCGCACAGCTGCATCACTACTGTCATTTTCCCTTAAAAATAAATAAATAAATAAATAAATAAAAATAAAATAAAACCCAAATTTTTTTGTAGATGTCCAACTCGTATCAAAGGTTTGGTGATTTTTATTATTAAAAAAAAAATAATAATAACCATTCTACCCATTTTAGAAGTGCCTATAGAAGACACCTGCACTGCTGCACTATCATAATGATATATAAATAAGTTTGTATTTTGTGCTGAACATTTATTTAAATAACGTATATGTTCTTTCACTTGTAAGGCATTTTTATTGTCCATCACACTCCTGTTATGAAAATGGTTTATTCCAGCATAGGAGCTGCGATGGCACGTCCCGATTGCACTTTCTCTCTTCCTTCTGTTGTCCTCGATGCCCAAACAAAAGGCGCACAAGCTTTTCTATTCTATCCCCTCCCCCTTCTGCTCCTCACATCATCTCTTCCATATTCCTCCCTCACACTTTCCACCTCTCTCTCTCTCTCTCTCTCTCTCTCTCTCCTCTTTGTCTGTCTTTGCTAACCCCCCCTCTCTAATTGTTCCTCTGACATCGTATTTCTTCTCTGCTTGTCTCCCCTTGTGCTCTGGCCGCTGCAGGTATTCTCTGTATGTTATTGTGGCACGCTCAGGGAGTGATTAAACCATCCTACATGATCTGTATTGCATGAGCCTCTCGCCGGGATCCATCCATCACAGCCTAATGCAGAGGCCGCATGACATACAGCTCCCACCGACGCCTGCACTGGCCAACCTGGGGGACGCGAGCAGGTCTGAACCCAGAGAGATAGAGAGGGAGAGGCAGGCAGGCAGGCAGTATCGATCCAGCACTCACTATGAACACTTTCTGTCATTTTTGGTTTGTACGTGTTGGTGGGATTTTGGACCTCTCGCCGAGTTGCCCACCACCAGAGAATTTCATTGGGAAAATAGTGGAGTATGAGCGTGAATGTGGATCCATTTGCCATCTGTGTTTAGTGAAGATTTCACAACTCCGTGAACAAACCTTTTTAATACCAGTTATGTTTTGTCATGAAAAATCATATTCAAGAAAATCACTTTTTTTGTTGGTGGGTGTTTTTTTAAGTGGGGACGAACAGTAAGGCTGAGTTAGAGACGCACTGCTTTTACGGCTTGAATGAAATACATATTAACATTATGCAAATGAAGTACAAATGATGTATAATGCAAAAATTCTTCTCAAACATTTATTTTTTAAGTGCTTATTTTTGTTTTTACTTTATAGCTCCTTTTTTATTTATACTTGTATCATGTTTCTCTACTTGCATATTATATTTATTATATTTATTTTTCCCATTTTTTGCTGTTTTTTATCTTTTGTTTAGTTTTTAATTGCTGTTTGTTTTATTCTCATGTTAAAGATGTTTGGACTGTCTGTAAATGGTGACTTGTCTAAAAATACCCACAAGCACACACTTCCTGCTAATCCATCTACCTTTATACCTTCCATCTCGCTCTGCACTGCCCCCGAGCTCCTCAGCCATATATGAAATATCTATTATAGATTTTTACGCCCGTCGTCTTTAATTGACCCCATAAAAAGAATCCAGTGCAGCATGTCAGGCCTGGGGATCCTTCAGAGAATACGCACACAAGACAATTACAGAAGGAGTGCTAATGAGCGCAGCACAGATTAGCATGTTTAGCAGAGGAAGGGAAAGAGAACGGCGGGAGGTTTGGGATGGTAACTTTAGCACAGGGGCTTCTGTGAGATGGTTAAAGCTGGACTTCCTCATTCGAGCAGTCACATGACCTAGTTCTGTGTTTGTGTGTCTGAAGTAATAAAGTCATGGATGGACTGAGGATAACTTTTCATCTGGGCATGTAGCTGACATTGTCTCCGAACTGATAATCCAATCAAGCACTGAAGGGACGTTGAGACGAGAGAGAGAGACACAGAGAGAGAGGGGCTGTGTGTGTGTGTAAGAGAGAGAGCGCGTGTGAGTTTAGGAAGAGAAGAAAGTGATGCACAAGCAGTGGAGAAAAGAAGGGGATTAGAGGGAAAGTTGTTCAGTGTGGATCTGCTGACTCTCTCTCATCACCCTCATCTCCCTGCCTTCCTGTCTTCTATTTGATTCTATCGTTACCCCACTCCTCTCTCTCCCTCATTGCCCATCTCCTTCCTTCCTTCCTCCTGCTTTCTCACTCTTCTTTTCTATTGCTTTCTCTCATTTCCCTTGTTCTTGTCCTTGTTCTTCACTCCTCTACTCCACACCATCCATTTCTCTCTTGCTCTTGTCCTGTGTGCTCTCTCTCTCTCTTAAACACACACACAGACTCTCACTCACTTCCTCTCTCTTAGTCTTGTATGCTTGTTCTCTCTCTCTCTCTCTCCCCCATTTGTTTATGCTCTAACCATCTCTCTCTCTCTCTCTCTGTCTCTCTGTCTCTAGGTGCGTTGTGGATGTGTATCGTGCTGAATCCTCACTGTAAGTCCGAGCAGAAGGCCTCGTGGCTCCGGCAGCTCAAGAAGTGGAACGGTGTGGACGTTTGCCCCTGGGAGGATGGTAACCATGGCAACGAGCTTCCCAATCTGACCAACGCTCTGCCTCAAGGTGCCCACGCCAACCAAGGTGTGTGTGTGTGTGTGTGTGTGTGTGTGAACACGTTCAGGAGTGTGTGGAGAGGAAAATCAGCTTCTAATCACTCCAGAACTCTGCCAGTGCCTCCATTTTATTGGGCTTTGTGGGACTAATTGAACGGCATAATTCCTCCTCCTCCTCCTTTTCCTTCTCCTCCACAATTTTTTTTTGCCTTCACTTTGCAATTCTTAACCCAGGGCAGAATTAAACGAAGAGCCTCTAATGAAAGTTTTGTGCTTTTGTAAGGGCCAAAATGTCTGTAAGGAGTCTTTTGTTATAAATATTCATTTCCGCTCTCTAATAATTGTGAGAAATGATATCTCCGAGGCAGAGCTTTGCTTTGTTCAGAGTTTTCTGAGCTGTGCCAGCGGCGTGAATATGGAGGAACGCTATTACAGGACCGTAATTATTATTGTGTTTAAAGCTATTTTGTGCTTATATCCATCATCTCTCTGAACTCTCCCCCATCCCCCTCTCGTTCTTGTTTTTTTTTTTTTTTTGCAGTTTGCTTTAGAGTAAGGTTATGTGATATCACATGAAACGTGTGCTATAGATAACCTTTACAAAGCCAGAACTAAGAAAAGACCTGCACTCTTGTCTTGTAAAGAGAAAAACGATAACCAGCATTTATTCGGTGAAAATGTACACCAGTACCATGGAGTAGAATAAATGGGAAAGCTCACAGCCTGTTGATGTAATGTATTGTGTTATGTTATATTAAGTAGGCTTGCTAGCTAGCTAACTGGTGGTGTTGGTCTTGTTTTTCATTTCTGCATGTAGTTTAAAAAAAAATAAAAGCAAACATTGTACATTGCTGGAGCAGGATCTTTTGGCGGATGCGTGTCGGTTTGCTGTCAAGCATTTTGTTTATTCCACCTGTGTTACAGCATGCAGGATTGTTTTGTCTACACCTGACATAGAAGGGGGGGGGGACAAACAAAATGCACAACACTGAGGTTCTGACTACAGACCAGTGCTTTCTTGAGCACTGAGATTAACACTGCCATGATCTTTCCACTTACACTCTCTCTCTCTCTCTCTCCCCCTCTGTCTCTCAGAATCGAGCACTCGGCCTCACAGGACAGTTTTCACAAGAGCCATTGAGGCCTGTGACCTCCACTGGCAGGACAGCCACCTGCAGCACATCATCAGCGATGACCTCTACACCAACTACTGCTACCACGACAGCACTGAGAACTCCCTGTTCGACTCTCGCGGCTGGCCCCTCTGGCACGGTAAGCGGCTCTACAGCCCGGGGATAAAAGACATCTGTGCTGACTCGCTTCTTTGTTTTTCTGTGGTATCAACGAAAAAAAATGTGCAAGTTAGGATACAATTTGAGATGGAGGAAAAGTACCCCCCCCCCAAAAAAAAAAAGTTACGCTTGGAAAGTTTATGGTTTTTCAGAAATTCTTAACTACTTGCAGGCTGACCACAATCACACTGAGTAGGATCTTTTAGAAAAAACCACTCCGCCCTTTAACGCCCTCTTCATAGCGCCTTACTGAGCTTCTGATGAGCAAACCAGAGAGAGAGAAAGAGATAGGGAGAGGGGTGTTGGGTAATATCATGTACAGGAGTTCAGGCACTGCTATGGACTCACTCCACACTGTGACACTGATGACTCAATTTCCTGTGACATGACTACATCTGCGCCTTGTAGAACATCGTCACTACCATATCTCAACAATAGACAGGACTGGTATTTTCCATAATGCACTTTAAACAACATAATAAATAATGGTACTTCAAGCAGGATTAGTTAGTCAGATAAGTGAGTTCCTGTTCTCTCCTACAGCCCAGCTCTTATTAACAAAATGAACCTGCTGTTGTTGAAAAGACACCATTTCATACAGGATGTTGGTTGTTTTTTGCAATACATTTATATAATGTTTGTTTGTTGTTGGTTTTCCCCAGAACACGTGCCTACAGCCTGTGCCCGGGTAGACGCCCTGAGATCACACGGCTACCCGCGAGAGGCTCTGCGTCTGGCCATCGCCATCGTCAACACCCTGCGCAGACAGCAACAGAAGCAGCTGGAGTTTTTTAGGAAGCACAAAAACGGTGAGCTGCTTCACATGCTGGTGATCCTCAGGTCAGCGCTGGTTCTTACAGATCCGGCTTGAGTGCAACATACAGGAAAACTTTTTCGTGGAGAGAGAGCGAGCCAATGCCGGTTAGCATGATGCAAATGAGGTCATGCATCGTTAGCTGTATTTGCATTTTGAGTGTACTGTTCTCTTAATGCCGGTTTTTATAGTTGAATATTCGGATCATGTAGGATCTCTGCTGAGATGCGACATGCAGCATCCATCAAGCAAGCAACCGTCCTGTAAAGGTATCACATTCTGACACCAGGACAAATTGAAGACAGCTTTGTGGTGAAAAATGTCTCTCCATCTCAGCCTTGTGTAATCAATCATTCCTTTTGATGTTGTGTGTGTGTGTTTATGGCTAGTCGTGTCCATTTCTAGGATTGTTTTTGGTGCAGGTTTTTTTCTTTCCTCCTAAAGCTACAATGTCCACTTATGCCCACTGTTACTGGGGTCAATTGCATTTAAATGCAAATGACTACCTGTTGTGGGACTAGCGCACGAGCGCTATTCACATTCAAATGAGGTGGCTCGCTGGCCAGAATGTAAAGTGCCATCGCAGTGATTTGCACAGGAGCTGCAGGATCGGAGGCGTTCGCAGCTCTCAGGTGTCCACCATTGTCCTTTCACAACAAAGGAAAAGTCTGAAAGGTTGGTCTACACCGGGTCCACGCATGCCAGACGTGCAGAAATCCTTCTGACTTCCGTCTGCAGCAGCGGCTGCGGTTGCAGTAACAGCAACTACGAGCTGCAGTTACAACATGTATAAAACGTTATCAGAAAGTATTTGAGCTTATAGTTAAAAAGACTTCACAGGTGTGTGGGTCTGTGCAGACTCACCAGTTTTCCATACCGTAGTGTTTAAATCCACAGGATGGAACAGTGAACTTTATATCCATTTATAGTTACATTTCTATATAAGCTGTTACTATAGCACTACAGGACATGGGTACACACACACACAAATCGTGTTCTATAAAGCGCATTACAGTAACACTTGCCAATCTCTCTGTCTATAGAAACACTCTATAAAGGGATGACCTCCATCACGAATCTGGAGGGCTGGGTGGGCCACCCCTTGGACCCCATCGGCACGCTGTTCAGCACGTTGATGGAGTCGGCCCGCGGCGTCGAGGAGAGCTCAGCAGAATTCTCAGGTACACACGTACACACAGACGAAACACAATCCCAAACAGCTGATGCAGCGTCTCACCACAGCACCTGAAGATGACATGCTCATATGATTGGGTCAGTGGGGTTGTGTGGAGAGTTTTATTTATATGTATAATATAATGTGTGTGTGTGTGTGTATATATTTTTTGCCGCATTACTTAATAGATTCCTAGTAGAGTACTGCACCTCTGCAGTGATGCACACTCCTCCAATTAACCCTCATGTGTTGTGGTTCAGCGCACATTCGCACACTGCTTTGTGTAATCGAGCCAAACTGAGAGAGGCTCGTTTAATCCAGGCACACAAGTCAGCCACTGCATTCTTTCCCCTTGCATTTTTAATGCTTTTTAATTTTAATGTTTTTTTGTTCCCCATCTCTTATTCATGAGCTTTGATTGGCGAGATGGCTGGATCACGATCACCGGCACCGTAATTACGCCTTATTGCCGCCTTCGGGGGCCTCCAAGTTCTCGGTTGGCACCATCCGATGGGTACGAATGTTCCCTTCATCTCCGGCAGCAGCCATGTTTTACTGGCTCGAGCCTCTGAAGGATCCGTAAATCATGGTTTTAGTGGCAAACTCGTCCACTGTGCTGTCTTTTTCTTTACTTTCCCTCAGACCTGAAAAGGCTGTTCTAGCTACTGAACCCCGGCTTCATCTCCACCCACTCGCTGGGTAGCAGTTCTGCCCAAGGCATTAGCTGCTTAATGTTCTGTCCTCTGCATGTTGCTTTGAAGTGGAACCCTGGTTTATTAGCAGTATGGGAACAGGGAGGGAGGAGGGAGGTAAGCAGAGGTTGTGTGCATGATGCCTCTGTGCGTGCGGTGTCTGGTTGTGTGCCCTTCTTCATGATTAGCACGTTAAACCCTCCTGGGGTCAGGCACCCCCAATCCAAAGAGGCATCATTAAAACATTATGATCCTGCTCACAATTATCCCCAAATGAGCTAGCATCAGTGCTAATGAATAATCTCAGATGCAGAGTCCGAGAGCACTTCTTATAATAAAGATAATGGTTAGACAGACAGTGAGGATGGGAAACAGCCATGGGATGCAGGTTAGATATTTTTGGTGAATTTATGGGTGTTTAAGTGGGATTTGCTCTTTTATACCATGAAGCTGATCACAGCAGAGGACTCTCGGGTGAATCCAGGCCTAATTTCAGTGCCAGCCTGAAGCTCTCCTTTCCTTCGCCAGGCATTGACACACTGGAGTGGTAGCGTCTCCACGGAGCCCGGCCCATTCACAGCCAATTAAAAGGGCGGATTTAAATCGTTCTGAGAGGACGTACGTGACGCACTGGAGTGTGTGGCCATGTAGCCAGAGAGCAACAGAGGATGAGAAACTGGGCTTTGGCTCTCTTGCTTCGAAATCTAAATCTAGTCCTAGGTCCTCTTTTTTTCCCCACAAGCCCATTTTAAAACACCCTACCTGCATTTAAGCCTTTTCTTTTGTCTGGCTCTGTTCAATATTTCATAATCTGCACAATAGCAGTTTGCCCTGTGCGGGTTTTTTTTTTTTTTTTTTTTGCAAGTCCAGCAAAACTCTTTCCTTCGCTCAGAGGGGTAATTGAGCATGGCTCGCCCAGTGTCCTGGCAAAGACAGCTGCTTCATTAGAAAAAGCTTGGTCCTCTCCGGTGCCTCATTATAATGCACCAAGGCCAGGCACCAGCTCCTGCAAGGCAGCTCTCAGTGCGGAGGTGAACTGGTGTCAGAATACCCGGCTACTTTAAAGAACGCCTGAAGAAAGACGGTTAATTGCTAAAGTTTAAACCAAGAGAGGAGACTTTAAATGGTAGAAAATCTTAATACACATTCTTTTGCTAGGCTTTCAGTGGCTGAGATTTAGCTAGTTGACTCAAAATACAGAGAAAATTGTCAATTTTGACATAAAATTTAAATACTAAAGTATAGATCACATTGATACACAATTTTTCAGTTTCTCCCTTTACTGTGTCAGCTCAGTGGGGTTTTAAACCAGACATTAAAGCTCCCCAAAATTTCATTTTGAACCCATCTGTAAATATAGCTTTGCCATAAAAAGCCCCTCAGTAGACGTTACATAGCGCTGTCACTATGGAAAGCATATTCTATATGTAGCAACCTTCCTTTCAAGGAATCTCCAAATTATAGTGTTGCTAAAAGCCCTGTCATCTCCACCAGCAGGCACAACGAGCTCCAGTAAGCATGGCGATGTGAATATGTTCCCCACGGCACGCCGCTTCCTGGAGGAGGGAGAGTCCTACCTGGCGCTGGCTGTGGAGACTGCTCTCATGGGCCTCGGGCAGCAGAGGATCATGCCCGAAGGCCTGTACGCCCAGGAGAAAGTGTGCCGTAACGAGGAGCACCTCATTGCCAAGCTGCAGGAGGTGGAGCTGGACGACACACTGGTCAAGATCTTCCGCAAGCAAGCCGTCCTCCTGCTGGAGAGTGAGTGCCGAGTTTCTACTTTGTTATTGTCTTTATTTAACTGTGCCACCCAACAGAGAAGCAGGGGATGATGGTGATGTGGCTGTGGAAGCTGGTGGGGGAGGAATTAACATGATCTAATTTTGTCAATTGTGTAATTTAGTTTTATTAGCATAGCAAGCATTTTTTGGCCGCGTTCCGATATCAAGGCACGATGATTTGCAAAGCGCTTTGTTTTGCAAAAAACAAAATGGAATCCTGCAGGGCCTCAGGGGCCTTTTCAGTAAAAGGTCCCCAGCCTCCTATATCGTGCAAAATACCTTTCAAGTTTCCGGCAAGGTTAAGCCATAACGCCAATTAATTCCAGGAACGTGGAATGAACTGTCTGGCACTTTTCGGTGCGTGTGTGTAGGTTTTTTTCCCCTGTTAATCTCTTAGCGGCTGAATTTGAACTCGTGCGCTAGATCTCTGAGCCGTTGATGGAAGTGTGGTGTTGGGGCCGTTTGCTGCACCGGTGGTGAGTGTGGAAAGAATGCAAAATGGCCACTGCAGTCAGCCTTGCTCTAAGCGCCACCGCCTCCTTATGAAAGAGGGAAGGAAGCTGATAAACAGGCCGCGCTGCGTCCCTTTCTCCTTCCTTGCCTCCCTTTTTTTTCTCTCCCTCTCTCCACCCGGCCCATGCCAGCAGCCGTCACATGGGCAGTGCAAACAGGAAAAGCATGCATGAATGGAGAGAACCTATTACCAGAGTCTCGGTCTAATACACTCAGCATTCTCAGCTGTGTCCGTGTGTCTCTGGCATAGCTCACACTGTTTTTCTGTTTGTATTTTTACTCGACCGTTTGTGTGTCTCTGTCTCAGTTTGGCTGTGTGATTGCCATAGTGTTTGTATTTCCCATAAACTGTTGTGTGCATCAGGGGCTTGAGTACATCAGTTATGATGGCCCATTGTGCATGAGTGTGTGTGTGTGTGCGCGCGCGCGTGTGTGTGTGTGATGTGGCCTGTGGTCGAGGGCCTCTCAGTTGAAAGTAATCTAAATAATCTAATGACAGGAGAAGCAAAGCCCTCACATATGACTTCTGGCATGGCAGTGGATCTTGTAGGGCAATGTGAAAAAAGACCTTCACCTAGTTGAAAGTGGGCTCACACTTTCATCTGGTTTGGCGATGAGAAGAAAAGAAGCAGATCAGCACTGACGCTGTGTCACAACATCAAGGCCTAGGTTATAGCTCCAACTGGAAGACATTTTACTGCTGCAACAAATAGAATTATTATTCTGTGTGTGTCTGAATAAGATTCAGAGTTAAGCTGTGACATTGGTATGCTCTTTTAGTTAAATGGCACACATACGTTTGATTGCGTTAACGACCGTAGCCTTTCTTTGTCCTAAGAGCTTCGTTTCTGACCTCCCATGAGCATGAGAAGGAGTTAGAAGGCTGGATGTATTCCTCCAGCATGTAGTGATTTTTACAGATGTATTAGTAAGAAAGATGTCCCTAAATTCAAGGTTCATGTCATCAGATCAGGGAAGCTGTATTTTGTCAGTCCCAAATTCATGCCTTTAGTGTGAGGAGGACTGTATTGTGGAAAAAAAAAGGGGGGGGGGATGTGGCAACCTGCCGTGCCAGAATCAGCATGTCCTAACAGTGTAGAAGTGCTTTTGTTAAAAGCTGTGTGTTTTTCTTTCCAGAAGTCACGGGGATGAATCTATTTTTTTGGTTACTAGGGTTAAGGGTTTGAGTTGAGTGTAGAAGATTTGTATTATTGGCTATTAAGCTCTCTCTTTCTTGCTCTCTCCCTCCTTCTATCTATGTATATGTGTGTGTGTGTGTGTTACATGTATATATTCAAATGTCCTGAAAAGTCTGTTCAGATGGTAGCTGCTACACTAAACTTCTGTAAACATTGGATATTGTGGATATATGTTTGGATGTGTATGCGTGTGTTTTTATATACTCAAGTGTGTATATGAATTTCTCCCTACAGGTGGGCCCTACAGTGGTTTGGGGGAAATCATCTGCAGAGAGAGTGTTCCAATGCACACATTTGCCAAGTATCTGTTCACCTCCCTCCTACCTCACGATGCCGAATTGGCATACAAAATTGCACTGAGAGCAATGCGGTAAGTGTACACACAATACACACACACACACACCGCCTTCCCTTTCCTTCCTATAAAAGATGTTGCGTCTGCAGCACCTAGAGAAAACAGCATGGTTTCCCATCCCAACCCCCTCTCTCTGTCTGTCACTTATCCCTACCCTTTCCCCCATCACCTGTGTGTGTGTGGGGTTCAAGATTATCTGGCACACTGTTTAATCAGAATGGTGCCATTTGCTCGAAAACGTGCTAAATAATTCATTGCTGCTGAAAATGAGTTTCGAAAAAAAAAAGTGGGAATAATAAGTAAAGCACTGAGTCTAATTTTGGACAGGAACGTGGCCTTCTCATTTCCCTCTCCTGTGGAAGAGTGTGTGTATGAGGGTATGTGTAGTCCATGCATTGTGTTGACTTTCTCATAATGAGGCAGACACAATTAGAAAACACACACACGGGTATATTAAATAAACATAAACACAGTGATTTAAAGATTGCACACGGTTCATTCTGATATCAGACAGGCTTCTGAGCAAAAGCACAGCCGAGTGATAATTGAGTAAAACACGAATTGCCTTATCAATCCACTAAATATTGAAGGGCGTGATATTAAAGCATGCAGAAATCACTGGAGCAAATCTAGTTTCTTATGTCAGACTTCACAGCAGGAGTTCTCAAACTTTTTTTGGATTCTGCAGAAGTTTCACAGAAAACCTGAGTCCAGATTTAGTTTGAGCTGAATTCTGTATACTATTCAAATATTACATGTTATTCATATTTGTACAGTAAATTTTGTTCTTATTCATTTGATGTTTTTTTTTTTTTTTTTTTACACACAAATAATTTAAACCCATTCACTTCAAGTGACCAGTCAAACAGGATAATAACTCTAATACTTCATTTATAAATATAATATGTTATACAGCAGTGGATTGCATTTCCACTACTATAACTATTATTATTAATTTTTTTTTTAAATATATTTATTTTATTTTTTTTAATCCCAGACCCCCTGACCACTGTGCTCTGGAGCACACACATTTCCATGATCAAAAAATTCACAAGCCAGCACAACATGAGTAGCTTAGTGTGTGGTTTTTAATGCAATGCTTTTCTATAATGATTGATTTCTGTAGGCGGAAGCCAAGAATGATCTACCAAAGAGATTTTACTTTCATTTCACTCATCTAGCTTGTGTGTAGAACTGCATAGTCTAGATGTTAGTAATTAGGTTCACATTTTAAACGTTACGTTTCCATCTCAAGATAAAAGCCTATTGCTATGTTAATTTGAAGCCCTGCCTGTAACAACGCCCTCGTACTTGGCCACTGCGGACCCACCCTCAAACGATGGGTCAAACGATCCGACGGGATCAGGACGATCCAATCCGAGTGCCTTCAGAAATGAGACGCTCCAGATGAGTCGTTTCAGCCTGCTGTGGTGGCCTATATTAAGCAGCACTCATTTAGGGGGTCTAAGTGCCTAGAATATAAAGGTAACCAAAACCAGGACAGTGAGTGTTTTTTTTCTAAGCCAAACTCTTTATTTTAGTCATTTCTTTTTGAATTACAGCTTCTATGTGATCAGTTCGATTTCTGTTCCAAGCTTAAATCCCAAAGCAGAGCAATATTGCGTTGCACTGAGATTAGATTGTATTTACTGCGGCTTTGCAGCCGAATTGAATCAAAGTAAGATCCACCTAAATTTAGGTGCAGCAGCAGCAGCAGCAGCCCGAGGCTCAGTATTGACTCGCTCTATAAAAAGAACCTGCCGTCCAAATAGCAGCTTCCTGATCTTCGTATCCCATGTTCCCCTTTACCGACACGTATGAAATTAACACCATGCTTTAATACTGGGTTTTACATGCATGATCCTTTCTGAGTGGCTTGCACTTCTTCTCACTCCAATATGTCATTATTTATAGCACAGTGTGTGGACTACATTATATTTTCATACAGTAACCTCTAAGGCTGTTGTGGCAGTATATTTAAAGCTTCACCCTTTTGAGAATCAGAAGTAGGTTTTGTATATGGAGCGGCCCAGCACGCCTGAATGCCTGCAACGGCTGATTTACTGACGCTATCCACAAAGCGCAAAGCAGTCCAATGTAAACATTTTAAAGTTTGTTTTTTTGTTTTCTTTCAAGTCTTTTGCAATTCATCTGAAAAAATCTCCATTCAAACTTGAAAGTGAGCCATGTGGCCTCTTAAGCCACAGCCGTAAAGCAGGAGAGCGTAACCAATTGGCTGTGCATCAAGAGCAAATTACTATTGCCCTCATAGTGATATTTGATAAAGGGCTGAACATCCAAATGAACGGCCTCCCTGCAGCAGTTCCTTAAAGAGCCCGGCTCTCTGTGCGAGGGCCGTGCCCTAGGCCACCTCCAGGCTAAGAGGTTTTCCCCCGCTTTTCCATGGTTATTACTGCAGTGTGGTCTTTTAGAGCTGAGGGGACTGCACTACTCTTGTGGAACAGGTGAAAAGTTCAGCCTTTTCCTCAAGACAGTGTACAGAGTCAAATTTCAAGCCATGAGCATGAGACATTTTTGCCACCAAGTCATAAGCAAATTATGTAACATTGTTTTTTTTTCCCATATAACCATGTTCTTATTGTAGGCAAATACACAACACATCTACCTGCTTATTCAGATTTTATTAATACTTTCATATATCCATTGGCTGTATTTCACTTGAACAATCATCGAGAGTGATGCCAAGTTCTCCACCGCTCTCTGCAGCAAGCCTACCTCGTCTCTAAGTATAACCCAAAACCCAGGGTGCCATTTTGCAGGGCCTACAGTGAGCCTAAACGAAAGTGATGTGTGCTTTCATGGATTTTAATCCACTGGCAAAATACAACCCAAGTGCACTCACATTTGATTTATTCATTATTAAACACTGAATGAAACCGTTCACACTTCCTGTGGAGTTTAGTCCAGTGCTATGGACCTGCTGACCTCCTTCACTCAGATAGTGTTATTGTATCTGGTGTCCTGTGTGAGGCTCTAACTTCCTGTATGTGTCAGTGTTTGACAGATAAAATGAGCACCATCTTATTGCTTGTTTTTCTTCTTCTTCTTCTTCCAGGTTACCAGTAATGGAAGCCGTTGCTCCTTCCGGAGACATGTCCCGGCCTCACAACATAGTATCCGTTGTGCCCAACCGCTATGCGCGATGGTTCACCATCAGCCACATCGAGTCCCAACAGTGTGAACTGGCCTCTACCATGCTCACTGCAGCCAAAGGTTAGACTCCGCCCAGCACAACTGTCAATCAAGCCTGGGTTGACAGTATTCTTAGTTCATATCCCAACACTGCATTTTTTTTTTTTTTTTTTTTGTCTAAATGCAATTCTACATTGGTATTTCCACCTCACAACAAACAGAAATTTGGGATTTTCAAGTAAACACTGAAAGCTCTAACCACTGAAAGCAGGGGACTCTCCATTTGTATCAGGTCAACAAACCTCCAAATCCTCCATGCCCAAATACATAGTGTGTGATGCTAGTGCTGACTCACAGTGATTATGCTGTTTGTGTGTGTGTTGCTGTCTGAGTGACAGGAGGTGGCTTTATAGGCAAAGGACCGGAGTGAGAAGGAGCTTTCCATAGTCACTGCTTGCATTCAGGATACAAACAAGTCATTTGAAATTTAAATCGTAGAGTGGAATTCAAATTTGTTTCAGGCCGATCTGTTTGCCTCATCTTTTCCCCCCTCTCCACCATGTCCTTTTACCCCTTGCCTTATCGTATTTGCGGTAACAGATACTGTTTTGGAAAGTGTTATCTTTACTCCTGTGTTATTCTTTTCAAGCATTTTTTTTTCGTTCTCTCGTTGTCCCTAACAAGTAAACCATTTTCTGTCCCGTTTGTTTGTAGGTGACGCCCGAAGGTTGGAAACAGTATTAGAATCCATCCAGAAGAACATCCACTCCTCCTCGCACATCTTTAAACTGGCACAGGATGCCTTTAAAATAGCCACGCTCATGGACAGCCTCCCTGACATCACGCTGCTGAAAGTGTCCCTGGAGCTGGGCCTTCAGGTGCGTGTCCAATCAGCCCAAGGCTTCCTTATAATATAGGATGTTGTGGTGGTTGTTGTTGTTATTACCTTCTTTCACTCCTTCGGGGTTGTCACAGTTATGATGGTGCACTCTCTTTCTCCAAAGGTCATGCGAATGACTCTCTCAACTCTGAACTGGCGCAGGCGAGAGATGGTACGATGGTTAGTCACTTGTGCCACAGAAGTTGGTAAGTTCTTGATCTTTCGGTGTAATGCAGAGGATGAACACAGCTACCAGTCTGACTGATGGAAGTGGATTTCACAAACACATAGTGCAAATGTTTTCCAGTCTTGACTAGTTTACAATCATCATCATCTTGTCCCTGTTCATGATAATCAACACAGTAATTAAAATGTGTTGGAAATGTCTAAAAACTGTTTTGCTTATGAGAAAAATTCAGAAACATGTTTTGGTTTCTCTCAATTAACCTGCAGCGAAATCTTTTTGTTTGTTCTGTGTTTTTAGGCGTGTACGCACTGGACAG
Source organism: Hemibagrus wyckioides (assembly GCF_019097595.1). Lineage (NCBI taxonomy): Eukaryota > Metazoa > Chordata > Actinopteri > Siluriformes > Bagridae > Hemibagrus > Hemibagrus wyckioides. The sequence goes on from NC_080725.1 coordinate 9,888,640, forward strand.
CATCATGCAGAGTTGGTTTGCGCTGTTTACACCGACGGAGGCAACAAGCATCGTGGCAACGGCGGTGCTGTCGAGCAGCACAGCGGCACGTCTGCGTCTGGACGCCCGGCAGCAGGAGAAGCTGGCGAGCAGTGCGCGGACGTTGGCGCTCCAGTGTGCCGTCAAGGACCCAGCTAGCTGTGCCTTGTCCGCATTGACTCTGTGCGAGAAGGAACCCGCAGCTTTTGAGACAGCTTACCAGATTGCTCTGGATGCGGCTCCAGCGGCCATGACCCACGCACAGCTCTTCACTATCGCACGCTACATGGAGCACCGGGGCTATCCAGCACGTGCCTACAAGCTGGCAACATTGGCCATGACTCATCTGAGCCTGGCCTATAACCAGGACACGCATCCGGCCATTAATGACGTGCTGTGGGCGTGCGCATTGAGCCACTCTCTGGGTAAAAGCGAACTGGCCGCCATCATCCCACTAGTTGTGAAGAGTGTGAAGTGTGCTACAGTGCTTTCAGACATTTTGCGGCGCTGCACACTCGCCACGGTGCCAACTCCGCCTCTGCACGGGCGCAGAAACACCACGCCCAAGTTGATGTCGCTGGACAAGGCGCCTTTGCGCCAGTTACTGGACGCCACGATCGGAGCCTACATCAACACAACGCACTCACGACTCACGCACATCAGCCCGCGCCACTACGGAGAGTTCATAGAGTTCCTGGGGAAGGCGCGCGACACTTTCCTCATGGCGCACGACGGCCATGTGCAGTTTGCACAGTTCATCGACAACCTGAAACAGATCTACAAGGGCAAGAAGAAACTTATGATGCTCGTCCGCGAGAGGTTCGGTTGATACCAGAAGGTCTCCCTTTCCCTTTTTTTTCGACTCGAGTCTCCCTCTTTCTAAACAAAAGCAAAAAGAAGGAAAAAGCGGAACACAAACAAACAGAAAGAACGTTAAAAGCCACACCGGTATTATATGTATAGACTTTCTTTAGTTTGCAGAAAAAAGGAAAAATCGTCACATTGTGAAAGTTTTGTGTGTTTCCCTTTATTTGTATGGAAGTACGTGAGAGCAAACGCTAGAGAGAGAGAGAGAGAGAAAAAGACAGAGTGAGGAAAGAAAAGAAACGTTTTGGTTTACACTGAGTATATGTTGTTCAGTGGCGAAAGCCCACATAGCACTCCAGATATCTGTCAACATTCACAGCCTCAAAGAGAAAGAAATATGGCTTTAAACCAAACAAAGCACCTCCATCCTAAGTGAAAAGTACCTCGTATGGCTCCAGCTTTACCCCCTTCCCTTCCTAAACCATTTAAACGTTTATCAGTGTACTAAAGTGTTCAATACGAAGAAAAACAACTTAAAGAACCAGTTTGGGTTACTGTTTTTTTTTTTGTTTGTTTGTTTGTTTTTTTCATTTCCTTCTCTTTGTTTGTTTTGGGTTTGTTTTTTTTTTTCTTTCCTCGTACCAGGCTCGTTGTGTGGCTTTGCAGTGCTGTTCCTCCATAAGCATGTCACATACACACACAGATGCTCACAGAACCTTCTGACAAACCCTGCTGAGCTTGCGCTTGTGGAAACTTCGCGACTGTCGACATACATTCTCAGGGATTTCTCAAGAAAAAAAAGGAAAAAAAAGAGAAAAATGAACATGGTTTAAAAAAAAAAAAAAGAAAGAATGAAAGCATTTTATTGTACTGTATATATGATAGTATATGTCTGAATATTGAAAAAAAAAATGTATACATTAACTAATTTATAAAAGAATATTCTATGTAATGCAAAATACTTGAAGCTGCAGTACCTTGGTTTAAAACGAAACATATCAGAGGGACTAAAAAAAAAAAAAAAAAATATTTAAAAAAAGCGCGCCTTGCTTCAGGGGCTGGAATTGGGCAGTGAGCTTGGATGCTGGTACCTATGCAGAGCCACTTATCCAACTGCATGATCCAACTGGTATGTCGAAACCATGAATGCGTTCGGGGTTTTGTATGTATATACAAACGTTTGTGTATCGGGTGAACAGCAGAACTGTACAGGGCACAGTGTTTGTTTATAGAGCGGTGAAGCCAGAGCAACAAGCCTTAGCATTAATACAGAATAGAGAATGCAAGAACCGCAGGCCCACGTGCCTCAAAAAAAAAAATTAAAATCTCGCCTAGAAACGTAGATCATGCAGAAACAGACTTATAGTCATTTGCAAGCAAACACCACACACTCCACACACACACACACCCCGACATGTGCAGTTAAAATTGGCTTGACCACATTCGTAGTTTCTTTCCACAGAAAATCAAGTCACAGAGAAGCTCCGTGTTTATGCACAATAACACGTACACGCCTATTCTGCTGACATCTTGACAAAAAGTTGCTGTGTAGGTCTGACTGTTCTGACATTTGTAATGCTTTTTTTTTTAATTTATTCTTTTTGTTGTTGTTTTACTTTATTTTTTTTTTAGTTTATTTCGTTCTTCTAGAATTCCTCCAACAAGAACAGCCTTCTTTCTTGCCTTGTCTTAACGCTTTAAAATAACCAAACTGGAGTTCTAACTACCAAACCTGTTTCATTAAAATGAAAGCCAACCGACTTCGGTTCCAACTTTTTAGTGTCTTTAATTTTAGCTTGAATGGTTCTGTACCTTGTGCTTTAAAAAGCCGTTTTTTCCTGTGTTTTTTTTTTTTTGTTTTTTGTTTTTGTTTTGTTTTGGTGCAAAACGTTGTCAAGTGTCTCTTGTTCCCTTCCTTAGAGGTATGTCTGTAGCTCTTTCTTTTTTTCTTTTTTTTTTGTTTAGAAACAGAAATATGTTCATTTTATTTATTATAAAAGGTAAACGATTGTACTTCATCACCCGTGTCAACATGCTCATGAAGTTGAATTTAAGATTTGATACACCGATATCGATTTATTTATGTAACTAAATCACTGTTTTATAAACTTGTTAATGATTCAACTTTTTTTCGTTTGTTTGTTTTAATTAAAATTAGTTTTTTGAGAGGAAGAAATAGTCTGATGTCATCTGTCTTCCCCAACGCAACCAGTCAGAGGGGGTTTTCATTGTAGGACAGTAATGTAACATAGTGTAGCATATGCTGTTCTAGATATAACACCGCCTCTCTCATACACACACACACACACATTTACTGTCAGGTTCACAGCCTCTTTTATTCATTACATTACAGAGGCAAGATGTGATTTGAAGTGTAGACATTTAGCTTTAATTCATAAGGTTTCATAAGGTTTAACGTGCCACTTTTTTCTTTTTTTTTTTAACCAGTCCATTTTCAAAAGTAAATTGGCAATTAACTGATCGACAGTTTCACGATCAGCTCAGAACTGTTTCCTCGTTATTTCATGACAAATTAAGATAAAAGATCTGATTTATTAAAAATAATCCTGTATATTTTTCTTTCTTTTTTTTTGGATAGTTTGTCCAGTTACTTTGTAATTCCTAAACACTCCTGAAAATGTTTTTGCTAAACCCCTTGAATTCAAGCTGAAATTCTACACTTTAAATCACATCTTGATTGAATCATTTCAGATCCATTATAGTGGTGTTGCAGAGGCACAATAACAGTTGGGTCCCATAAGTATTTGGACAAGGACAAAATTTGTGTACTTAACACATTCCAGTAGGTTATCATTTTTACAGCAACAACTCCTTCACAGGGACATGTATCTATAAAGATATGGGGTTTTTTTTGTAAACATATGGATGTATAAAAGAATTCAGTTCTTGTATGTAATCTCTACTCAAGATCCTTTTATGCAAACCTATTATCAAAAATGTATTTTTTGCTCTGTAATGGCACTGATCATTATTAATGATCAATTCAAAGTCTAGTCTTCATGTTAACTACAAAATGATTGCTCATGTGTTGTGTCTTGTGTATGCTCAGAGGTGGTTTTATGTGGGCCTTTTGGGTAATGATTTTAACCCAAAGTGGGTGTGGCCTAAACAAGCTCTCCCAGCCCTGTGAAACATGCACAGGACTGTTAAACCCCACCCTCAAGGTGTGCTTGCCCCTGCCTGTGATATTTACTAACAAATTTGAGTTGAGTCTATTTTCCAAAATACAAACAAGTTTAATTCTCAGCGATCCTGACCAGATAATTACTAAGGATGAATAACCGAATGTGGTAATTGCATCGTTCTCATTCATAACTCATGTGATCCTATAAGACTGCCCCACCATTAAAGCAAAAACTTTTGTTTTGCGTCAAATCGTACGCCTCTTGTTGGTATGTATATAAGTTTATTCCAAGTAATGCAATCCTATTGGGTTACATCATCTTTCTGAAATTAGAGAGTTTTTCGGTTGAGGGCCTGTGGACTGGCTGTTCTTCACAGTTACAAGTGTTTGCACCAACACCCCCGATACACATCGTCAAAGTCTGTCATGTGGTGGAGCAAGCCAGTCTGCGAAGGAGGAAATCGCAGGACAGCGAGTAGCTATGACTTCTGAAGTCTAAAATAACAAGCCTACTCACTAGATCGTGCTTTGTGTCAAAAATCAGCTATTTTGCAGTCGTGTCTGAAAGCACGGTGGAAAAATATCCACTGCAATCAGTAGTGAATGGGTACAGATTGGACATAATGCACTGGCTGAAGATGACCAATACAGAGAATAGGGTGTAGTTTGCACTGATGATGGCCAAGGACTGAAATCGAAATGGTGTTTATGTGACAGAATAGTCCCACTTTCATAGAATGATGAGCACACTGTGTAGCATAGGAAATCACATGCTTCACAAAGCCCATTTCCTGTATTAGTGTGCTACATGGTGCTACTGATTCTCTGGTGTACAGAACAGTGAGCAGGGAGTCATTTCAATTACGCTGCTTGTGTTTCTTCAAGACCCGGCAATCTGGATGCAACACAGGTAGATAATTTAGTAGGTTTTTTTAGTAAGAAACACATCCTTTTGAATAAAACCCTTTGTCATACGTGTAATCGGTACAGGCGATGTAAATGAAGTCATGCAGCTGAGAAAAAAACTGAGTGTAGCAGATAATGAAACAAATCTTGACTAGCTTCATGTGTGTAACTGCAGAATCACTTGCACACATCCAAATCTGCACTATCCACTAGGTAGTGCACGAGGTTTTTAACCTGAGAGCATTGTATAGAATATCCACTTATGAGCCATGTCTAACTGCCTTTCTCCTAAAACAGGTAGCATGTGTATTCTGTAAGTTTTGATGGTGCCTCATTTGGACACCACAAAGCAGGAATGCATTGTGGGATTTCACTGGATAAAATCTGAACCCTGTCCACTAGGTAGTACACAAGTTTTGTTGCCATGCCTGAGAGCACAGGGTAGAATATCCATTGAACTTATCCAATGAAATCCCACAATGCATTGCCCCTGGGCAGTGACCAGTTGAAGTAATGTAAATATGTTACAGACTACACCTATGTTATCTTTCCTTTTAGGCAATATATTCTCAGGGATGTCTTCAAAGCTTTCTCAAATACTTGATTTAAGACCCAAGGCAAGTCACTGATAGTAATTTAGAAAACTATTACAATTATATATGATTGCAGTGTATTATGGGTAACAGCCAAAACAACACCACAATACACGCTTGCTCTTAGGGGAAAAAAAAGGTTCCAACAACTGCGCCACTTCCTTTGTGTGGAACCCTGTAATGGAGGGTTTTCCTTTCAAACAGCTTCCAAGTAAAAATTAGAGGTCAGAACCCACCCTAAGGAACCACTGACATCTTGGTAGAACTGGTACTACACATGCACAAAACTGGGACGTGTATTTTTGATGGTTAAAGGTATCAGCGAACAAAATGTAGTGACACCATCTGCAAGTGTTGCGTGAAGATGACACCACCGACTCGAGCTTACAAAAGTACATAGGCTCGGCAATTTCGCAATGGTGTTGCGTACAAGCGCACCGCTACTCCAGGTGGCGTGATTAAAATTTCATGACTACAGAAAGAAAACTGTCGCTCCTCAATTTCGTCCGTCCCGGGATGAATTGGCCTGGAAACGTCTCGCTTTTTACAACCGGTCTCTCTCACATGACACGACAACGACGTCAATCCATTCGTTACACAATTCTTTCAATATGTTTCTCTTGGAAATTCTCGCTGCAGGAAGCGGGAACTACACTGATATTTACTAGAGGTGAATTCTAGCGTTTGTGACTCGTGCTTCTCCAAAACGACGAGGCCTAATTTAAACTCATCTGTTACCCATCAGCCATAAAGCCATGGCATAAGCAGCAGCATTACAGCTTGAAGTTAGCATCCAACCACAGATTTTTAGAATTTACACCCTGTTAAACCTGCCATCTGCATCTAGCAGACAACAACAACAAAAAAAAAGAAGGAGGAGGAGGAACTGGGAAAATGGCTGCAGTGGAAGATTATGAGAGCACCACTGGCCTTTATATTTGGAGTGGAAAGATAAGGTTGGCTACACATAAAACCACAGAGCCACTTCAACCTCTTACCTCTGAAGAACCTCTCATGGTCAACATTTTTAATGGCTAGCTTCCTGGCATTAACAGTCCAAGGGTTTAAGACTATTCATGTGTCAAGAAGGTGGGTTTTAAATACTGCAGGATGAAGCCTGAATGTTGTTTTCCAGGTTGACACAAAGATAAGGATGTTTTATTACTTTGCTTGATGCTTTTGGCATGAAATCTAGAAGAGATTCAGAGGGAGGATTGCACCAGTGGGGACATCTAAAAAAATAATAAAATAAATATCTTGGCGTTTCTGATCAGAATCAGAGCTGATGCTAGATGTAATAATATTTCTTAGCAGTGTAGCAGACAGATGGGCCACAGGCTTGTGCTAACCACCATTTCACTCCCACCCTGAGAGCAGCGAGTCATGGGCAATCCAAGATGGAGCATTTTGCCCACACCAACAGTCCCTCAATACTTTTGGAAGAACAAACAGTAATAGCCTCAGGGATAATACCCATAAACCAGCTGAGGCCTGTGCACTCTGCCTCTGCCAAAGTACAGCAAAGCTGTTTGAGAGAAGACAGGCAAGTGCTTGAATGTGACACTGATAAATTTTCTTCCTCTGCTGACATTTGAGCAGATAATTCAGTCTTGCACAAAAGAAAACATCAGAACTGGCCAAGTTACAACAAAGGTTTATATATTCAGAGGAAATGTGTAGCCTAGTTATTAGTGAAATGTTCCCGGTGAGGCATCCTGTCATGAATTTGAGATCACAGCAGCAGGACAGACACAGACACTCACTCTCTCACACACTCCACTTGCTCTCACTCTCTCTCTCACACACACTCACACACTCTCTCATACACACACTCACACAATTTCTCTCTCACACACACTCATTTCTTTCCAATCTAATAATCCTATCTACTTATTATACATTTAGGTCTCACAGAGCCATTTTCTTCTAATTCTTATAGATGAATTCTATTAATAGACATTTAGAGACACACAAACCATTCATAAACACTTATTTGTAAAAACAATAACTAACTTGTTTACAGGACGGTCTAACAGAGACAAGATTAAATGTAATTATTAACAGATAAAAACCATTGTGTTGTTCAATTAATAACAATTGATTCATAATAATATTATTGATTATTAATATAGTAATTAATAATCACCTTTTTTGTAGCCAAATTGCTAGGGTATGAGTGGAATAAAACAAAACAAAGTGATGCCCTGAACAAGAACACCTAGAATATAAGATCTAATGAAAACATCGACTTAAATGTTAATAACATTTTAGTCAATAAGCTTCTTCCTGTATTACGACAAATTCAGTTCACAAGCATGGAACAACTGAGACGTGTGTGTGATCGTTATAGCTGATATTAAAAAAAAAAAAACATTTTTAAGGATCACAGAAACATCATGAAATGTAACTGTAGAAGGACAAAATAAATTAGGATGTTTATGGTTCTTTAATACATTTTTTAAAAATCGTAACCAAACATGAAATAACTAGAAGCATTTCTAACCCATGTAGCGTTTTATCTTTAACAATCCTGCCAGCTTTGGCATCTTGATAAAGTAAAGCGACTGTTTAGAAAAGATACACTATCTGCTTGGAGTAACAGGCCATGCCGTGCACTTCCTCCACTGCAGGAAATGCTGGTTGTAAAAGTCACCTGGTGACAAGCCCTGCGAGCACAGGCCATTAGTTCTCAGCAATGGCAAACTTTGATCCTTTATCACAGAAGCCCAGACTGTGAACTCCCTACAATTAGCACAGGTCCCGCTCGGCTAGACAGGCCCTCTGCCGGCTTTAACAGGAAGATCAAGAAACTGCAGAAAAAGCAGCTCAAGCCAGTGCAGTCGGGAGCACCAAAAACCCACAGTGCTGGCATTCGCTCAAACCCTACCACAAACCCAGTCTAAATATAAACATTATTCTCTTACAGTGACATGGTTTTTGGTTCACAATCAAGTCTCTGGCACCATGAACCATGCAGTAAATCCTGCGACCCAAAGCTCTGGTTTTATGCTGCCTGGCCTTCACTTAGTTGGCTGGGCTTCTTCCAAGCTTTGCTTTGCCAATGTGAACACAGATGAGAGGAAACATCTGGTTTGAGAGACATGCCTGAAGTAAGTCTAGGCACAGCATTTAAAAAAAAAAGAAGCCACTGGCAACAAAAAAAACCCAATGGCTCGAGGACAGTTTTAAATGGGATTTCTGAGGTTAAGTGGTGAAATTCACAGGCAATGTGGAAAAATTAAGAGGAGGTCGGTTGATAAAGCTGCTTGGAGGACATAATGGAAGCTTTGCTGCTGTCTTTTGTAGTTTTATGATGAAATTAGCTGCTTAGCTACTGCCGCATTGGCTCCGCTGAGTAGTTTGGATACGGAAATCTAGCTGGAAACTTTCTGCAGACGATCTCCTCGATCCATTCTTTTCGACCAACGATACAGAAAATCTGGCGGGTTTTCCATTTGAAACCTGAAACGTCTGCAGTGCTTCTGTCATTAAAAGTGGACTTGAAAATGCCACACTGCTAAAACTGGGTATCTGGAGAAGTGCTGGCAATCAATAGGCTTCATGCTTATCCATGTGGTCAGTGTTTGTCCTTTTCTGAATAAAGCACTTCAATATGATGGCTTACGAAAAGGGACCTTATGAACTCTCACATTTTCTGATCTGCTTTTTTAATTAGGCACAGTTTAGTGTTTTCACGACCTCCTGTGCAAGTCGATGTTAGTCCTCGGTCATTTCTTGTGCCGTTTAAGGATTTGCATCTGTCTAATAAGCGCTGCTCGGATTGTCACGTAACCACAGAGCAACAAAATTTTACTGACTCTACAGAGAGACTTACACAGATAAATACATCTACACTAAAAAAAAAACAGGTCAAAATCTCAGAACAAGCGACATAGACTTTTTTTTTAGCTAAACAATGGCATTGAGTATATCAGTGGGTATTTTATAATGACCCTTTTGGCATTGCATAACACAATTTCTAATTATGCAATGAAAAGGAAGAAATTTTCTATTTTCTTCAACAGCAACACGAATCGCAGGTTTATATTAACATTCTCATTCTACGACTTTATCTTTTTCACCTGACACTTTGTATGGAAGGACTTTGGGAATTTCGTACCAGTCAGAAGTAAAGTCTATATGGACAGGAGTCCCTGTCATTTTTCTCCAACATACAAGCTGTACATCACTGGAAACTATAAACAGAAAAAAATTGGATAATGTTTCGGTCTTTGATGATGAATTGCAATAGTTGGCATGTTGCTGTGTTGTAAGACAAATAAAACACTTCAGCAAAGGATTTAAGGAAGTCGTACCAGAATTAGCTAAATAAAATGTGAGGTTACAAATTTAGCCAAACTCCATATCTTCTACAAATAAAAAGGTGTGATTAAACTGTGACTATGTTTTGTAACAATGTAATCAGCATGAACCAAAATTAAGCTTAGTTAGTATTTAAAGTATTGCTGTGCAAGTAATATTTTGATTATTTTGAAAAATCATTTAGACATTACTGGTACTGTATAACACCATTACAATAGCTCATAAATGTTTATTATTTAAATTGTAAAATTGTAAATGTAAATTGTTAACCCAAGACAAATTTGTTTGTTTGTTTGTTTGTTTGTGTTGCTGTTAGCGCACAGTGTTTTCCAGTATTTTCCAGTGACATCTGAATGGTTTTCCCATTCCAACACACATAGGTTTATCCAGTCAGTCCAGTATAAGAGTGAATGTTATTGCACCTGGCTTCAAAGGCAGGATATAAGATTAAATATTACTTAAAAAGCTATTTTAATTGGCAGCTACTATGAGTTCTGGTTGTGCTTTCAAGGATGATGCAAAACAAATTAAGGAAGCGTCGTGTATCTTTTGGGCAGCTTGTTCATTTTGTATTAGTGATGCGGTTATACAGAGAATATATACGGCAGTTATACAGCAGTTAAAACGGCTCCTAATGGTAACTGATGCTTCTACAAAATATTAAGGGTGAGCTTCTGGTCAGACAAAATGCATTCAAATAACTGCAAATTATTATTAAGACAGCTGCTTTTGTTGATAAAGCAGGAAAACCGCTTCGAAATGATTCAAGGCAGAACAATATGGGAATTTAACACATTCATTTAACACTTTTTTTTTTCAGTCACAGTTTAGGTGCCATTTGCATAGGTCAATATGGGTCATCTGTGTTTTAATGGGTTTTATTAACCTAGGTTTAAGGAGTCAGAGGGAAATTATGTGTCTAATAATAATAACGATAATATAATTACTTTTTCCAAATGTGCACTAATATAAGTATGTGTAGTGGATTTAGCAGAATGTACAAACATATATACGAGTTTACTGTATGGTGTATTTGGTTTACATAGTGTTAGCTGGAGTTAAATCTAAGAAAGAAAGTGCTCAGAGAAGTATATATAAGAGCATGAGCAAAAGGGGAAAAAAATAGTAAAGGCACCCACATGTTTTTACTGCCAAAACAATCCTTTTTCAGTCATCGCAAATAAATAATACACTGAAAAGTTCTCCATCATCACCTCCTATAAAGAAAAAAACAGACCAGACCAGATCCCTGCTGAAGACACTTCTCAAACCCCCACAATGCACCACACTCCCTCTGAGAGCCTCGAGCATGACTCGACTCGACTCGACCTGCCTCCTCTCAGGATACAGGGAAGATGTGCATCAAGACTGTTCTGTGGAACAACTTCTGGCTGTGTGAACTTCAAAGTCTATATTCACTAAACATTTAAATTAGCACTAATAATAATAATAATAATAATAATAATAATAATAATAATAACATCTAGCCAGTTTGTATTAGCATGGGGTTATTCAATTAAATTTTATTTTTTATTGTGCTTTTAACAATGGACACTGTCTCAAATTGTTGGTCGGTGGAAGGAATACTTTGAGGATCTGCTCAATCCCACTGACACACCTTCTGTAGCAGAAGCAGAGGCTGAGGACTCAGAGGTAGATTCATCCATCACCCAAGCTGAAGTCACTAAGGTATTTCAGCAGCTCCTCGGTGGCAAGGCACCAGAGGTGGATGAGATTTGGCCTGAGTATCTTAAGTCTCTAGACGTTGTGGGGCTGTCTTGGTTGACATGTCTCTGCAACATAGCATGGCGGTCAGGGACAGTGCCTCTGGACTGGGCGACCGGGGTGGTGGTCCCTCTTTTTAAGAAAGGGGATCTGAGGGTGTGTTCCAGGATCACACTCTTCAGCCTCCCAGGGAAAGTCTATTCCAGGGTACTGGAGAGGAGAGTCCGACCGTTAGTCGAACCTTGGATTCAGGAGGAACAATGCCGTTTTCATCCGAGTTGTGGAACACTGGACCATCTCTATACCCTCCACAGGGTATAGACCCACTGAGGGTTTGTGGGAGTTTGCCCAAACATTCCACATGTGTTTTGTGGACTTGGAGAAGGCATTCGACCGTGTCCCTCATGGCATTCTGTGGGAGGTGCTCTGAGAGTATGGAGTCCGTGGCCCTCTGTTAATGGCTGTTCGGTCTCTGTATGACCAGAGCAGGTGCTTGGTTCACATTGGCAGTTGTAAGTTAGACCTGTTCCCAGTGCACGTTGGATTCCGGCAGGGCTGTCCTTTGTCACCGATTCTGTTCATTATTTTTGATGAGGATCAGCACCTCCAAATCCATGGCCATGGTTCTCGACCGGAAAAAGGTGGCTTGTCCCCTCCAGGTTGGAGGGGTGTTCCTCCCTCAAGTGGAGGAGTTTAAGAATCTTAGTGGCAGCAGTGATGCGGTCTATTTACCGGTCTGTTTTGGTGAAGAAGGAGCTGAGCCGAAAGGCGAAGCTCTCGATTTACCAGTCAATCTACGTTCCTACTCTCACCTATGTTCATGAGCTTTGGGTCATGACCGAAAGGACAAGATCCCGGATACAAGCGGCCGAAATGAGTTTCCTTTGTAGGGGGGTGGGGTGTTCCCTTAGAGATAGGGTAAGGAGCTCTGTCACCCGGGTGGAGCTTGTAGTAGAGCCACTGCTCTTCCACATCGAAAGGGGCCAGTTGAGGTGGCTCGGGCATCTGTTTCGGATGCCTCCTGGACGTCTCCCTGGGGATGTGTTCTGGGCATGCCCCACTGGGAAGAGACCCAGGACATGCTGGAGGGACTATGTCTCTCGGCTGACCTGGGAACACCTTGGAATTCCCCCGGAAGAGGAAGTGTCTAGGGAGCGGGAAGTCTAGGCATCCCTGCTTAGACTGCTGTCCCCATGACCCGGCTCCAGATAAGCAGGAGACAATGACATGGCAAAGTAGCTTTACAGAAATTCAGGATATAAATTCTACATTTTTGAGCAAAGCAGAGGCAAAAATGGGAATGAAAAACTCCCTGAGATAATATGAGGGAGAGACCTGGAGAGGAATTGGACTCAAAAAGGGGAAATAATTTCCTTTCTACAACTGAACACTATATAGTCAAATGCAACTGTGTAACCAGGAGCTGTTGAGCATCTTAATAGTCTGAGTGTCAGTGTCACAACTCATGTTTAACTGAAATTTCATCTTTCAAAATCAAAAATCATCTTTACTTACTTAAGCCACTTTTTTGTACTACGTATGAGTTACTTAACATTTTTGCACAACAGTAGCACAAGAATTTCATTGTACATAGATGCTTCAAGCACACCTGAAACTTGAAACAAAACATTTATGCAAATCGCTACGGGAAAGGGCGTCAGGCAGATGCTGTAAATGTAAATGAGAAGAAAGAAAAAAAACATGTCAAGGCCATTGTATCAAGAAGATCAAGTTCTTTATGGTCAGTGCAACCTTGCCCCAGATACATATCTGCGAAAACAAATCTCAAGTGCCCTTTGAGTTCATTAACTTAGCCACGGGCCCTGCAGTTGAAAAATGTCAGCCTCCTCACGTTCCTCACAGAGAAAGCACTTCATAGCGTTTCCTTCAGATGAGTATTTCTGTCACCTGAACCAGCACAAAGACCCAGCAGCCTGAATTCCTCATGAGAACTGGCTTTAAACGTAAACCTAAGCGATATACTTTTCCTTTGTATATTTCAGCGAGTTTTAAAGTTTCAATCGTGACACCGAACAGCAGTTAAATTATAATCAAGGCCTTACATCTGAAATATCTATCAGCATCTGATACGGTGCACAAGGGTATTTGTGACCTTTTCCCTACAGATGAAAGGCCCAAGTCAGTCTTTCATCTGAAGGAACATGGCTCCCAAGATTTGAAGTTGCTGTCAGGTCTTTTATTTATTTATTTATTTATTTATTTATTTATTTTTGAATCTCTGGTGGCTAGAGTAACACCCATTTGTGAACTTTAAAGGTGATTCCAAATGTCACTTGGAATAAAGTTTTCATAAATGTCATTACTAAACAAATATATATATATATATATATATATATATATATATATATATATATATATATATATATATATATATATATGGAATTTTTTTTAGGACAGTATGTAGGTGTAAATGGTGCAGTTTTATTTTTGAGGGCGCAGTAAGACAGAAAGATGTTTTTGGGGGCGGGGGAATTAAAGGAGATGTGACATTCAAACAGTCGAACTTTCTAAACAAATTGATGGCTCTTATTAAACCATTATGACTGAGCTCTATAGTAGACATCTTAACATAGACATCGATCTATTACACGTACACAACAGCACTCACTCCATAAAAGACAGATTTGTGGTTGTTTTTTTTGTTTTTTTTGGTCATGTTTCAAACCTGTAATCATGCTGTGTGATTTCCAAATAGAAGCCAGCAAATAGAAAAGCTGCTCTGGCTGTTAATTAGTGTTTACATTCAAAACATGTCTGCTGTTTGTCTGTTCTTGTAATTTCTGCTTTGATTGAACCAACTATACTGTCTCTATTCACTTCTAGTTTTTCCTCCAACAGCATTTTGAAAAATAAGTTACTGAGTTGAGCGAGTAATCCACCTTATCCACAGCTTATTGCATCCTATATTTCACACTTGCTTTCTCAATCACTGCTTAAGGGTTTCCGATCTGTTGTTGTCGATTGACACGTATGTGAACGCTGGAGAATGAACAGGCAAGCTTGATGTGGGAGTTTCACATTTCTCAGCGTTCCAGTTCTTAAGTTTGTTGAACTGAAGTGTGGAATTCGAATAACATTAAAATACCAACATGTCAAGGTGTGACCTCGTCAAAAAATCCAAGATGGAGGAAGCACTGTTTACAGTCATGTCGCACCATCCTGTGTTATATACCACAGCTTTAAAAGAATATCAAATCAACATCAAAAGAGAAGCTGCCGTGTTTGTCCTGCTGTACACGCCATTACACACTGCAATGATGTGTTTGGGGGAATCATCATCGTCTCCATGATGAGGGTGAGGCAAAGCAGCTGGATTTATATTTACTTTTAATAAAAACTTTTAATAAATTACTTCTAGCGCACACAAAATCTAAGAGGCCTTTCATTAAGTTTCATATTATTTTCAGTAATAGGCTGTGTGAAGCTATACAGGCTGGGCTGGAAAGAAATCAGCCCCAGCCTTTACTTTATAAAATTCTGCACATAGTAACTATGATCATTAGCAGTTCTGTTATCAGTTACTCAAAAGTCAAATGTAAACCATTTTTAACAGCAAATAAATTGGAGGACTAAAAATTCTATGTTTGTTTGTTTTGCTTTATAGCTTTGAAGTCTTAAGTCATGCTAGCCCATTTATACCGGGGACGTTCTTCTAATACAATATCCTTTTAAAAGCTTTCAGACTTATTTATGTCCTGACAAGTAACATCAAACCCTAAATAAAACTGCATCTATCCTCAGAGCAGCATAGAGCAAAATGAAAAGGGGTGTTTTGTTACAGGGTCGACTCGGAGACTCACTGAAAGACGTACAGTAGTAAAATCTTATTGTAATGTCCTGAGTCTATTTGCTTGCAATTCAAATGCAGCAGCCCACTTTGAATGTGTCAACAGGAAACATTGTTCAGAACACCCTATTTGCATTTCAATAGTACATTTCGAACATCTCTGGGGTTGTGCTCCTTTTGTAAATTGCAACTGTATCTGCTCACTCTTGTGATATGCTGCGTTTCTGTCTTTGCTTTATTTTTGTAAAGGATGGGGGGGTCCTTTAAATTTTCGAAACTCTCAGACTCGAGAGACCGGCTCAGTGCTGTGTGATTTATCTATCTCACGAAAATGCCCTTGTCTCCTATCCCTGGTGAATTTCCATAAATGCCTCATGAATACTCCCTTTTATTTTTATTTATGGTCCAAGGTTTTATAATTAAATAGTAATTAATACTGCCAGTGTTAAGGCCTGTGTCGTTTTTCTCCTCTGCCACAGTCTTCAGTGATGAATGGGCTCCATCTATTAAGTTACTGAACAAGGCTGGGCTTCTCACGACAACTCTGATTAAGGTATCACTCCATGGCGCTTATTAAAATGCAGAAAAAAAGAAGGAGAGAGAGAGAGAGAGAGAGCGGGGGACATGCAATTTCATTTTAAAATTGCTCTCAATAACGCCAGACCATTTTCAGAAAACCTGACCACTCAGTAAAACAGATCTCCTGTAAGATTTATAATAGATGAAGAAGAATAGGAGAGCATTAATAAAAATGATAACTTCATTTAGGCGTTGTGAATTCTGCAGCATTTTACCAAAGGGCTCCCATTACCTTTTATTGTATTTAAAGGAGATATAATTAATGTGCTTGACCTGCGTAATACTGAAATACCTTGACAGAGGAGGTAATTATGGGCATGAGTGATACAGAAGCTTTACATTATCCTCAGTTAATGTAATAACTCATTTTAATTGACTTTATGCGCAACATTCTTATAAATAATACGAAGAAAGGGAAGATGAAGAAAAGTTACTGGGATGCGTTGGGGGTTTAGTCAGTGGCAATCCTTCATGTTAAGGAAAAGGAAACATTCAGTCCCTCCAGGCTTTTGAGTTTTCTTGTGATTGTTGTGGCAAAAATGCTTCATTTTGCAGGAATTTTTTTGCAAAATGCAATGTAATTTACAGAAACCTTTTTTTTTTTAGGAAACTACTTGAATTGGTGAAATCACAAGCAATTCTCCTAGAACTCAAATAGGTAATGACTTGTTGATACATGAATTGAAGAGGGTTTTGGTGGAATGCGTGTTGTGATGACGTCACATGACATGTCTCAACCCAAACTTGTGTAAAAAATTTACAAGATCCTCAGAATATTGCAGCATTTCAGTTTGATTTTGTGTTCATTTCTGCAAGCGCAAAGATGCAAAATCCTAGAGGGACTAATTGGATAGGTATTACTAACTAGTAATTGTTGCTAATCTGTTATTTTATCACTTCTACATATAGAATTCATGATATAATTCATGATATAAATGAATTCATTTATTTATATCATGTCACTTTTGAATTCTTGATTCTGATTCTGATTCGGAATCATGAGGTGTTGATTCATTTAGTGGTGACTTGGATGATATTTCTGGCTGCAATGCAAATGCAGAATTGTATAAAATTTGTATAAACTTTATATATATATATATATGTATATATCTATACTACCAGTCAAATGTTTGGACACACCTTTTAATTCAATGTTTTTTGTTTAGGGATTTATTTTCTACATTCTAGAACAATACTGGAGATTTCAAAACTATGAAATAACACACATGGACTTAAGTAATCCATATGTAATGAAACAAAAAACAGTCAGTTGTTATTTTAAGACATGAAGGTCAGGTGTTCTGGAATAGTTCTTGTAAGAACAGTATTGTCAAGTGCATTTGCAAAACCCATCAAGCACCATGATGAAACTGGCTCACATGAAGACCATCCCAGTAAAGCAAGACCAAAACTCACCTCTGCTGCAGAGGAGAAGTTCATTTAGAGTTACCAGCCTCAGAAATCACCAATTAACAGCCGTTATGAAGGCTTTACAGAGCATCAGTAGCAGACATATCTCAATATCAACTGTTCAAAGGACACTATTGTGTATTTCGGCCGCCTTCAGCATTGTTTTACAATGTAGAAAGAAATAAACATCAGGAAAGACCATGGAATTAGAAGATGTGTCCAAACTTTTGACTGGTAGTATATATATATATATATATATATATATATATATATACACTATATTGCCAAAAGTATTCGCTCACCCATCCAAATAATCAGAATCAGGTGTTCCAATCACTTCCATGGCCACAGGTGTGTAAAATCAAGCACCTAGGCATGCAGACTGTTTTTACAAACATTTGTGAAAGAATGGGTCGCTCTCAGGAGCTCAGTGAATTCCAGCGTGGAACTGTGATAGGATGCCACCTGTGCAACAAATCCAGTCGTGAAATTTCCTCACTCCTAAATATTCCACAGTCAACTGTCAGCTGTATTATAAGAACGTGGAAGCGTTTGGGAACGACAGCAACTCAGCCACGAAGTGGTAGGCCACGTAAACTGACGGAGCGGGGTCAGCGGATGCTGAGGCGCATAGTGCGAAGAGGTCGCCAACTTTCTGCAGAGTCCATCACTACAGACCTCCAAACTTCGTGTGGCCTTCAGATTAGCTCAAGAACAGTGTGCAGAGAGCTTCATGGAATGGGTTTCCATGGCCGAGCAGCTGCATCCAAGCCATACATCACCAAGTG
Source organism: Hemibagrus wyckioides (assembly GCF_019097595.1). Taxonomy (NCBI): domain Eukaryota; kingdom Metazoa; phylum Chordata; class Actinopteri; order Siluriformes; family Bagridae; genus Hemibagrus; species Hemibagrus wyckioides. The sequence goes on from NC_080725.1 coordinate 9,906,742, forward strand.
CAATGCAAAGCGTTGGATGCAGTGGCGTAAAGCACGTCACCACTGGACTCTAGAGCAGTGGAGGCGCGTTCTCTGGAGTGACGAATTGCGCTTCTCCATCTGGCAATCTGATGGACGAGTCTGGGTTTGGCGGTTGCCAGGAGAACGGTACTTGTCTGACTGCATTGTGCCAAGTGTAAAGTTTGGTGGAGGGGGGATTATGGTGTGGGGTTGTTTTTCAGGAGCTGGGCTTGGCCCCTTAGTTCCAGTGAAAGGAACTCTGAATGCTTCAGCATACCAAGACATTTTGGACAATTCCATGCTCCCAACTTTGTGGGAACAGTTTGGAGCTGGCCCCTTCCTCTTCCAACATGACTGTGCACCAGTGCACAAAGCAAGGTCCATAAAGACATGGATGACAGAGTCTGGTGTGGATGAACTTGACTGGCCTGCACAGAGTCCTGACCTCAACCCGATAGAACACCTTTGGGATGAATTAGAGCGGAGACTGAGAGCCAGGCCTTCTCGTCCAACATCAGTGTGTGACCTCACAAATGCGCTTCTGGAAGAATGGTCAAAAATTCCCATAAACACACTCCTAAACCTTGTGGACAGCCTTCCCAGAAGAGTTGAAGCTGTTATAGCTGCAAAGGGTGGACCGACGTCATATTGAACCCTATGGATTAGGAATGGGATGTCACTTAAGTTCATATGCGAGTCAAGGCAGGTGAGCGAATACTTTTGGCAATATAGTGTATATATATATGTATAGAGAGAGAGAGAGAGAGAGAGAGAGAGAGAGAGAGAGAAATGTATTTATTTATTTTTTATAAGAGTGTCTAGTACCAGCATTTGTTCAGATAGTTAAAACAGCATACTGGATTGTAGGCTCTGAGCCCCTGGATATTGTATACGCTGGCTGGCCAACACAACACAACAACTAGCAACATCATTACTCCATCCACCCAGGACATGAGATGATTATTCCTTTGCTGTGTGGGAAGAGGTACAGGGTTATCAATTCCCCCACAAACAGACTATGTGTCATAAAAATAAACAGAATAAAAAATTAGAATCAAATTAAAAAAAGAACTGAACCTTACAGGTGAAAAAAATACATTAAAACTATATATAATTGTATAATACAAGGCATATGAATAGAGATACTGATATGAATACAGTTTTAATAACCATTAATTCTGTATAAAGGTTTAAACCTATATGAAGAAAAAAAAACACAGCCTTCTTCATCTGATAAACTCCTACAGCCTGTGCTAGGTAAATAGAAAGCCCTACACTGAAGACTAAGGTCGAAGCAAAGACATGTTTAAATATCACTTCAGATATATGAGATTAGTGCAGGACTGAAAAATCACATGAGTAAATTTATGTGGAAGACGTCTGAAAAACGAAGGGAGAAAATGGACACTCCTCATTATGATGTATATTATAAGCATAAAAACAGCGAACTGTATAGTCAGTACTTTAGACTTAAATGAATTTTGTCTGCATGTTAATTAATCTGAAGCTAATACATGTATACAGTCATGTGAAAAAAAAAATTAGGACACCCTATGAAAGCCTGTGTGTTTTTTTAACATATTTGGACATATGGATATTTAATATAAATTTTAACAATACTGAGAGATTCAAGTAATATAACTAAACAATTAAAACTGAAAAAAATACTTTCTGTAAAATGTACTTAAAAAAAAAAAATTCTGGTGAGGAATAAATTAGGACATCCCCACATTTATTCCCAATTAAAATGGCCAAAATCACACACAGGTATCACATCAGGTACACATCGTTACTCAGCTTTTTGAAGGAGGCTTGCCCTATTTAAACCTCAGACATTTAGTGTGGTGTGCTCCTGACTGTTGAAGTAAGAGTGAACACCATGGTGAGATCGAAAGAGCTGTCTGAGGCCTTTAGAAAAAGATTGTAGCAGCTTATGAGTCTGGTAAGGGATTTAAAAAGATCTCAAAAGAAGTTGAAATCAGCCATTCCACTGTCCGGAAAATAGTCTACAAGTGAAGGACATTCAAAACAACTACCAACATGCCCAGGTCTGGCCATCCAAGCAAGTTCACCCCGAGAGTAGACCGCAAGATGCCTAAAGTAGTCACTAAAACCGTAAAATGTCATCACAGGACCTACAGCAGGCTCTTGCTACTGTTGATGTGCAAGAGCACAACTACACAACTTTAACTTTCATGGGAGGTGTGCAAGAAGGAAATCTTTGCTCTCTAAGAAAAACATGAAGGCCAGACTGAAGACTGTAAAAAAATTAAAGCTGAAGTGGAACTGAACCCTGCAACATGACAATGAGCCAAAACATACCAGTAAATCCACCAAGGACTGGCTGAAAACTAAGAAATGGAGAGTCCTGGAATGGCTGAGTCTAAGCCCAGATCTTAATCCCATTGAGATGCTGGGTGACTTGAAACGGGCTGTACATGCAATAAATCCCTCAAACATCTCACTGCTGAAAGAATTCTGTGTTAAGGAGTAGGGCAAACTTTCCTCAGACCAATGTCTGGTAGATGGCTACAAGAAGCATCTCACTGAAGTTATTTCAGACAAAGGGGGTAACACTAGCTATTAGGGGGTAGAGTGTGCTAACTTTTTCTCATTTAGAATACGCATTTTTGTTGGTATCTTTTGTTTAATGAGTAAAACAAGGTTCATTTTTGTTGTTTCCCTGCAATTAAATCATTTTCTTTTCCAGAGAAAAATAAAAAGAAGATTAGACATCGATATGTGAACATTTCTTAATAAAGAACTGAATATTTAATGGGTGTGTCCTAATTTTTTCACATGACTGTATACATTATAACTCATTTACAGGAATCATACACGGTCCCCATTTAGTCAGTCAGAAAAGAAGTTTACTAAGGTGTGCCAAACTAGTAACAGCACCATATCATAATCCATACTTATTTTCTGTTGGGACAGTTTATTATTTATCTTAGTAGAATATTTTAAAGCAAGTACTTCTGTATGCAGTGTTACATAGCCAGAGCATAATCCTGTGTGTCCCAAGCCATTCCCTGGTGTCCCACACATCTGTGCTCTCTCCAGATCCCAACACACACTTGTCCTGAATACATGAGGAGTGTGTAGAGTGATTCTGGGCTCATTTTGGGGAAGTAAATAATCGCAAGTTGGCTTTCACACAGAAATTTGTTCTAAACAGTCACTTCTGCTGTCTGATAGAAAGGTGTCAGAATACACAGTGCATCGCAGTTTGTTACGTATGGGGCTGCATAGCCACAGTCAGGGTGCCCATGCTGACCCCTTTGCACCGGTGAAAGCATCAAAAAGTCTGTGAGCATCAGAACTGGACCACGGAGCAATGGAAGAATGTGGCCTGGTCTAATGAATCACATGGATGTGCGTCGGGTGCAGGTGCGTCACTTACCAGAGGAACACATGGCACCAGGATGCACTATGGGTAGAAGGCAAGCCGGTGGAGGTAGTGTCATGCTTTGGGCAATGTTCTGCTGGGAATCCCTGGGTCCTGCCATCCATGTGGATGTTACTATGACCCGTACCACCTACCTAAGCAATGTTGAAGACAATGTACACCCTTTCATGGAAATGGTATTCCCTGATGGCTGTGGCATCTTTCAGCAGGATTATGCTCCATGCCACAAAGCAAAAATGGTTCAGGAATGGTTTAATGAGCACAACAATGAGTTTGAGGTGTTGACTTGACCTTCACATTCCCCAGATCTCAATCCAATCGAGCATCTGTGGGATGTGCTGAACAAACAAGGCCCCACCTCGCAACTTAGAGGACTTAAAGGATCTGCTGCTAATATCTTGGTGCCAGATACCACAGCACAGCTTGAAGGATCTAGTGGAGTCCAGCCCATGCCTCGGGCTCAAGGGGACCAACACAATATTAGGCAGGTGGTCATAATGTTATGCCCAATTGGTGTTTGTACGGTGTATATATACCGATAAATATATATAAATACAAGAACAAGACAAGAACTCTATCCCTGCCACAGTGAAATCTGCAACAGGACAAAACATGACAAGTACATCCAATCATGTCATGTGCTGCCAGTCCCAGAAGCATGCTGCTTTTACACACAGTGTCACTTGTAGTAAACAAAAACTCACAGTTTTACTTAAATAAACCAGAGATTAGATACCTAATTCATTCCTGGGATTAAAATCACCCATTATTTATTGCTTGATGTAAAACACTAAAAGAAACTTGCAGATGATATTTGCTGTTCGCATTTATCTCCCAAACTAACAAAAGTCATTTAATAGGCTGTGAAATAGTACAATAAATAGTACTAGTAAAAAGTACAATAAATATGACTTTAGTTCAGTCTCAGTGCATAAATACATCTAAAAAATAACTTTTTAATTATTTGTCCTGTTACATTACTTCTACTGCTACGTTTTTATTTTTCATTTGTTTAAATCCAGTTTTACTTCTTTATCTCCTCATCGCTTCTATAAAAGCTCTGTGTTCAAACCAGTGCAGATATTAGGGCTCCAGAGTATTTCAGACTGATTTTTTTAAAACAGACAAAAGCAATCCAAAGTGTCAGTACTGACCGAATTGTTTTTGCCCAGCGAACTGCTGATGATTGGGCTGCAACTTCTCGAGCAGATTACATCATGCTCCATGCTCAATCGCCGTCATCATTTAAAAATGATGCCTCGCATGTATACTCTCCAAAATGTCTTCAATCAGATTCAAAATGACATGATAAAGTTTGCATCTCTATTTCACTGTCTAGGACACTCGCAACACTGTGCAATATTCCCCATTCTGTAGTTCTGGGTTTCATATACAGACTTGTAGAGAATAGTAAAATATACAGCTGTTTTATTTATCAGCCATAACATTAAAACCACCTGCCTAATATTGTGTAGGTGACTCCAAAACCGTTCTGACCTGTCAAGGCATGGACTCCACAAGACTTCTGAAGGTGTGCTGTGGTATCTGGCACTAAGATGAGAGCAGCATATCCTTTAAGGTGTCCAGCACATCCCACAGATGCTTGATCAGATTGAGATGTGGGGAATTAGGAGGCCAAGTCAACACCTTGAACTCTTTGTCATGTTCTTCAGATCATTCCTGAACAATTTTTTACAGTGTGACAGGACGCATTATCCTGTTGAAATTGCACATTTAGGAATACTGTTACCATGAAGGCATCTACTTGGTCTGCAGTAACATTTAGGTATGTAGTATGTGTTAGAGTCACATCCAAATGAATGCCAGGACCCAAGATTTCCCAAACAGAAACATCAGACTGGCTCTGCTGGCTTGCCTGCTTCCCATAGTGCATCCTAGTGCCATCTCTTTCCCATGTAAATAACACACATGCATCTGAACAGCCACATGAAAAGAAAACGTGATTCATCAGACAAGGCCGCCTTCTTACATCGCTCAATGGGCCAAGCATTTATGTGGATGTTAGTTTCACACGTACCACCTACAATAAGCATTGTTGCAGACACAATTTAGTTAATGTCTGTCAGGTCCTTACTAACACACACCCGTGCATTACACAGTGTTATTCCTTCATAATGCTTCATAATTAAAGAACATGTACTTTATTTTATAGATACAACATTTATGTGTTGTTCAACATCACACATGTTCCCTCATCAGCTTTCCTTGTTATTAGAAAACCACAAAATACTCCATCCTGAAGACTTTCCACGTCAGTAAAACTGATAGCTTTTTCTTTGAATGTTACAAAGTGCTGACAGTAGAGTAGAGACTCCAAGCAAAATAAACCTCTCCTCACAGGAAATTTTCTTTGCCTGTTTATGAGGCATGTGAAACCATATAAATCCTAGTGTTACGAAAAACAAGTTAGATTGAGAGGATTAATGTCAACTTTGCTAATTTTACAAATTAAACTCAACTATTTCTGAACACTCAGAATTGAGCATTCAACAGCACTGTGGTAGAAAACACGTTAGTCAACACACAAAACTCTTACTAATTTAGTTATCTTATTTTCAGACTCTTGTTCTTCTTATTCTTGCTAAAATGTGTGTCCATGTGTGTAACTTGCATGTGTTCTGCCCACACCCAAAAAAAAAAAAAACCCAGACAATTTGAAACAGACGATACTGCTTGTGAAAGCACAGCTGTCTCAGACTTACACATCTAAACAAAACACAGCCGAACAGTAGAGTGTATAACAGGAAGCCATTTTGTTCCTCCTTTTCACAACACCACCTCCCACTGCCAGTTAAACGGCAGATATCACACCATTATTACCGTAAACAGTGGCAAAAAAGAGTCTGTCTTTTTTCCCCCCAACCCACGAGGTTTTATTTTCTGCATGCTTTCACTGGTTGAGGTCTCAGTGCTGAGCTGAGGGGAGCAGCAAGAAAACGAAAACTGAAAGCATGAGTGCCGTCTGTTCCACTCCACCTGTTCACTGACAGGCAGCTGGGCAGGTGCAGTTGTGTGTGTGTGTGTGTGTGTGTGTGTGTACCAGCCAGCCAGCATGCTCTCATTGAGGGATAAGTTCTGCAAATGTACAACAGCACACATGTATGCACCACAAACACACAAACATACACACGTCTCAATTTATCTCTTCTCTCTTCACCCTGCAACAGCAGCAATCCATTTTCCATGACTAACATTATCTCATATATGACATGAGTAAATGCTTTATGAACCGTTTTGTAGGATCCAAATGCACAGCACTCTAACAAAAAATGTTCCCAACCAAAAAAAAAACTTTTTCAGACATCCTTTTGGCCGGTGTTTGCAGTACAGATAAGCATTATTAAGCATAACGTCTTATAAACATTATAAGTATAACGTCTTATAAACAAAAGCAACACATTTATGTAACTATGCCTGAAAATTCTCCTCAGAAATCCTCTGGCCAGTGTTGGCAGTAAATATTGTTTTAGCATTATTACATATAAATTGAAAACCTCCTTAGAAACCTAGACAGTATGCCTTGTTAGCCACCTGGCTAGTGCTAGCACTAAAAATTTGAAACATTTCCATGTATACGGTTTAAAATGGACACTCTTAACACTTGGCTGTTCAAGTGATGACGACAAACACTCATGAGTATGACTGAAAAATAACATACGTTGACTAGCAAGGTTTAGAAGTGAAAACATTTTCTCAATATGAAATTATACATATGACTTCCTCTCAGACCCTGTCAGGATAGCTCATATTACTTAGCTGTCAAGTTTTAGAATTGAGAAACAAACATTTATGAACTTAAGCTATATCTATGTCTATAAATGTATGACTAAAAATTTCTGAAGGAAATCATGTTAGTTCATGTTAGCTAGCTTGTAAGCATTAGAGGTGAATTCTAAACATTTTATGTACAAGTTAAAATAACTCAAAGAATTTATGACCAGATGAGGGTGACTTTTCATTTTTTTTAAAAAAAGAAGAAGAAGAAAAAAGAAATCCTTTTATTTTAGCTCACACTATCTAGCTTGGATAAGACTCAGTGGAAATATATGTGTGTATGTATGAATAGCAACAACTCTCACTCAGAAACACCCACATTTCCATGTATGAACAAGTCCAGCAGTGTTGCCAGATTGGACTGAAGATTTCCAGCCCAACTGCAGCTTAAAACCCTCCCATTTCAAAAAAAATACCAGCCCAAAATGCATACTGTGATAACTAATACAATAACAAACAGAAAACCCAAAACAAATGGGTTAGTACAAAGGGCACTATTTAGACACACACGCTACGTTAGCTACCTGTATACGTTTCATTTAATTATCAAACATGACATCAGAATTTTATATCAGAATAATAGTGTATAAAAATGCTTACCTTATTATAGGAACTTAATGCAGAGAATCTTCACAAAACTGAAGAGAACATCTCTTGAAATATTATAGAACGGGTCAATCTCCCATTCTTTTCAGTAGGACTTTCTATATTTAGTATGATGATGAACAAAACACTTACAGCTTTGCTAATAACTTTGTGATATTGACTTAACGAGTACAACGATTACAATAACCCACCAATTAAGATTGAAGTCTGATTGGACAGGTCTCCCCTCAACCTTATTGGCTAATCATATTATTAAAACGTCAACATTACCTATTATACTTATATTGTAAAGTTTGTTTGAATGGAAAATTAATAAAATATCATGTTTATAGTCAAAAATAAAAACCCGCCAGTTGCATCAAAAACCAGCCCAAATTTTATCAACCCGCCCAATGCATTTGTTCCCGGTTAGACCTCACCAAAAGGAGCCCTAAAGGGCGGGAACCTGTCCAATCTGGCAACACTGATCTCCAGACATCTACAAATCTACAGCAGTCAGTTCCAGGCCACTAATCTGATTGGTAAAGAGGTGTATTTCCCATTTCTGATACACCAGTCACCATGGATCTGTGGGGGTTTTTTTTTCTTTTTTTTCCACTGTGATTTTCAGGATGATCCCTCTTATTACTGTACATAAGCTATGTCCTCTTAACTGTCCATATAAAACGCATCCAAGCAGATCACAGAGGGCCTCACTAGGAAAGCCGGCTTTGAGCGTGAAAACACAACGCATTAAGAGAAGTAGGCTAATTGCTGCCAATTAGCCCAACATCTGTTCCTGGGTTGGTTTACCCTGAGAATTAAATAAGAAATGGAGATTTCTGCTTCTAATGCACAACGTGAACAAACCATAAGATTTAACGGTTACCTTTCCGGCTGTTTTTATTTTTTATTTTTTCTTGAATCATGTCACTTAACGGAACGCTTTACTAAATTAGCGACAACACCAAAGGCTGTACATTAAGTCATTTTGGCTCCATTTAGACAGAAGTCCATTATGCTCAAACCAACAGTTGGTTTCACTCAAAAAATGGTTTTAATCCAATCGGACTTTAGTAGATTAGACAAGTCAACAGCTGGTGAGGGCTGGAAGTGGAAAGATTCCAAGTATATTTGAAAGAAAGAATTAGCTAATAAATGAAGCAGAGTGCTCAGTGAAAAAATTGAACGAGAAATTATTCATGTTTTATCATAGTTTTTATTACGTATGAAATGTGTAGAATAGAAGGGGGACTAAGTGGCTTAGCGGTTAGCATGTTTGTCTAGCGTCTCCGGGGTTGAAGGTTTGATTCCCATCTCTGTGTGTAGAGAGTTTGGGGGATGGATGGATGCATAGAATAACATGTTCAAGCTAGCATGCTAGCAAGGATTTATGTTGCTAGGTCTAACAGCTGGTAATCACCTTGTAAACCCTTCTGTGAGTTGTCATCACCTCCACTTCTAGACAACATACAGCTGTTTGCTTCCCTCCTCCATGCCACTCTTGGTTCTTTAACCCTCTTTTGTGTTATCTGGGCAAGACAGTTGTCATGGCTTCCTGTATGACTTTTTTTTGCCCCGAACACAGGACTTGGAACTATCATTTGGTGCATGGGTCTAGACCCAAAAAAACCCAGGAATGTGTGATTTGGCCTGTATGTATATCGGGAATTGTGAAATGTTAGCACGGAAGAGCATGAAGTCTTACAATGGGGGAGGGAAAGGTAGCAGCATGCTTCTCCAGTGATCATCCCTGATAATAAGCAGGAAGGAAGGCCTCAGCGGTGGGGCTGTCTCTCTCTCTCTCTCTCTCTCTCTCTCTCACACACACACACACACACACACACATACATACACAGCGAAGGAGGAGGAGGAGGAGGCTGAGGAGCCCCAGAAGGTCCCAGTGGCTCTGATGGAGCTGTCAGCATGCAGCCTGACAGGTGCTACCTTGTCTGTTCTTGGAGGTGATCATTCGTTGCCGACACATAATGGACCATTGTTCCAGCCTGCACGCTTCCACACTCGCTCCCTCCATCACCATGCCTTCGGCCCTCGCTCTGTTTGTTGACAAATGCGCCCTTATATTCCTCTGGCAACAGTGGAAGAGATAGTCTAACCAAGCAGGGCTAATGGTGCTAATAATACGTGACAGACCTAGCATCGACAGTTAGCATGACATCATGCTAAGTGGTAACCTTTTTTTCTTTTGTTGACAAACCCACACTTAAACCCTTCCAGCGATTGTTTTAATGAAAGAGAGATGGCACCAAAACGAGTCTAATTTGCCAAGTAATGCATTTTTCAAGTCCTTTTTGTTCCTAAAATTTGGAGGCTAGGAGGTTAAAAAGCATAGCGAAGGTGGTGCAAGCAGACATTTTTAGTCGTCTTTTAGGTAGAATGTGGCGCTTGCAAGAAAATGACGCAATGTCAGATTCTGGTTCGAAAAGGTGAATAGATGAAGCCGTTTGTGGGGGTGTGAAGCCTCGTCAGAAGGCTGGAGGATGGTAATACAGCAGGAAAGAGACAGGCCGAAGGCGAAAGGGATAGAGAGCGAGAGAGAAAGACAAGCACGGAAGAGGGCGATGAGAAGGTCTCGGGTGAGATGCAGGCAGATCACAGGCAGTCCACAGGGACCAGAACTGGGAATATGTCAGGCTTTCGAGCTCAGCCGACAGCTGCCTTCATCTGTGAATCTACGCTTGCTGCACCATGTTGAAACGTCCTGCTGCAGGGAAACGAACAGATGCAGAATAACTGCTTTAATGCAACGTGCTGTCATGGCTTCCATCAGCTATTCCATGTGCCATCAAGAGGCACTTGCTCTATGATCACACAGCCAGAATACGTTTCTGCGGTACTCGCTGATACAATGAAACAATGAGGACAGATTAACAATGATGCTAGTTAATGGAAGAGTCTTTTTTCTTTTTTTTTTGACTTATGCAGCGGGAGTATTTTGAGACACACGGCAAAAACGTTTGACCGACAAAAGATTCTAGAAAAGAAAACACTGAAATTCAATTAAGTTTCTGTCATGTTCTGTCTATAAGAAGAAAAAACTAGCTTCAGCTTAATCAGGTATAAACATTCAAGATAAACGTTACTATACTAATAAACTCACTTCAAACAGAAGTCTAAAGGAAATCAAACGAAAGGTTAGCATGACGTACATGAAGATATTTATTATTAAAACTATCTGCATCTCTGCAGTCCTGGTGGTCATCTCCCATTTATCTAATAAATATCTCATTCAAAAGAATTAAGTTTAATTTTACACATTTCATATGAGTTACTAGCAATGAGGGGAAATTCTGTCATGCTTAAAGAGATGATAATTGAATAGCATCGCAGGAGTCCCGCTCTTAATTCGGGTCAGAATGAGAAATTCAGGGATAAACTACTCCACAGAGTCGAACAACCTGCTGTAACGGAGGGTAAACCAGGGAAGTTCTCTCGTTATCCCAGGAATTATGCACTGAGCTCCTGCTAGCAACTACAGAATCATTACTAGTATTATTACAGTATGTACTTTAGTATTAATGATATCTACTGTGATGATAAGATACTCTATGCAGAATCAGGGCCTCAGTCTAGACAACACACTAAAGCTTGGACTTTTCTGACTAACATCTAACACCTCAGCCAGATTTTTGTGCATGTTGCATATATTGCACTAATTCCACGCAACTGCACAAATCTAAACTTTATTCACAATACCCACCAATCCAAATGTTCTATATATTTTGTTCCTTTGCTTGATCATGTAATTATAACTTTATTATAACTAGTTTTATTTTCAACATAGTAATTTATTAATTAATTAATTTATTTATTTTACTCTGTATGACACGGACAGTTGAAAAGCATTTCACTTTTTTTTACACATACATTATATATTATTATTACAGATATGATTTGTACAGTAAAATGGTAGTGTGTACACTAAGCAATCATTTGCGAAAACAAAAACTTATTAGCATATTAAAATATAGATATACTTATTATGAATGCTGTATGGTTTATAGTGCTGGTGTATGGTGGATGGTGTGTTAGTGATTAGCACATTTGCCTCACATGTACAGGGTTGAGGGTTCGGTTCCTACCTCCACCCTGCCTATGTGTGTGGAGTTTGCATGTTCTCCCCCTGGTGCTTTGGGGGTTTCATTCCCCAGTACAAAGACATGCTGTGTAGGCTGACTGACGTCTCTAAATTGTCTGTAGTGTGTGAGTATGTGTGATTGTGCCCTGAGTGCCCCCGCCTTGTACCCTGAGTCCCCTGGGATAGGCTCCAGGTTTCCTGCTTCCATGTGTAGGATATACACAGTTCAGAAAATGGACATTACAACCATCACTAGTTTTCAAATATCATGCTTTTCGACTGCTAATTTTATTATACCACCACCACCACCACCACCACCATCATCATCATCATCCTCATCTTCACATTATAGAAAAGCAATCAATCAATGACAGGCTGGTGTGCTGTTAGCACTTTGAAATTGATTATTTTCCAATAACAGCAAGTCCCCAAAGTGTTTTTTTCTTCAATTTGCTAATGCTAACTGTGGGGGATTTTTTTTTTTTAAGGAATGACGTCATAGTTTGTTTTTTATCCATTTACAGTTACCATTACGGTTATCCATTACAGCATTTATTGTTGGAGAACATCCACAAACCAAGTTGGTTTCTGTTAACACGTACACTACACTTGATATAACCAAAACAGTGCTTCTTTATGTTACAGTGAAACAGAGAAAGCACTCCTTCCTTGAGACATTTTGGTCTGAAGACTAAAAGAAATCGTTTTACCTCTGGAAGTGCTGGCAGTAGAGTCTCAGTCTGAAAGAATATATAAATATATGTTTTTTTAAAAAGCATTTACATGTAAAGTGCTATTATATAATTGACTGCAGGTTCATATAAAACTGCGCTTTTCCACACAACTACTCTTATAGACGTGCTCTTATAGAAAATTAATCACCTTCCAGACAATCAGAATAAAGAATTCAAAAGCGCTTAGGTTGTTACGCAATAGTGGAATTATTTTGGGTTTTGAACTGTTGAGAAATCTGATGACAAATGTTTGAGAGGCAAATTAGAGCCTTTTATAATTTATCTTTATCTATATACACACACATATGCCTATATACAGTAGGTTGCCATTTTAATGGGTACACCTGCCATACAAATATATTTTGTTGGTATACAATTAGTAAGCTTACTCTCGCTATTGCTATGCACCAGTCTCTGTGTTATTGATCTGTGGATGGAGATTACCACAGGACCGCAGATGATGATATCAGGGTACTGGCTTGTTCTTAGCATCGCAGTGACACTGATATGGTTATGAGTGTGTTAGGTGGAGACACTGATTAAGGGCTAATAGAAACATGGAAACATGGGCTTTAGTCACTAACTGTACACCTAGAATGTGGTATAACAAGTAAGGATATGTAGTACTCATTGATACACTTGTAGCAGCGCCACACATACTACAATGTCACTGAAATATCACAAAACACTGTGCTTTTTGTGTAACACAAAAGTGCTGTTGAATTCTCAAATCTGAATTTTTGATTGGTTATTTTTTTTATTTTCTTTAATAGCAGCCTGGACAGTAGGCTCTAATTCAAGGCAAATCACAGGTTTCCATCATTGCATTTGTTCTAATATGTTATTGTTTCTAATAGTAACAACTCGTTCGCAGTGACAGTTTCTGTGAGTATTTATCCTTTTGGAAGGAGTCTCTGGTGGACAGCGGGAAAGACGATGCTGCAATTTTCTGTTTTCTTTGTCAAATAAAATCTGTACTTTGAGTCCTATTAATTTCAAGAGAACCTTACCCACACCATCCACTTTATTAGGAACACTTACTCATTTATGCAGTTATCTAATCATTCAGTCATGTGGCAGCAGCACAATGCAAAATGAATAAGTGGATGGTGCATGCAAGTGATAACAGAAACTAAGCTGTGTCATGGAGCTAGCACTAAATGTAAGAGTAAACTGTTTAACAATGAACATTTCATTCATTCATTCATGTTTAAAAAATGGTAGACACCAGAAAACATCTGAGGTAGAAGAGGAATAAAACACTCCTGATGTAAAATTAACTTGGGGATGGTAAATAAGCCTACTTCATTTCATTGATTATTTTCTCCTAGCAGTGCACACACTGTCATGTATTATTTCTTACTGAAAATACAGGGTGATGTATGCAGTACTGCACAGGGCTTTACATATTTTAAGGATATTTGCAGCATTTATGCAGCACAGAGGTATAGAAAGGTGCATTTAAACAGTATATGGGGATTTTATGAATAGTGTTTCTCCCACTGAAATATGAGTCTCAAGTGCCTGCAGGAGAAGATCTGCACTGAGGTAGTTTGGATGGAGAGCAGGGCTTTTGTCAAAAGCCTATACTCATCTCTCCATCACTCTGACACCTGCTGACAACACCAATTGTGTCTCACAGTAAAATGGCCACCGAGAGCATTCATTTGTTGGAGAGTGTGTCTCATGTCAGTGAGATTCTGGGATCTCTCTCCTTCTCTCTCTCTCTCTCTCTCTCTCCAAACCCCCACCTTCCTGCATCTCTCTGTGCTGCTGCTCTCTTTTCAGACTTTATTACTTTGAAACGCTTCTGACCCTGGCTATAATCCCCATTCTATTTCAAGGAGGGAGTTAGTAATAAAGCGCCAATATAAAAGGTTGGAATGAAATCCAATGGGGTCCCACGTAGTGAATGTCAGAGAAAGAGCAAACACAGGGGGAGGGGTTGGAGGAAGGCGGGGGGCATTTGGAGAGAGAAAGAGAGCAAGTAAAGGAACGGGTGGTGGGGAGAAGCAGAGAGAGGAGAGGAGAAGAGAACTGGTAGAGACAGCAGGTGGAGGAGAAAGAGAGTGATAGCACACTCGGAGCACTGTCAGCCGCCTGTGTTCTTTCTGCTCTCTTCGCATTACTAGCCCTCTGACATGTGAGTCCTGACTTGAAAAGAATTCAGACGCAAGCTTTTTTTTCTACTCTTTCCCTCATTTACGCTTAAGCATTGCTTCTGGGATTGAATTAGGGCAAAACCATTATACAGTTGCCATGGAGACCCAGGCACAAATGCTGATAAAGAGTGTGTGTGTGCAAGTGTGTGTGTTTGAGAGAGAGAGAGAGAGAGAGAGAGAGAGAGATTCTCTTTCTTGCCAAATAAGCTCAATGAAGCGGACTGCATACATGCCACATTTTGAGCAGGCTGACAGTGAACCCACCAGTGTCAGTGTGTGTTTGTGTGTGTTTGTGTGTGTGTGTGTGTGTGTGTGTGTGTAGGGTGATGAATCCAGACTGTGATCCTGAATGCATAAGTAGCCTCCAGTCTGCCGGAGTGGCGCAGTTAGCCATACACTCACTGCCTCCATGAGGTGGACTCGAGCTCGGGCGCCAATTAGGCAAGTGCTGGGCTTCTGCCAGAGGAGCCACAAATAATCTGTCACTTTCAGCAGGCTAGTACAAATGGTTGAGATGGTTATCATTACAAAAACAAGAGCATGTTCACTCCGAGGGAGAAATAAATCACTGTGGGCTCCATTCACATGGCACAAAGAGGTGGCGTGTGGTGAATAGGCTGCGCCATAATACCTGAAAAAAAAAAAACTAGAAAAAAACAGACAAAAGATCCCCATTGTAACCTTCATGTCACAACTGGTGCATTGTATCATAGCTTACACTGAAAATGGCTTTAAAAATTACTAAGCTGAATACAAAAGGCATCAAGACAAAACCTATACTGCATATGCCTGGATTTCGTTGCACAAAACAGCTGGGTTTTTCTGAATATTAATTAAACATCCAAATCCGCATGACCTTGCTCTTTGGCATCTTTACTGTACTTCACCGATTCCACGAGTGCGCTAAGCTCTTTTGTTTTATGCAGGCAAGCAGAAACTCTCTATTACTTTATTTCCCGGGACCACCATTGGACGTCACGAGAGCACCTCGAGCCATGTCATTATAATATATTATACACAAATTTGTCGCAGATCACTTTCATCTCAGGCAAATGGCTGCGGAGAGAGAAATGGCGGAGATGGGAGGCTGAGGCAGCAAGCCCCGTGCCACCGTTCACCAGAATCCAATTTACAGAGGCAATGAGGGATATGACATATAATGTATCCTAATTTCACATCAGGCAAATATAGCTGCCGAAGCGCTCTCTCTCCGTACACAACATGCATACCGAAAGATTCCGGTGCCGTGATGGACACACTGCAGGCTGGAAACATCCTCAAGTAACACATGACATATTGGGTGTTTCAATTCCCCCAGAAACTAATTTTAGATTTTGATTTTGCATTTGGTCTCAGAGCAATGACAGTAGACACGAAGAAAATCTTTGTAGCAAGTAAAGCAAAGGTTTATGATTAACTTTACACAGTGTGACCTACATGTACAGTAAGGATTTACAGAATGATGATACAGTATACAAATTACATTCTAAAGGGAGTCATGAGGTGTGTGCAAAGGTAATTTTATACTTTCATACTTTCATGACAGCCAAGGGTACTCAGTCACATAAAACAAACTGAAGGCATACTATTTTATATATATATTTGTTTAATGTAGGGGGTTTGAAGCTCATCCTGAACACTGCCTTATTTTGAAACCTTATTTCTACCATCTATTGTCTTCTGTACAAACTGGCCTTCACAAAAATATGCCTTTATTTATAGAGCTGCCACATCATCTAGCCATTGTGAACCCTGAGATAGATACAAGGTAGCATATCACTGCTGGGATCTTTAAAAAAAATCATGAACATTGTTGTTATTAAAAGCAGAAAATCATGGGAAACTATAATGGGATGCCACTTAAGGGCTACCAGTTTGACTGTCCAGCTTCCTTGTAGACTGGTGAACTTTCTGGATTGTAAAAAACCCACAAACTAAACTAAGACTGTTAAAATATAATGAATTTTTAAACACCATTAAACAACTGAGAAAGAAGTACATTGTACTTTTTTTTTTTAAAAGATAGTTCCTTCTCGGTCACATTAGACTGTACAAGTTAATACAATGTACAAGTTGAGGAGTTAAACAAATTATACTTATAAAATAAAGTTCTGCTTGGTGGCAGAAAATGAGGCAGCTACTTAGCTGTAAGAACAGAAAAATGTAATCACCTTGTGATTGCTGTTAACCTGTTAATGAGGTGTGAGTAACAATGATCTAAAAAAAAATCTACTTTGTTAGTGTCACTATGATATCGCTCTGTCTAAGAATGTAAATATGTAATAAATCCCACTAAATAATGTAAATAAATCCCACTCCTGCCTGCTCCTGAAGGAATTCTTCTGTGGTTTTGTTGTCTTTTAAACAAACATAAGATAAAATGCTACTACTAACGGTAGATGTGTAACAGTTCATGGAAATGTGCAATTCAGATCATGGATATTATCATACCCACATTCATCAGAGGTCACATGACTTCATTCTCTTGTGCAGATCCTGCGGCATTACTGGGATTCATCTGCATTTGTGTAGTGAACAACAGCTCGAGATCATAATGAACAACATGAAGTATAGGTTATATGCTTACACAGACACATCATAATTGTTAAAAAAGAGCTCTTCGGTAGCTTTCAAATGATACCAATTGAGCACCATTGCCATCAACAGGGTTTGAGAAAGAGGCGACAGAAAGTTGGGCACTTTAGCCGACTTTGGAGCTCTAATTCCAGTTCAAATGATGCCTCAGGTACTGCTACATAGATAACCATGTTCAAATCCCTCTTTTTGCCTTAGGTAACTTTATTTATTGTTTCACATTTTTGGAAGAACTCATAAATGTATGTATTTATTGTAAGACATTGTGAAACTGCAGCATATTTTTGTTTACAATATTAAACCTCATAGTGAATTTTGATGTATTTATGATGAAAATATTCTGAACATCACCTTTGATTCGAATTGTGCATATTGTTACACTCCATTGATACATCACAACTATTAGGTATCAAATGGCAGGTTGAAAAATAATAAAAAGCTCACTGGAACTGCGAATCCAGTGTCACTGGGAAGACTATTTTGCAGAGATCAGATTTTCCCAGTAGCTGGTAAAACACACATGTGCTGTTCCTTATTTTTCTGCATGTGATGGCATGCACGTCAAAGCTGCCAACGTATTAAGTGCACTTTGTTGTTAGCCAGGGGAGATACAGGCCAACATATGACCACACTACTCCCTGATGCCATTTAAGAACTTTTGCTCTACAAACATTCCACATATGTGGCATCTGTATAATGTCTTTTCATCGCTTCCTCACCAGTGCAAATGGAGCCCACGAGGAAAAGTGTGCCACATGCTCGTTATAAAAGCTGCCATGGCTAGAAACTAGTCTTTGCTCTCTGGTGAGACACACAGCACACAAACAGGCCTATGTTCCGCCAAATCCAAAGTGGAAGCCAAGTTAGACAAAGAAATCCCTTCGTACATTCTCTCGGAGCCTCAAGGTCCTTTTATTAGTTCACAGATAATTAGTTACTGTTAAAAATCACCTAAACACACCAACAATGGCTCTCATGTTAGCGTAAAAAAAGACTTCCCTGAAAAGTATTGCAAGCCTAGCACTTTTATCCACATTCATAAGATAATTGCTGCATGCTCCTCTATTGCCATAAATCAAACCTAGCGAGTGTTATCACTCAACAATTCAATTCAGCATAATAATTTAAAGAAGCATGCACAGCAAGGCTATATAAATAAGTAGGCTAGGTGAGCTAAAATTAGCGTTCTTTAAAACGTGGCATACGCATACGATATAAATACTGTAGGCATGCAGACCTTGTTTTTTTTTTTTTTACAGAAGTGTACACAGGAATCTGTAATGCCTGGCATGGGCAGACGCCTTCATTCCAGCACTGAGGGCCCTGAGGGGTCTGGACATGTCCACATCATCTACGTTCCCACACATCCTTGACGTGAAGGATTGTGAAACATCTTTTATCACCATTGTACGGCACACAGCTCTGTCCAGATGGGGGGGATAAAACATGCATGAGTTGCCCGCAGCTCCGAAAATAATTATACTCATTTACCAGAGATGGAGAGAGTGCATCCAACCAAGTCAGCAGCCATCATACCGACGAAGCTCCTAGCATATTAATGAAGACGTGGGACAATGACCAATCGCCCAAACCCTCTCTCTCTCTCTCTCCATCTGCATTTTGCTTCATGGAAATTTCACAAGTACAAGAGCAGGAGACTATACCCTAACCCACATACTACACATAATGTACTGCTCACTGAAGCTTGAACAGTACAATGAAACTGAACCATGTCTATAGCAATGCTTAGCTACACAACTCTCAGGTACAGTTACGTACAACTGCACAGTATGTACACACATACACATAACATTAACACTACTGACAGGTGACATGAATAACACTGATTATCTCATTACAGTGGCATCTGTCAGGGGGTAGGATATATTAAGCAGCAAATGAAGTCACTTCTCAAATTTGATGTGTTGGATTTGGCACATTGCAATGGCTAGAAGTCTGTGCCGGAACTGGTGTGGTTTTCCCAGTATGCAGTGGTTAGTATCTACCAATAGTAAACCACTGGCAGGGTCCCAAAGCTCACTGATGTGAGTGAGGAGTGAAGGCTAGCCTGTCTGGTCTGACCCCACAGGAGAACTACTGCAGCACAAACTGCTGAAAAAGTTAATGCTGGTTATGATAGAAAGGTGTCAGAGGACACAGTGCATTACAGGATGCTGCAAACTGATCAGACTGCACATGCTGACCCTTGTTCTCCACCTACAATGAGCATCAGAACTGGAGCATGGAGCAATGGAAGATGGTGGCCTAGTCTGATGAATCATAATTTCTTTTATATTATGTGGATTTTTGGATGTGTCTATCATTTAGTCATCATTTACCTGGGGAAGAGATAGAACCAGGATGCACTAAGAAAAAGGATGAAGGCAAGCCGGTGGAGGTGGTCTGAAACTCTGGTCAATGCTCTACTAGGAATTCTTGGCTCCTGGCATTTATGTGGATATTAGTTTGACATGTACCACCTTCCTAAACATTGTTGAAGATCAAGTTCATGGCAACAGTATTCCCTATTGGCAGTGTCTTCTTTTAACAAGATGTGACACTACAAAAATCGTACAGAAATGATTTGAACACGACAAAGAGTTTAAGGTGTTGACTTGGACAACTCCAAATTCTACAGAATTCAAACTGATCAGGCATGTGCTGGATAAACAAGTCAGATCGGGCTTACAGGACTTACAGAACTTGTTGCCAACGTCATTTTGCCAGTGAACAGGGGCAAGAGCTATTTTGGTGGCACTTGGGAGACCCTACACCAGGGGTGTTCAATCTTATCCACAAAAAGGGAGGGTGTGGATGCAGGTTTTCATTCCAACTAAGCAGAAGCCATACCTGAGTCTACTGAAAGCCAAGATGAACTTATTAAACAGGTTGAATCAGGCGTGGCTCCTGCTGGATTAGTATGAAAACCTGCACCCACACTGGCTGCCCTGCCCTACGCAATGTTCTGTGTGTAGCATATGGATATGCTGTGTGTAGCTTTCTAAAAATAAGTAAGTAAGTAAGTAAGTAAGTAAGTAATAAATAAATAAATAAATAAATAAATAAATAAGTAAGTGAAAATAAATTAGAAAAAGATAAATGACGTTTTTATCCAGCATCATTTTAAATAATTTTCTGCGTTCCTGATTGTTGTACTTTTACAGCAACTCAGACTCCATGAACCAGAAAATAACATTTTCATTCTGCCAGCATGATTATGTGATTTGGAATATCAACTTGGTGCAGTAATCTGACAGTACAGTTAAATCCAGATCTCCCCCCGTGCCTGGTGCAAATTGCCATGAATGTCATGGGAAAGAAAAACCCCATTCATATGTGAGCAATCAATTCTCAGGCAAGCCAACAAAATTCTGTCTGATGCTTCCCACACTCGCCATGGTGAATATGAACTATTACCCTCGGCTGGAGGATACCCGGTCTATCCATGTAGGCTGAATTGTTTTAAAAATTCTTCATGGCATATTCCATGCCAGATGGAAAAGCAATTGCACTGGGGGGGAAACATGAAATACAATGCACAGATAATATTGCTTTTCATTTGTGATATGAGGACAATATGCCACACTGAAAAGCATATACCTTTATTACATTGCTCTTAGATCTACAGCAAAAAGCAATCAGGGGATTGTTTTTTTTTTGGGAACTTAATGCTGTCAGAAGTGAATTCAATTCCCTGTTGTACAGCATTTCGCTCTCATTGGTGCATTGCAGCAGTGCCACACTGAACTGCAATCACAAGATAACTTGAACTTATTGGTTTCTTCATGCCTGCTGCATTGATAAATGTGTTAATAATATTAAATACTTAAAGCAGCTGTGTTATTGTTATCTAATTGCTTAGACATTCAGCAATGTGGTATCCTCCGAAATCACAACTT
Organism: Hemibagrus wyckioides; assembly: GCF_019097595.1. NCBI lineage: Eukaryota > Metazoa > Chordata > Actinopteri > Siluriformes > Bagridae > Hemibagrus > Hemibagrus wyckioides. The sequence goes on from NC_080725.1 coordinate 9,928,020, forward strand.
AGGTATTAGATCAGTAGGTAGGGATGTTTTTTAAAGGTTCAGGGATTTATGCAATATTTTCTCATGAATGTATATGAATTGTACAGGATTTTGAACACAACACAAAATGGAAAAAGATCATTTTTTTCTTTCATGCACAGTGTTCACACATTTGGACGGGCTGTTTTGGGGGAAATAAATAAAAATAAAATGAAAACTCACCTCCAAAGCTCTTGAGACTGTTACCATATTTGAACATAAAACAATATTTCTGTTGCTCTCTGTAGACCATATTTCAGATCTTGTAGATCTTTCTTTGTGGTTATCAATTAACTGGTGATCAAATAATCAATCATATTAAATATTTTAGACCTGATTTTTTTTTTACCCATAACAAATTGACTATAACTGATATTTAGGGGGGAAAAAGTGTAAAAATCCTATGCAATATTAAGTAATTCAGAAAAAACCTTAACAATTTGAACAGAGATAACAGAAGTAAGAGAAGTTTTTTTCTGGAACAAGAGATGAAACTGGCATGTTAGCGTATCTCCCACCATGTCAATGTGTGTAAGGTTTATTTACAAAAAATAAAAAATAAAAAATAAACGTTTCAGTCACCAAGACAAAATCATACACAACGTGAACACATACATAAAATAACATGCTACCAACACTCAAGTTTCCATTTGTGGTTGTGTTTGCATACAACAAGGTCTGTGCACTTTTCTAGTGCTACCACCATAGCTACAGTGATGAGTAAGTAGTAACTGTACAGGCCGGTGTTTACTGTGCACTCTACGGAAATAATAGCACCCTTCCCTATATCTTTCACTCTTGCTGGAGTGGTATCTACAAGCGTGCCACTTTTGTACCTTTAATATGCATGTTTCACCTTGAAAAGTGGACATAGGGTACCTTTAAAATAATATACAGCATGAAAAATTAGTTTAGAGAGAAAAACACACACACTTAAGTTGCAAAAGGTGACATGACGAGGAAAGGTATAGTTTTGCACCTGAGTGTGTTCTTGGTTAAAGGGCACACTCTACTCTTTCATCTGGTTGTTGTTGAATGTCAGTGACACAGGTCTCTGCTATGATTTGCATTACATTTGCTATAAACAATCACTTTTCTTTATAGAAGGCTTTCTCTGTGCCAGAAACCTAAAAACAGGATAGCCATAGGTTTGCCTGAGATAAATGGTCATTCGAAAAGATAGATTTGGTTTTTTCAAAATCAGCATTTGAAACTGTTGTAAAATCATCAAAAGGGCAAATGAGATAAAGATTCACAACAACTGATTTAACACTTAATTCACTGGTTTGTCCATAGAAATTAATGGGGGTCCATTGCTTAGCAACCAAACTAAAGTTAGAAAGGATATGGGCATCACGTTGTGTCTAAGAACACTCCTACCCCTGATTAAAAATGACTGAAACTCATGTCCTGGAGAGGCTTTAATAACACATAGTGATGAGAACTTATCAATACTCATACAGTTCTTTGTTACTTCGTTCAGTGGTGCAAACAATACAGGAACCATTCAATGTAATCTGTTATTATTCACATAAACCAAATGTGGGGGATCCTCTCTCACATATCCCGCTCTCCAGTTTAACCTCCGGCTGTTACTATAGAAACAATAACATATTAAAACGAGAGCTTTAATATAAACCTGTGATTTATCTTGTAGCTGAAGCTACTGTCAGAACCTTCCGTCCAATCAGAATTGAGAATTCAGTGGCACAGTGATATAATTAAATGTTTCTCATATTCCGTCCTAATCCTGTCAACATCAACATCATCTCCCTGCTTTGCTTATCATGATTTTTTATATTTTTTTTGGTTTGTTTTCGGGGTTTTTTTCTGTTACCTGATTGCTCCACGCTGATAACACTGCAGCTGCGGAGATGAGCTGCTCTCATACAAGGTGCAATAATTGATGAACGGGATGTTTAAAGGGGAGAACAGGAGTGAGGAAGTGTGCTCAGCGGTGCATTAATCAACCGTTCAGATTGGACCCCCCATCTCTGAATAATGCCTTTAAAGCGAAGACTCTTAAAGTGCGCTTATTAAATTTGTCTCACATCGCAGGTGATCGTGAGCGCACCCGGACTGAGTCGGCTTCGATCTACGGCACTCGGGGGAGACATGAAGGCTTTGAGAAGATGCTCTAATTTCAAAGACGTTTTAGCAAATGTGGGGATTTTTTCAATCTCTTTTTATCAAAAAAAATAATAAGTGTGATAATGATACAGCAGTCACAAGGGCTATATATAAAATGTGAAAGCAGATGATTTTCTGTGAATAATGTAAATGATGGGGAAGCAATTGAAAGAGGATTTAAACAACATCTTAAGGTGGTGTGTTTACAGTTTATTGCTTAGATTGTTTCTAGTCTTTGTTGAATTGCTTTTAGCGTCCAGACTTTTCTGTATGGAAAGCTCTAGATGAATGCTTTATGAATGAACCAACGTGCATGCTGATGCAGGTAGTTAGCTGTCTATCGATTTGTCAATCTATGCTCCATCACACCTCTCTCTCTCTCTCTCTCTCTCTCTCTCACCTGTTCTGCGTCTTTTTTTTTTCCTGGTCAAAGTTGGGCACCTGCTCAATGAGCTTTGATTTATGTCTTTCAATATGAACACATTTTTCATCCGTGGCTCGTGAACGGAAAGCAAAGCTGATGAAGGATGGGAGGTAATCAAGAGCCTAATGTGAAGAAACGCCTCACCACAAATGACTAATGAAGTTGCTAAGAATTCAAATGGCATTAGTTAAGAGATTATAGATAGAATATTACAGTGACTTTCACATGTTCTTTAATGTCCCCTAATAAAGTTACGCTAAGCAACTTCGCCTTCCTGTCTAAAGCGATTTAGATCAATACCGCGTGTCATGAGGGTTCATAAAGAAGTGTGGAACTTCATCTTTCATGTTCTTATTAGGATTAAAAGCATCCCTCACAATAAATTATACAATGTATACGGGTTATGTAACTATAATGTTAGCATTTTATTGATCATTCAAGGCAGTATGTTGAATCATGGTTTAATTAGAGTGTAATGGATAACAAATTTGGTTCAAAAGTCTATTTTAAAAAAGTTTCTAGAGACTGAAAACAACTAGAGGAGAAAAAGGAGGACTATTGAAATACAAGAAGGGGTGCCAATACATTTTTTGTTCTTTTCTTTTCCCTGAGCAAAACTACCATAATTTACGAAATAACTTTATACTTTCAACTATTTCAGTGGCCAAAAAGCCAATAATCTACAGTATGAAATCAAATAAAAGCTCTTTCCTTCATTGTACAGGCATAAAGACCTGTGTAGCAGATGGAGAATGTGTAGATAAAGAAAGCCAGTGCAGAAGGATGCATCCGAGTGGCCTTTAGCATCCGTCCTTGGAGACGCAGCATTGACAAACTTACGAGCAGTAATTGGTCCATTATAAATCCCTTGGATCTCGATTGATTTTTCTGTTTTTAGGGCCCGGTCAAATAATCATCGTCTAGACATGGCGATTTGTATCGTAGGTTATTGCGCCGCAGAATGTTGCACTGCTTCCAGTGGCTTATTTTCTGTAATTTAAAATAGCAGATTAAGTGCATTTGTAACAGGAAATAGCAACTGTTCGTTGCACGTTTGGTAAGAGAGAGAACGTTGATGAACGCCAAGAACAGGCTTATCAACTACATAACACCATAACCAGCTGTGCTGTTAGATAAATAATGAAGAACAAAAAAGAAAAAAAAGGCTAATGTACACCTTCAGACTTTACAAAGTTGTATATTTTTGTAACCAAACCAAAATGGTTACCATTAACACACCTGTCCATCTAATGTGGTCCAGAAGGGAATGGACAGCAGCGACACCAACATATCCTGTTGATTGGTGTAAAATGAAACAAATTCTCCATTGAAAAGCCACAATACTTTAGTGCTCCTAATTTTTAAGTAGGCACAATGAGTGTAAAAACTTTTTTTTTTATGCATAGAGAAGTGTTTCTCTCTGGTTAAAGCAAAAAAGGAAGAAGATTTTATTCACGCTCCACTGAAAGACACCAGCACACAGATGCTCTAAAAGCCACTACTATAATATAGATTAATTTTGTATTTTAATTGAACAAGCGATTAAAAACCATAACACATAATAAACATGAGCACCTGCCTTTAGAGCAGCTTTTATTCATAGCCTACAGACTCACAGGCTGTTAGAGTTCCTTCTCTTCCAGCATTGATTTCATTATTAATAATATGCTTTATTTAAAATTTTTAACAGCAACCATAATATTTTATTATTTCAAGTCACATGAGAAACAATTTTATGAGTCTGTAATAACACTGTTGTCATCTCTCTCTCTTTCTCTCTCTCATTTGGAACAAATTTAGCCAGTTTTGATATTTATTCAGAGCTGGAAAACTCTCTCTAGCAAACATCACGCCCACATCTACTTCTCAAACCAAATCTATTTACGGAAAAAAAACATTGACGAAAATGGTCAAAGAACAAGATTCATGACTGAAAACAAGCCACTTCACCACATCAGCCTTTCTAAATATCCATTCACACCATTCGATAAACCTTATAAGCCTGTTTTACCAGGTACCTTCTGCAGCTAAATTTCCCAGTTTTTACGCTGCAGCTAATGTGATTAACCTTGCTAGTCACCTGCTAGCTAGCTATCTAAAAGCTAGCACACTTAAATAGCAAGCTAGCAATTAAAAGACTTTTAAGCACTTTACAGATGTGTTAATGTTAACCTGGCTCCTTGCTCACACTAAAGTTAGAAAGTTAACAAAAACACTTTGGGTAAATGTTTTCTAAAAGTGTCCAAATAACGTCATGAAAGTTTTTCATAATTTTTTCAGAATTTTTTTATAAACATAAGTCGTTTCCTAGCTTTCTAAAAGTATCAATAACCACTAACTAATATCAACAGATAACAAGGTCTCAAAGAGTACAAGCAACACAACAAAACTCATTATTTCAACCCAGTGGGCGCTATAAATTAGCATCAGAGTGTACTAGTATGAGTTCTTGCTCAAAACAAGTACAAAGAACATCTTTATTCATCCCAATAAATCAGGAGTTAAGCCACTAAGCATATGAATCTGAAATGACCTGCAGATGTGTTCTGAATACTTAAGTGACACCTCCTGGAAGCCCCGCCTCCATCCAGCACCTCACGTCTCGATTTTATCACAGACAAAAAAACCCTTGCTTTCTCCTGAGATAAACTGACAATATTTTGTCCTATTTATATGGAATCATCTATTAATATTCAGTAAATTCAATTTAGTTTACAATAGTCAGGTTTATACGTACCATCACTGATGTATGTTTATTAGGTGTGCCACTAAACATAAATTGCAAAATTGTACATCTATTTTTTAGCCAGAAGAAATAAATAGACAAAAAAGATTGAAGCTGAAAAGATTCCTACAATCAAATGTCAAATTTAACACAGGAATAAAGTTTTTGCAATTGCTACTGCCAGCAAACAGCTTCCAGCTACACAGCTGGTAATATTATTTAGACTTCCCATAAACTCCTGACACTAAAATAGTGAAAATATTTTGCCTGTCTTATCCTAAAATATTCACTCAGTAGCTTAATGATAGATCATTAATCATTATTTAAAAATGTTAAAATGATAAATCGCAAACAGAGAAAACAATCTATATCAAATGTGTCTAGTCAACATCAGACGCCTTTTTTTTTATTTATGTTTGCCCACATTTCAATATGTTTCTATAGCAACAACTACAGAAATTCTCAATGAATTGTATGGTGGCTGTATTTGCATATTATATATTGAGTCAGGCAACAATCCATCCTTTCATTGATCAGTTTCCTATAACAGCATGCCTCAAAGTGTTTGATTCTTTACATAGCACATATGCTTATAGGTCTTTTTTCATTCACAGGAATTATATTAATACAGATATTTTACAGTAGTTCAAAGAAATCTCACGCACCATTTATCAAAGTAGTCAATAAAGGGTGTGTGACCGGGGCGCTGACTTCCTGCTGGGTGAAGTATTCATTGCTGGCTGGTTGTGGGAAACACATGCTCTAATGCCTACAAACACACTGCCAAAGACTTTTTCACCTCGCCAGTCATCACATGAAAGGCTGGAAAAAGAGGCCCAAAGGGCTCTGTTCTACTGAGACCTGCCTTCTGGCCAACTGTTCTCCACACTAAAAATACACTGTGTTAGGATATTGTATCTAACACTCTAATGCTCCGCAAACCGTGTGCAAATCATTCAGCACAGGTTTCATGCAACAGATTCTTCCTTTATAGCTGCTACTATTTCAGAGATGGAGGCAATATATGGGTTTGCAGCATGGTCTACTTAGACCATGAAATGGAACGTAGACCACATATCTAAGTTTACTGTAATTGGAATCAGCAAGATGTGATCAAGGATTTGCACTAAAATATGTTATTTTTGGTGATTTTCTACACGTTAGCCACTAATACTAAAGTTTATTACTACTACTTCTGAAAAAAAAACCTAGTCCCTATTTTAAAAAAAAGAAAGAGAAAAATAGACCCTATTCAGAAATAAAAACCTGCCCTTAAAAAAAACATAATGTCACTTAAAAATAATCCTTATTTAAAACATTAATCCCTGATTGTTTCTCTTTAAAAAAAAAAAAAGTCCATATTTAAATAAATAAATAAATTGACAAACAAGCTAGACCCTTTAAAAAAATAAAAGTAACATCCCTAGCAACTCAAAGGAAACCGTAGCATTTCTTCTTTTAAGCAAAATCAGTCCTTAGTATACACTAAAAATGAATTTTATCTCTAACTTCAACATTTAGTGCCAATAAAAACCTTTATTAGAGTGCCCATGTCTTCAACAAGCATCAAATTTTTTTTTTTTTTTTTTTTAATGTAAAATCAATCCGGTAAAATGAACTGGAGAGCTGGGCAACTCCAGTCTTGTCCTCAGTTCATGCAGTTAAATATGTTCCAGCATGTTTCCAAGGTAAACTTACTGCATATCTGCTGCATGATCTATTTCCATAAATAATGCCAGAGAAGGGCAGATACAGGACAATCTGCAACCAAAAAAAAAAAAAAAAGTTCACAGCATGGCAAAGTGCAATAGGAAATTTCATCTAATATTCTGAGATTTCTATTTCCCCGCTCTGACAGGAGGAAGGACCAAATGACACAAGATAGATGCGTCTCATTTGCGATGAGCCGTGCACATTCAGGACTATAATAAACTCAGACGGATGGGGTGTGCATCACTCATGAAAGGTAGGTAAAAGGGCTGAGAAAACCCACTAAAGACAGAGAAAGAGATAGAAATGCAAACAGGGAGTGACAAAGTGTGAAAATAGCACTTTTATAAACTCTTACGCCAAAGGGCTTGCCGTGTGCCGACCTGACAGCAGCTGTAAGCTCAGGAGTGAAAAATGATGCGTTCTGAAGCAAAGCATTGCATTTAGCCATGCCACTGAGCAGACTCTTTAAAATAACTGATTTTTAAATAATTTTCAACATCTTAACATTAAAAATGCATTAAGCTCAACAACATCTCACGTTTTACTGATATTTTGCTTTTTAATGAGTAACAATGAGTTAAGCTTTTAGCACAGATTTAACAAATACACAAAATGTAGCATCGATGATAATGGCATCTAACTGTAAATATACAGGATATGTAAATGTCAGGAAATAAACGTTGAAATTCTGAACCATCATCTCAAATCCAAATGTCCAGTGTGTAAACCACACACACACACACAAAAAATCTTGGTGTTCCAATACTTATGGATGGGGCTGTATATTTTGGATTACTTTCATAGTGACCCCGTCAGTCAATAGTAATGGGGGAAAAAGGGAAGGTGGAAAGATGAAAATTTACTTTTCTTCTTTCTAAGTTCTTCAGAACAACAAAAGTCGCTGTATAATCTATTCTATATTTCCTGGGTGTGAACGTGTTAACAGAGCTGAGTGAATGTTGCTGACATTTTGAGTAACACAAAATGTTGTAAACTAGGATTTGTGCTAATTGCATGGGGATGTAAGAACGATGATGGTCTATAACTTGACTAATATAAATTAGCATGGCCGCCTACTTTCAACGTCATCCCATCAGTCAATATCACAACAGCATCGAGGATGATGTCAAACAAACAAGAGAAACTTACTTTTCTTCTTCCGCTGATGTTCAGGATATAGAGATGATGCAACTTCCTGTTGAACAAGCAATTGGGGAAATATTCCAAATCTCTTCTAGGGTTGAAGGCATGCAGGAAACAGGGTTGAGTAAATGTTGTGGGGGATTAAAATGAATATTATTTCATGAGTCAAACATGAGAATCTGAAGTATTTTAATAGTTATATATGAAGGTAAAGTGCAGTTATGATGAGCTTTCTTGGGTTTTATTAATATATTTTCTGAAGTTATTAATGTGAAAGCTGCATTTAGGATGTTATGAAGGAAACGTCACGTCTTTTAGCTTTACACACGTTTCTACATGAAATCCACAATTGGTATGTCTTTGGGCATGTCTTGGGGTTTCAACTTCAGCCAGATTTGCTAAAAAGAAAAACATAAAGATACACTAAAATCTCTGAGATTCTGAGAACATCCTAAGAGTGTAAGGGTACAGTTCACTGAAGTTGCATGGCGTTTTAACTCTTTAACTCTTTAGCTGAGGTGGCTTTAGCTGAGGTCACCATTTTATTTATGTATGTATTTATTTAAAAAAAAAAAAAAACACGTGTTCACACAAACAATATTTTTGCTATCACGTTCATTTGCCTTTAGTTATCTGTTCTCAAATATTGCAAACAGGCACTCCAAGTTGTTTTAAAAACCCTGTTTTTAGAGTCTCATCTCGCACCACACTATAATACCTCTCAGGAAACGGAGGGAGGTTAAGAGAATCATCCTGTTGGTGTGTGGAGAAGCCCTGTGGTCAATCACTGTAACTGCAAGTCCCCACAAACAGTCCGAAGAACAATGCTGTGATGCGTTACTGAAACACATAAAGATTATTTTAGAAATCATTATAAAATTCCACATAAAAAATTAAAGTGTCACTATTTACTTTAAACAATTAAATGCATCTATTTACAAATACTGAGTCTAAAAAATGTAAAATTGAAATTTAAAGTTACAGTAAAAGTTATTTATTTATTTATTTATTTAGTTAGTTAGTTAGTTATTTTCTTAGCTCATCTTAGTTTTATTATTTCTGAGTTCTGTTTGTGTATTTTTGTAATTTGGCAATGACCGAATCTCTGCACAAGGACAGGAATAGCTGAGAGTTTTTACAAAACTGAAAAAAAGCACTGCATATTAATTCATGTTCAAATTACTAAAAACAACAACAAAAACAACAACAACAACAACAATAATAATAATAATAATAATAATAATAATAATAATCATCATCATAATAATGTCAAAAAAGGTCCTCACATGGATAACAAGATTAACATGTGTATGTTTTATTAGACGCTCATTGTATGAATGAGTTTTTTTTTAACATTCAACATGCTTTTAAATGATTAATCCATTTAAACGAAAACTCTAAAATCAGTGTATTTGCATTTAATCGTAACTTCGGATCTAATCCTTTTGCTTCGACACTTTAAACTCAGATTGAAATATCTTTACGGTGAAGTAAATTTCCTAAAGAACTTTATCTGTATCCTGCACTGACAGTCCTGCTAAACCAGCACCATCTTGCTTCTTTCTTTACTCTTTTGTTACCTTCACATGCACTGCGGTGTGTCACTCCTGTAACATCTGTCCTTCGAGTCCCATTTCTGACACCTTTGCGTGCCACTGATGGAAAATCAAATCCATTTTGAACACAATCTGATCATCTGCCATTTGTGAAGTATACGCATTGGGGGAAACCTGACAGAATTTTAATAGTAGCACAGAGGATCGTCATGTGGGAAAATTAATTGTGGCACATGCTGCGCTGATGTATGACAGGCTTTGAGTGGCAGAAATAATGGCTTTTTCATCAAAGCATGAAGGGACACGGTGAGATAAACGATAGCCAGCAGGTCAGAAAAGAGACGAGCAGGGGGGACAAAAGTACTGCTCAGAATAAATGAAGTTGTATACTGAACTCACAACCCAGAAATCATTGTAGTTTGAAATAACTCGGTTGGTCAACTGTTCAACTGTCCATATCAGGTTTAGAAGTTATCTCCTTCCAGCACATATCACGTTACTTCCTGTTTCAAATTTTGGACAGGAGTGATGTAAAGGTCAAAGGTTTCCTCTCCCAGTCAAAAGACATGCGTTGTAGGTTGATTGAAATCTCTAAACTGTCCGCAGTATATAGAATAGGTGTGTGTGTGATTGTGCCCTTTGATGAATTTGGTGTACCCTGCCTTGTACCCTGTGTCCCCAGGGATAGACTCCTGGCTCCCTGCAACCCTGCAAGATAAGAGGCTCATGGATGATAGGATTGAAGAACTGTCCTTAGCTCACTCTTGTAGTACAAATGCTTGCACTGGCTGACCTTCTGGCAGTATTATATATGAGAATGGCTCTCCGGTATTCCTGCATCATGAACCATTTAAACCTTACCTCAAAAAGGGAAAAAAACAATAACAGGAAGACCCTAGGGCCTTACACCTTCAGGAGTAACTTAATATAGAAGCAAACCTGCAAAGAAATAATCCCAAGATGTTTTTTGTAACATCAGGCAACCTGTAGAGGCAAAACATTGTTCTGATTGGTTGGATGTTGCTGGTGCAGATGGTTTGGCTTTTTCTCCCCTTTGCTGTATCTGGAGCATCACAAAACCCAGCCTTTCTTCTTCAGGCAGATATTTTTTTTGTTGATAGTTGACAAAAAAAAACAGTTTAGATGTCAGATTTCATCCTATCCACTTACCCACAATCCTGTGCTCTCTGTGTCTCTGCTAGGTTGCCTTTTTCTGCAGGTTCAATTCTTATTTTTGTAGCGTTGAGCACAAACCTTGTTTGTGGTACTCCATCACCTCTTGCACCTTGACGTCCCCTTTTTGTTAACCTTTTGGATCTCACACAAGTAGCAGGGGACAGAAATCATAATGAGCAAACAGCAGCTAGAAAAGGCTTTAAAAAAATGTCAAAAATAAAAAATCTCATTTTTCTTTAGGTCTCTGGAGGAGCTGCTCCATCCTTTCGGATTCTGGTTGAAGATCTGGATGAGCTTCGAAGGATTCTGACTGTCAATTCCTCACAAAGGTTAAGGGCGATGAGAAATTTGAGGAAAGAGGGATGCCCTGGGAATTCTTTGCAGAGAAATTTCCTGTGGGGAAAAAAACATTTTATACATATTAGAATTTGTGTGTAGTTATTAGAATTATAGCAATTAAAAAAAAATGAATACCAAGACTTCATAGCCTTCCATACCACAATACCCATAATGCACTAGTAGTGCAAACCGTGGTTTAATCAGCATATAAGTTTATAAATATAACACTTTTTGAACTTCTTCTTCTTCACAGTAGCTAGAAGTAACATACCTAGCATCCCTGCCTCTTCTGCTAGGCTTAGCTGAGCATGTTTTTGATTTACATTGAGTGCTGTCTCTTATAAATCTGTAAAATTATCAGATTTTCTAGCAAGTTGTTACACTGACAGATCAGGTGGTGCGCTCTGGAAATTCATGCTGCTGAGCTTCTTATTTTTGCAGCTGTATATTAGTGGAAGAAACTATTTAACTATCCAGAGAAATTATTATATGGTCTGTCGAACACAGAATATAAAAATAGTTTGTTATTATTATTATTATTATTATTATTATTATTATTATTAATAATAATAATAATAATAATAGTAGTAGTAGTAGTAGTAGTATTTATTTATTAATTTATATTTTTCTAGGATGATAATTGGGCTGATTAGCACTCGTTATCTTTCCAACAAATTATAGAATGAATGCCGTGTCTGTTCAGCAAGCAATAAACCTCGAAAACTCCATCATACATGGCATATTAATCTCCTAATGGGTTGTTTTTTTAACTCTTTCAGTCCTGTACAGTTTTTTAACACTGTCATGCTCTCATTTTCTCTCTCTTACCTGATTGGCTGCTGACTCCAATCTGTCACACTGCAGTCAGCCTTCGTTCCTGCCTGAAGTGTGACGTGTCTGAACAGACATATGACCTGAGAACAACTTTCTCATCGATTCTGATGCATCAGAATTTACGAGAAAGTTGTTCTTGGGTCATGTGTCAGTCTAAACACATCTAAACTGACAATGCTTTCTTTGTTTTGCCTTTATATTTTTTGAGAATTTTAATCAGCTCAGACTTTTAACAGACCATAAACAGAATATGTATTATTATATTATGAATGACTTAAAACAATGGCATGGCCAACAAAGACACAAAGAACTAACTTTTTTTTTCATTTAATCACTAGGGCATGTTGAAGCTTCACTGCACAGAAGTAAGGGCCTCAGAGCTGCCAGCCACGATTATTCCACCAATCTCTCCCTCTTTGCCCCCTTTCTGCTGTCCACACTTCATGCTGCATGCTTGTTTTCCAGATCCAAATCATTGGTGTGACAATGTTAATTAAGCCTGGGATGCGTGCCATGGCTCAAAGCTCTCCGGAATCTGTGCTGGCCATTTTTTGGAGCCAGCCATTCTATTGACCACAGAGCTATGCGCCACATGGACAGCCTTTAGTTTTGAAGTAAGCTATCTGAGACAATGGCTTATCTGCCTGGATTCCTGGCTTTGTTGTCATTTAAACAGGCACTGAGCAGAAGAATAAACTTTCGTTTCTTTTAGGATATATTATAGTTTTACACATTTTGGTTTGGTAAGATCGTCTGTGACTTATTTATGAAATCTGGAACTGCTATTCTGGAATGCTGTCTTTGTTCTGTGTTCAAGTTTGAGCTGGAGTTACTGTCTGTGTGGAGTTTCTGTGTAGTGTATATATATATATATATATATATATATATATATATACATACAGTATATACAGTATATATACACATAATATATGTATGTAGTGGCTAGCATGCTTGTCTTGCATGGGGTTAGAGGTTGGACTCCTGCCTCCACCATATGTACTACGAGGGTTTCCTCCAGGGACTCCAGTTTCCTCCCCCAGTCCAAAGACATGCGTCTCAATTGTCCATAGTGTTTGAATATATTTTACATTCTTTTCTATTTTATTCTATTCTGAGAAAAAAGAGCATATAATTATATATAGAAAGCAAAATAACAGCTTGATGATCAGTAAATCATCACTTTATATAACTTGACTTGCAGCACAGCCTGTGAAATATTCAGCGTATGCAGATGCTAAAGCCATTAAGAACCATTAAGCCATTAAAGGCATTAAAAACCAGTAAAAAGGTTTTGAAGTGCAGCAGTGCTAAAACAGGTGTAATATACTCTATCTATCTGGTGCATGTAAGATGTCTAGGTGCAACGTTATAAACAAGCCGTAGGCTGAATATGATATTTACAGATATTCCAGTAAGTAATGCACTACAATAGTAAAAGTAAAAATGATCATAAAAACAAAAATATGACACCTTTGCATTTTATGAAATATATATATACATATATAAGCACATATTGCCAAACAATCTGATCAGAGAAAGGTTCAGGGTCTCTTACTGGTCTCTTTCTGGCTTAAGATTTAAGATCATAGGGACGCTTTGCTGGATATGAATTACTCCTAGTCTTTAACTAAATTGCAGTGATATTGGGAATCAACTGAGAAATTTAGTTAAATTTTAGGCATATTGTGGGTCTAGGAAACCGGACCCTTATGTTCTGATCGATACATCAAAACCAAGAACTGATTATAGCACCACCACCTGACTACAGCATTCTGATGCTTCCAAATAATCTCAAACAGAAGCACAACATCTCTGCAGTAAAAACCTGCCTTCGTAATTCAACTCGGCCTTAGCAGAGCAGCTGCATTGTAAGCTATACACTGATGGCATAGTCTAATACTCTGCACTCGACTGCAAAGTGAAAGTTAAACCCTGCAATCCTCTAGGCCCATTAATCCTGCAGAAAGACAAGCGCTCCCTCAGTCTGTGACAGGGCAGGTCGCCGTTGCTGGGGTAACAGCTGATAAGCGAGTGATGGCAGCTACCTCAGGGAGCATGCCGGGTGCTTTGAGTTGACACAGAGTAGGGCCTGCTCCATTCATCTCCACCGACGAATTGTCATTAGAAGGAGGAGTGACAGCCCTGCGTCTGGCTGGGCACAGAGGAAGGGCGTCAGGCCTGACAGATGTTCCTTGGCAAAGAAAAATTCTGAACACGCTCATAACGTGAGAGAAGGGCCTCCGGTGTTCATTTCAAATATCATGCATTATAATGGATCCAAGTTAAGCTTATTACAGGACATGAGTGGGATTTGATTATATGGGCAGTACTGATCATAACCAAGGCACCATTTGCCTTCACTGGGACGTAGAGGTCATTATGTAAACTGCAGAGGTCATTTCCATATGATAATACAAGATCCTGCCTTATTTGCACACAATTTGTGAGTGCATGGGTGTGTCTACCAAAAGACAAGCAGGTGTCCCTGAAAAATAAATAAATAAATAAATAAATAAATAATCAATTTTTGCTTCTTTTTTTAGCCTACTAGATACTCTTGTGGGTATAGTGTTTTGTTATACCACTTCAAATGACAAAAACATTTTGTTTATTTATTTATTTAGTTTTTTGCGAAGGACATTTTATTTTTTGACATTAGCACAACACAAAGGAACAACCACTGTAAATGTAGTCATCATTTTCTTAAAAAAAAACCCTATATATTTTTGTTTATATATTTTTTAGATAGATTTTTTTTTTGGTCTTGTTTATGATTACTTACTTTTGAAGTCAACACTCTCCCCCTCTTAATTTCTAAGTTATTTGAATGAGAGGTAGGACTCGACATTTTAACGAAACATTTATCAGATCTCATACCTATCTCCTGCGTCCGTGTGTCAGTTAAAACGGACTTTTCCTCACTTCCTGCATTATTGGTCCTCTCCTCAATACAGTTAACTTATCCTCCCTGTTATCTGTAAGACTATAAACGGCCACACTTTATTCAAGCACGTAATTTGTTACGTAAAGCCCTCCTTCTTCACAAAGGTAGAAATGTAAAAATCTTTTTTGCAAAGAAACCCAGGCATTGACAAGCAGAAACAATAAACATAATAAACCCTAGAAATATTATTTCCTAATCAAAGAATCTAAAATGATCGTTTCAAGTGTCACAAAAAAATATTTGAGGTACAGCTTAACAGTTTATTTGAAAGTAAGTAGTTAGAAGTTTACTATTTAGAAAGTTGACCGAAATAAAATAGTTGTGTGTTAATGTGTTTATCTGCGACGTTTTTGCAGTGTTAATCCTGATACTCCTGCACACCAGATTCTCTCTCTCTTGATGGGCCTTTGCTGCCATCAAGTGCTTGAATGGAAAAAATGGATGGAAAAATTGAAAGGAATGTTTCACAGCATATTTTTTTACAAATCAGCCAAGTGTGCCTTTTTTTTTTGCCTCCACATTAAAATTTAAACATTAAAAATCATGATAAAAGTATCTTTGTGGCATACTTTGTTAAGAACATTAATTTTTTTCCCAATGAATTTAGATTTTAATCCTTGTGAATTTATATGTAAGGTACATTGGACCAAGATATACAGCAACTCTAAATTAGACATAAATTCTATAAGGTTGACATGATGAGACACAGTTTTTCATTATTTTATTCTCAAAACTTAGCTACATAGTTTTAGAACCAAAACATGTCCATGATTTGACGTGGTAAGAAGCTGTCTGGCTATGAAACAAGTGATTGCAGGCAGCTGGTTTTATACAGTGGCATGCAACATTTTACAATCTGTAGGTAGACTTAGATCCTTAATGAGCAAGCCAGAGGTGAGCTGCAAGGAAACAATTACGACATGATGCAGAAACCATCAGAGGATCCAGACTCTGCATCCAGGAACCTCTTTTGGGTGACACTGGATAGTGAGATTCTAAATCATTACTCTTTGCTGTATACTAGGAAGTGAGACAAGACTGAGACAGTTAAAAGGATGCTCAATAGCTGCATATATATCTGATGTGGTTCACCTTTAAGTGAGGCTCTGAATCTCGACAAAATTGATCTTTTGAGTGACCAGGCTTATGGGAAGTCTGTGAAGTCCTGCAGACACTGTGTTGTCTATGAGGAATAGACTTTCTATTTTTGAATTCTCAGGGCATGGAAATCAGCGATACAGTCCTGGCTCTAAAAATATTTAGAGATTATAGATCACAATAATTGCCAAACCACTTGTATATCTACAGAATAACCACAGTGATGTTTATGGTAAAAAAAAAAATCAGAGTTGTGTCAGCATTTTTGAATTGTGCATCAAGGCTTACAAAGTGCATTGAGTTTAAAGTCCTGGGATGAGCACGGTAGTCATAATAATTATAGCAGCAGTATTTAGGTTGGCTGCATACATTATATGGCCAAACACATGCAGATACCTGACCTTCACACTCATATGTGAGCCTTTCCCATAGTGATGCTACAAATTTGGAAGCTGTGGCCTCATTAGGATTTTCCATCACTGGAACCAAGTGACAATGCCCCTTGGCATAAAGTGAGGTAGGAGTGAAAGAACTCGAGTGGCATACACAAAGACCTCATTTCAACCCCACCGAACATCATTGGGATGAACTGTAATGCAGAATGCGCTTCAGGCTTCCTCATCCAACAACTACACCTGACCTCACTAATGCCCTTGTGGCTAAATGCACACAAATCCCTACAG
The DNA here is from genome assembly GCF_019097595.1 of Hemibagrus wyckioides. Classification (NCBI taxonomy): domain Eukaryota; kingdom Metazoa; phylum Chordata; class Actinopteri; order Siluriformes; family Bagridae; genus Hemibagrus; species Hemibagrus wyckioides. The sequence goes on from NC_080725.1 coordinate 9,944,803, forward strand.
CCATGCTGAGAGATCTAGTGGAAAGAATAGCAGAAGAGAGAAGCCTTGGTTAAGCGAGGACTAAATCTGGCATGGGATGTTTAACAAGTACATATAGTCTGGTGTCCACAAACTGTTTTACACACAATGTAACCTGGACTCTGTTGATGCACTCATTATTTGTCCAGGTTATATTATTCATTGAAACAAAGTACTTAAATAAACATATGCAAACTGTATTTTATATAGTCAGGTAGTTATCGATAATGTATTCACGACATTCGACCAAATTCAGTAACGTCAGAATTCTCAAATTGGTCAAACATGACCTATCGCTTCAGCTTTTGTCACTCAGCTGCTCGTCAGGCTGTGAGGAAGGAGCTGGTGGATTGCGCATGCGCGGTCCTGCCGCTCCCTCCCGGTTTCTTCTGCGCTGGACTACTTAGTCCCCTTTTCATAAAGACACAAAATCAACATAAAAAAAACCATATCTCTCTGACACATGCAGCATGGCGGCTATATTTGGGAAGATTCTCATCGGCATCTACGTGGAAATCAAAAGAAGCGACGGTAAGTCACGCCCTGGTTTAGTTCTCCGGGTTGAATGAAGATGCAGTCCCCGGTAGATTAGCTCCATCATCTTTGTTGCCGAGTAACCCCCGGCCTTTACAGCGCACTGTCCGGGTTAGCATGCAGCAAGCTAACCTGGTAGCCATGACCGGCTAATAATGACAAGGGAGCTGTAATAATTAGTAGCTTTACGGCGTGAAGGATTAAAAAATAAAGCTTATAGTGGCCACAGTGTGCAGCTCGTAATATGCTTTTTCCTGTCATCCCGCATCTTATTCAGCATGGTTAGCATGGTGGCTGAAAACGCCCAGGCATGCATATACATAGACACGCGCGCGCGCACGCACGCGCTCACCCAGAGAGAAAAAAGAGCAACAAATGGCTTAATATATAGCCTGATGGCGACAATGACATGATTATGTTAGAGAAATGAGCCAAATAACATAGTTTCTGTTCACAGTTTCCACTCTTGAATAAACGCCAGATATAGGAACAAGAGCATCAGTTACTAACACCCGGACACTAGTGCTGCAGGTTCAAACATCACATTAAATGATATCATCATCTCTGTTCAGCAAAACGTGAACATTTCACAGGGCTGGGTTTTAAACTTTTAAAGGTTTATTACATAGCTATTTTTTCGTATGTGTGTATGTAGACATATTTTGTCGACCAAATGTCCCCCACAGTGATAGGAACATTTAGGCAGGAGAAAGCATTTTAAATATACTGTAGCTTTTATTTTTATTCTAATTATAATAATTATGTCAGTGGAAGGTCCTCACAAGTAAGACAGACTTTAGAAATAAACATGTCTATTGTTGAAAGCGCTTAGTTAACTACCACAATTTGTCCTTCCTTTAACCCACTTGACCACTGGAAAATACAGCAAAGAGGATCCGTCATGTACTTTTCATGACTTTTCCAGTGTTTTCTTATTTATCACACATTTCCAGATGTTATCTGTTTTAGTTTCTCGTCACATTTTTTTTTTCCCCCTGCTGAACTGTCTGAACTCTCATACTACTCATAATGGTGCATCAAGATAAAGATTTATTTCCCTTTCTGTATTTACGATTTCATATAAATACCTATGTGAATAATTTTGCATTAACCAGCATTTGCATTGACTTGCACAGTTTTTGAGAACTGACTTGTGATGAGTTCTGTTATTGTTCAAAAAGAAGTAAATTGAGTCAGGTAATGTTGGTGACTGAAGTTGAGACAATCCTATAATTTTATTTTTAATACCAAAATTATTAGTACAAAGCCTTAAACATTCATCACACTCTAAAATCTTGTAGAGATTTCGCCATAAAGATTAAAAGCTGTAATTGCTGCCGAAGGAGCTTCTAGAAAGTAAAATGTGCAAAAACACAAGTGTATGCTTTCCAAACCCAGTACACGTATCGTACGATTCGCACGTATAACTTCCATATAACATGTCTACAGTCATAAAGCCACGACAATATAATGCAAATGCTCTAAAGTGCTGAGTAGTTAGTTGCTAGCCACATTATACTGCTGAAAAAATACTAAACACTTTTGCCAACAAAATACATGAACACGAGGTTTTGTTAATTTTTCAATAATTACATATAAGTAATAAAAATGGCTGTGAAAATGCCAACATTGATCTTCATTGGTTGTTCTACTGCAATGCAGGTATCCGTGTGAAAAATAACGTGCACGTGTGTAATTGCTAAGTAAGCATGTAAACATGTGCATTAGCAAATATATAAGTTAAGCTTGGGACTTGGATGGAAAAGACAGACGTGAACAGATGTTGTTTTTGCCGGTGCGGAGGAAAATCACAGGTTGTGAAATAATTCTTGAGATTGTCAGTCGAAAGTGACATGCTGACTGGTGACGAATTTAGTGCCATTGTGATTAATGACCACTGACTACAAGACGGTCAGAAAATTGTATTTAATTTGTGCGGCTCTGACCTAAGAATGTTTTTATTTACACAGCTTTTCTGTAAAATCGCACTGAACGTAGTAATTTTCTTTAATCGCAGGACTATCTTTAGAAGACATTCGTCGTATAATCTGGCACGAAGAATAAAATTGTGTTGGCGTTGTGTCATGTAGTCTGAAAGTCTGAAACCTCACCGTCTGAGAATGATCAGTAAGCTTGTTGACATAAAATCAGCACCAATTTTAATAGCCTTAGTTATTAAGTCACAATCATCTGAGTAAACCAGAGCTGGCAAAATGGCTCCTAGTCCCAGTAGGATGCCATGACTCCCAAATCTACACAGCTAAACTGTGTGAAGGTTTGTGATTCAAAATATAGGGACTTTTGGTCCCATTAATTGGTGGTGGCTTGAGAAACAGATCTTGTATGTTAAAGCTTAATCACACCTAACCTTTACACATTTTTATAATAAAATCTGACTGAAGTTTATTCCTGCTTAAGTTCCTGCTTAAGCCACAAATGTTATGAGCTACACTCCATAATGATGGAATAAAGCTTTATTTCATTTGCTTGAAATATAGAATTTTATGAATGGTTAAATCAACATGTTCATTTTAAACATCCAGTATTTCACAGTTTTTCTAAATCCTTTCAATTTCCATTGCAGCATTTCATTATTTATTGCTACTCTTTCTGCAACAGCATTCTTGAAAGCAGATACTACATAGTTCATTGTAAAGGATTTCAAATGAGTTTGGCATTAGATTTGGATACAGGACTGTTTTATTTCCCTTAACACTACAGCATTATCATGTCACAATTGTGAAATTTTGCCAGACGTTCGCTTGTTCTAAATAATAGCGATTCATGATTTATCCATCTTTTGACCTTGTGCCACTTTTATAGTATGCAATTATGTACAAGTGTAATTATGCACAGAAACAGCCATTTATCAGCAACGAACAGTTCGCCTGTGAGACTGGAAACAAATTTCATAAAGGAAGACAAAGCACAAATAAATTACAGTCCACTAAATATTACAGCGTACAAATCTGTTGCAAATAGTTCAAGGCCCTTAACTGAGAATATTGATTATAAATCTGCAGCATCATTACTGTATATTAAATCTGTGTGGCTGTGTGAATAATAGAAGTCGAGTAATCCAGGTAGAATGATTAAAACATGATGTGTGTGCTCTTTGCAGGACGAATACATCAGGCCATGGTCACGTCGCTCAATGAAGACAACGAAAGCATCACTGTTGAATGGATTGAAAACGGGGACACCAAAGGCAAAGAGGTACAGCCTGAGATTTTTATTTTAGGCACATGACTGTTAATATTGGATCAAAAAAAAGTCACAATTAATATTCAAGATTTAAGAGATATGTTTTTCTTTCTTTGCTAACATAGTGTTGATCTGTTAGTGTTGATTTATTCCAAATCAGGTTGATGTCACTGCCTTGTTTAATAGGAAGAAGCCACACAGTCAGTGCAGATAATATAAAATTCAGATACACTGGTACAGATTGTTGTGGCTGTCTATAAGATTTTGATTTTTTTTTTTTGCCCTAACAGATTGACCTAGAAAGCATTTTTGCACTAAATCCAGACCTCGCACCCGATGAAGAGATCCCTCAGAGTCCAGAGACTCCGCCTCCTCCTGTTTCAACCTCTGTTAAAGTCAACAAGATCCCCACAAATAAGGTGTGTTTAATCTTGTGCTGTTTTTTTTAGGATCAATCCTTTGTTATGAATAGAAATCTGAGTAGCATTTACTTTAATGCAAGGAAAATATTGTAAGTAATGATTAAAAATATGACCATATTCATGCTGTTGTAGTTTAGTGTGATGAGTTACTGAGAACTAGAGTTACTGTTCTCACTCCAAAGCTCCAAAGCTGAGTGTTTTCTCATAACTGCAGTGAAGTAACTGAAGCATAACTGAAGTGTTTCAGGATAGAGGATTTAGCGTTTGGTAGGTCATCTGTAACATGACATGCTGCATATTTAATAATAAATAAAACAGTTAATATTATAGTTATAGCTGCATCCCAAATGACATACTAGACACTATGCACTTACACTATGCACTTTGTACTCTAGTGTCTAGTGTATGAATTTTAGAAGTGTTGTATCATCTCATATGAAACACTAATATCTAATCAGAAGTATATGTCTTCCAGCTGATGGCAAATGCATGTCATGCGACGCTCTAGCTTTAGCAGAATTCGAAAAAATTGATTGTGAAAAGGTTGATCCAAAAAATGTGAAAATTTGAAAAATATAGAAAAATAAATCACACAACATGGGCTAATTTAAAAGGGATTTGTAAGATGTCTCCACTTCAAAATCATCGGCCATTTTGAATTTTTTTTCTCACCCATCAGTTATAGCCTCCTTTTTCCTTTCAGTTTATTTGGCATGTCAACCATACAAGTCCCTGTAAATGAACTGTTGCCATAGAAATGATACAATTACAATAAGGGCATTGATAAAGCTGTGATTTGCATAGATAGAAAGTTAATCTTTTGACCTGTTAGAAAATCAGCATTTTTGTATTCAGATTTTTCTTCTTTTTTTTTTTGCTTCATGCATGGAAAGATATTTTCGACTCCTTTATCATGTTTTATATGTACTGTACCGCTTGTGGTACTACACTGGAGCATGAGCGATGATTCTGAATTTTTGAATCTTTGCCGTATTCTGTAGAATCGCCGCACGGTAGCACCGCTTAAGAATGAAACACCTGCGAGAGATAACCGAGGTAAGCTGCAGGAGAAGAGACAAAGAAAAAAACAAATCATTTGTAAAGAGAAAATATTAATGCTTAGCATTATTTTTTATTTAAAAAAAAATAGTGTGCTGCAGTGGTTTTACAATGCGGCACTGTCTCTGAAAGCCAGCAGATGTTCTTTTATGAACAACAGTGATCATTATTTTGGACACCCATTCATTAACAAAGCTTGGAAGATCCCTAAACAAAGTATGCAAGGCATTCAGTTATTCTATACACACTAGAAAAGACCCAGGTTCAATACAGTTATAACATGCATGTTAAGCCAAAAAATGATAGAATGATGCAAATGAACACGAGGATAGATCTTGGATTGAGAGTAAACAAATCGTATTATTTATTTTTACCTACTTCTAGCGGTCAGAAGGATTTTCTGGATTATAATGATGCTTAGTGTAAATTAGTATGTGTTGAAATCTGTTGCACTCCATCGTGTTTGTCTTGCTAGTCATAGGTACTACGAGAGCGCGGCCCAGCCAGCAGATGGAACAAGCACCTAGTGCTCCAGCTCCACCTCCCATCCAGCACCAGACACTGCAGCAGCAGCAGAACGGTACAAACCCTCAGCACAGCACAGCGCGATGTTGAGTACAACAGCAAAGGAAGAGCACTGCATGATCAGAGTAAAGCAGTCAGATCGTCGGTGTTAACAACTTGATGGCGATTATGAAAAAGGAATCCAGAGCACTTTAGTTCAACCCTAGATGCAGGGATAATCTACCATATTGGCTTCTTTCCTGTTTTTTTACATCAGTACATGTTCTGTTACATAAAATGTCTGTTTAAACATCTAGGCTGATATTTGAGAAGTAATAATCAGACTTGGCTCAGCTGAAGCAGGCTTCCCAAATGTTTGATTGCAAATCAGTTGGTTTAAGAGGTTTTTGTGAAACCATGTGAAAAATGTAATAATAGTATTAATAATATTTTTATGATTTGTAGGAATATAAAATAGATTATGTTTAATTCATTAATGATTAGACAGCATAATTAAGTATTGTGTACTGTATGGCATAAGTCAACACAATGGGGAAAAATATTCTTGGTTATGGAACATTATTACATCTGTTCTCATATCTCAGAGGCTTGCAGGAACTTTGCTGTTTAGTCTCTGTGCTGCTTTCTCTCCTTCTTCCGTGTTTTGATTCTGAAATGTCAAAGTGTTTAAACAAACTAAATGCACAGTACAGGTACAGTAGTTCTCAATTATAATAGAGTTTGTGATCTCTCAAGTGATAGAGTGTATCATCTACACAAAAGACTTAACACAGCGGAATGAAGAGCTTTCCAAAGCTTGAACAGAGCTACTGTTTAGATGTAAAACAAACACAGCATTTAGAGTTGGTTTCCAATCGCTGCTTAGATGTTACGTCTTCTCACCATTGTTCATGGCCAGTGGGCTCAGGCGAACATAATTACTTCTTTTCACTACGGCACGTCACATGTACAGCTTCGTTAATTAACGTTAGCAAAGTTCCTGTTCCTGGTTTAAAAACAATTTGTGTGTTTTCAGCTCGCAGGAAGTCGAACTGTGTGAAGGAGGTGGAGAAACTGCAGGAGAAGAGGGAGAGGAGGCGCTTGCAGCAGCAGGAGCTCAGGGAGAAGAGAGCACAGGTACAAGGTTACAGCTCACTAATCTTGTATAAGAGGCGAGATATCCTCAAAAACTACACATCCACCTGCCTAGACTTATCACCAAGTCCTCCGAAGACATAAAAGCTCACAGCCGTACTGGGGGGGGGAACAAATAATACATTTATTGCCTAGGCCAGTGAGCAAGTAGACAAGCTCAAGTGTGCAGCCCAGGCCCATGTTTTGGTCAGAAACCACACTGACTAGAACAAAATAATGGTAGCTAGGGTAATTTACTGATGTATGGTGAGCTAGTAATTAAGTGCATTAATACAGAGACTATGTAGTCATAATCCTTATCTATTGTGTTTAAAACCTTGAGAAAAATGTCACGAACTGACTTGGTAGTTGTGATGTAGTTTTATGTCCTTGAATCTCAACAAATGAAAATCTGGCTAGAGTCTTTTTTTCCTCTCTTATATTCAAAAGAGAAGTGACCATTACTTCAAGATAATTACATGATGGATTCACATAAGATTTCATTTTGCTCATTATTTTGTCCACGGTTTCCACATACACTATATGGCCGACTGACCACAACCCATGCCAGCATGTTGAACATCCCATTTAAGATTTAGGAGCCCCTGTGCTGTTCCTTTCCTGCACATTTCGCAGTCTGGCTATGTGGATTTATGCTTATTCAGCAACAAGAGCCTTAGTGAGGAGGCCTGGCATGTAGTCAGCATTTCAGTTCATCTCATAGGTGTTAAGTGGGGTTGAGGTCAGGGTTCAGAGTTCTTCCACTTCAACTTTGGCAAACTGTGTCTCTATGGAGCTTGCTTTGTGCACAGGGTTACTGTCATGCTGGAACGTGTTTAGTTTCAATGAAGTGAAATTGTAATGTACAACATTTAGGCATCCTAGATGATACTGTGCTTCCAAATTTGTGGCAAAAGTTTGGGGATGAACCACATATGAGTGTGATGATCAGATGTCCACATATTTATGGCTATATCTGTACATTAATTAATCCACCTAGTCCAAATATTCTTGGCACCTTGTCCATTGTATGTAGTGGATTAAGAAGCATGCTCTGTTGTTATAGCATCAAGATGTATTGCACCATCATGAAACATTTATAAAAAGTATGGGTTTTTTTTCTTTCTCTGGTTTTTAAACCCACTTTTTTTTGTCCAGTGGTCCATTGTTAGGGGTTTATGTCGGACATTAAGCATTCTCACTCAAATTTCTAATTAAATGTTGATGGAGAGTGATGAACTGTCACCATATGAAAAAGTCAATTTATGTAGAGATTTAATAGGCACTTTGAATTGTATATCATTGTGTGTTTAATGGATGTGAAATTCCTCAGCTGAAGAAGCTAATGATTTATGCTAAAATAACTGTTTCATTGGTAGTTTTCTCGAAAGAACTTATATTCCTTGTGTAAAGATTTGATCATTAAAAATATAACAACAATTTAATTTAACTCACTGAATTCCGAACAGATTTCTTCTGCAAAGGAGGCAGTGCGTGCTTTTATAATAGAATTAGTAATGAGTTTAATTTTCCACACAGGAAATAGATGCATCAACCCCTAATTATGAAATTATGTGCATGATCCGGGACTTCAGAGCAAGTCTGGACTACAGGCCACTGACTACTGCTGATCTGGTAATATCAGGCTTTCACTGTTTTATTTATTACAGACTGCAGTAAAATATTAATTTGTATACTGTGTCATTGCTTACTGTGTGTTTTAAATCCATCGTTTTTTTTCCAGATCGAAGAGCACAGGATATGTGTGTGTGTCAGGGCACGGCCACTGAACAAAAAAGGTAAAAAGAGAATATTTTAATATTGTTGTAAACTCCATGATTAATGTAGTGTTAAGTGTATGAATGATGTGCTGACAACTTTTTTTTATGAGTTATAGTTATATTCACTAGTACATTGAAAATCTGTCATAGAGATGAGCTTGAAGGACTTGGATGTCATCACCATCCCCAGTAAAGATGTTGTCATGGTCCACGAACCCAAACAAAAAGTGGACTTAACGAGATACCTCGAGAACCAGACCTTTCGCTTCGATTACGCCTTCGATGACACTGCCACAAATGAAATGGTTTACAGGTCAGACACTAAAGATTTTGTGTGGAGGAAAGCTGAAAATTCTAGAAAACTCTAGTTATTTGAACAGTTTTTCTGGATATTTCAGGTTTACTGCCCGGCCGCTTGTAGAGACCATATTTGAGAGAGGGATGGCTACGTGCTTTGCGTACGGACAAACGGGAAGCGGTAAAACTCACGTAAGTGTTATTGTTAATAACATCAGCCCAGAGGAGCTGGTCTTACTTAGGTAGCAAATTTTCAAGGCTGGAAGCTTTCCATGGGAATTAACAGGAATATATGGGAATATATGGGAACTAACGGGAATTAATGGGAATAAACTGGGAATGTACTGAATTGCAGGTTAGCCTAAAACAGGGAACTTAAATGTAGTTGAAAAAAAATACCTTGCAGCATAATTTAATGCAAATTCAGTTGAATTTCTGCCACACCTCCACATGCACATGCATTCCTCCATAACATGCACTGATAATTTCTTGAATCCTGCACACAAAATAATTTCAAAATCTTGGTGAGTAGTCATGTAAATTACATAAATATTACATAAATTTATATGTAAAACTTTCTTGTGTTGTGTGTAATCTACTGTGCAACAACAGTTTACGGTTGTAAAAACAAATACACTGAGCAAACATTTAGGTGAGTAATTTAAAAAAACAGTCTAAAAACGACCATCCATCACACACACCTTAGTCACTTAAGGGGGAATTCCCCCCTATTTTCCAGGCTCTATCACAAGAACATTGGTACCACAGTTCTGCATATGAACCTGAAGATTTTAAATGGGATTTTTTTTGCAAAGGAAAGGATGGGGGATGCTTTTGTTCCCTTTGGAGGGAACTCGAGGCTGCATCGTGACACTACGGGAACACATTGTCGAGGAAGTGTGTCTGAAGCTCCGTGTGCACACACGCCAATTCATTGGATCAGATAGGACACGTGACGGAGGAATACGCGCCAGCATGTCCATATAAGGGCATCGATGTCGCATCCATTCAGCTTATTTTTGTCTTCAGGAAGCGCTCCGCTGTATGTGTCGATTGTCTGTCCACAGGTATGGCGTTTAAGAATTTTAAGAGGTGTGTGCATCTTCATCGGGTCTCCAATGTAAGCATTTCAGCTCCAGGAGCTAGAGCTGCGATTTCTCCCGACCCGGAAGTGGATATGTCTTTATCTACGTTGGGCTCAGAGGAGCTTGACGTGGGCGATGAGGGGAATTCCTCCAGCGAGTTGCCACCACAATCAGTGAAGTCAGCTTCTTGATTTCAGGCCACGCGCCTCCCTCACACAGACAGCTGCCATTTTTCTCGGACCTCCATGCTGAGGTATAGTAGTCCTGGAAGAATCCATATTTGGCCCGGCCTCCTATAATTATTCAGCCATTATGGGGTGAAAGAGGTGAAAGAGACACTTGCGAGCTACACTATATTGCCAAAAGTATTCGCTCACCTGCCTTGACTCGCATATGAACTTAAGTGACATCCCATTCCTAATCCATAGGGTTCAATATGACGTCGGTCCACCCTTTGCAGCTATAACAGCTTCAACTCTTCTGGGAAGGCTGTCCACAAGGTTTAGGAGTGTGTTTATGGGAATTTTTGACCATTCTTCCAGAAGCGCATTTGTGAGGTCACACACTGATGTTGGATGAGAAGGCCTGGCTCTCAGTCTCCGCTCTAATTCATCCCAAAGGTGTTCTATTGGGTTGAGGTCAGGACTCTGTGCAGGCCAGTCAAGTTCATCCACACCAGACTCAGTCATCCATGTCTTTATGGACCTTGCTTTGTGCACTGGTGCACAGTCATGTTGGAAGAGGAAGGGGCCAGCTCCAAACTGTTGCCACAAAGTTGGGAGCATGGAATTGTCCAAAATCTCTTGGTATGCTGAAGCATTCAGAGTTCCTTTCACTGGAACTAAGGGGCCAAGCCCAGCTCCTGAAAAACAACCCCACACCATAATCCCCCCTCCACCAAACTTTACACTTGGCACAATGCAGTCAGACAAGTACCGTTCTCCTGGCAACCGCCAAACCCAGACTCGTCCATCAGATTGCCAGATGGAGAAGCGCGATTCGTCACTCCAGAGAACGCGTCTCCACTGCTCTAGAGTCCAGTGGCGGCGTGCTTTACACCACTGCATCCGACGCTTTGCATTGCACTTGGTGATGTATGGCTTGGATGCAGCTGCTCGGCCATGGAAACCCATTCCATGAAGCTCTCTGCGCACTGTTCTTGAGCTAATCTGAAGGCCACATGAAGTTTGGAGGTCTGTAGCGATTGACTCTGCAGAAAGTTGGCGACCTCTTCGCACTATGTGCCTCAGCATCTGCTGACCCCACTCCGTCAGTTTACGTGGCCTACCACTTCGTGGCTGAGTTGCTTTCATTCCCAAACACTTCCACGTTCTTATAATACAGCTGACAGTTGACTGTGGAATATTTAGGAGCGAGGAAATTTCACGACTGGATTTGTTACACAGGTGGCATCCTATCACAGTTCCATGCTGGAATTCACTGAGCTCCTGAGAGCGACCCATTCTTTCACAAATGTTTGTAAAAACAGTCTGCATGCCTAGGTGCTTGATTTTATACACCTGTGGCCATGGAAGTGATTGGAACACCTGATTCTGATTATTTGGATGGGTGAGTGAATACTTTTGGCAATATAGTGTATCTCTCCCCTACATCGCCGGCATGGAGGAGGCCAGTGCTACGTGTAGAGCCATTTCAGTCCTTGGGGGGAAGGCCTACATGGCAGCTGGCAAAGCCGGTGCGTCTCTGCACACCATGGCAGTTTTGCAAGCCTATCAGGCTGACCTGCTGAGGAAGCTTGACTGCGCGAGGGGCTGAGCCCTGATGCAGTCTCTGAGCTGCATCGAACCACAGATCTTGCGCTCCGTGCCACGAAGCACACGGCCCGTACCATAGGCCATTCAATGGCTGCGCTAGTTGCCACGGAGAGGCACCTGTGGCTTAATCTTACAGGGATCAAGACATGCTGCAGCGAAAAGCTCGGGCCCAGGCCCGTCAAGCAAGACCTAACCTGAGATCTGTCATCTCAGCCAGATGGGCCATGAAGGAATCCTGATGCCCGAAGGCTAGGGTTCCTGGGAGCATCCTCCTTAGTGAGGCTTTCCCTACCTTGTACCCTGCCGCCTCTGGCATTTCGGGGGTCGGTAGGGCCCACCCTGCGTTGCTGGCCACACCCTGAACGTCCTTTCGCGCTTCCTTCAGACAAAAGGCAAGCTGAATGGATGTGACATAGATGCCCTTATATCAGGCGTGTCCAATCTTATCCAGAAAGGGCCGATGTGGGTGCAGGTTTTCATTGCAACCAAGCAAAAGCTACACCAGATTCCTACTGGCTAATCAACTGATCTTTCAGTAGACTCCCCTGCCTTATATGGACATGCAGGTGCATGTTCTTCCGTCACGTATCCTATCCGAGCCAATGAAATGGCATGTGTGCACACGGAGCTTCAGACACATTTCGTCGACAAACTGTTCCCTGTCAGTCATGACACAGCGTCTCATTCCCTTCTCAGGGAACCAGGTTACATACATAACCTGTTGTAGTTTTAAAGCACAAGCATAAGGAAATATGTTTTTTTATTTATATTCAACATTTATGCTTTTGTGTTGTTCAATGAAAGAATTAATTAATTCTACTTACAATTAAATCAAAGTTAAAAATCTCATTTATGCATTAGTTTGCTTGCATGTCAGCTTATGACCAAACAAAATGTTTGTATTTATGTTTGTTTATACAGTTTATATAAACTTAACAGGAATTTATTTAAATTATTTAGAAATTTTGGTAAAGTTTCCAACTTGGAATATTTTCAAAATTCCCAAAATGAAGTTCCCATGGAAATATTCCGGAAATTTTTGCATTTTTTATTTGCATATTTTGCTTTGTCGCGTTTTCACTACATTAGGCAATAATTGGTGCATATGAACAATATTGTATTTTGGTGCAATATTGTAGAAATTCGAATTCCTTTCGAGTTTTGCTCCTAATTAACTTAAAACTTAAACCTAAAAAAAAAAAGCATGCTGTGAGATAAGCACTTTTGCCGGTGCCCAGCCTGTTTGGGATGGGATAGAAAGTAGAAAGTGTCTGTAGAATGCCCAAGCATCATCAGCCTGCACAACAAGTTCATGGGTGGCGTTGATGCTCTTGACACACTAATTGCATATTATCACATCCACGTGAGGTCAAAAAAAGTACTATCATAGGTTCTTTTTTCATTTTGTTGATATGGTCATGGTAAACAGCTGGTTGTTATATCAACGTGATTGGGATTCACTGGATGTTCCAAGAAAGAAGCAGAACTACTTGCTTGCTTTTAGAACATCAATTGATGCAATTGACTCTGCATGCAAGGCAAGGATAAGCCAAGGAAGAAGAGGGGACGGCCTTCATCTGATGTTAAAAGGAGAAACATTGAGGTCCAGCTAAGGCTATTCCTACACTGGAAGTCTGTTCAGATGCTGTCGGTCACTGGCCAGTGATTAAAAGTGGACTGCAACGCAGCAAAGAGATACCTCGAGAACCAGACCTTTTGATTTCATTACGCCTTCGATGACACTGGCACAAATGAAATGGTTTACAGGTCAGACACTAAAGATTGTGTGTGGAGGAAAGTTGAAAATTCTAGAAAACTCTAGTTATTTGAACAGTTTTTCTGGATATTTCAGGTTTACTGCCCAGCCGCTTGTAGAGACCAAATTTGAGAGGGGGATGGCTAAGTGCTTTGCATATGGACAAATGGGAAGCAGTAAAACTCATCTAAGTGTTACTGTTAATAACATCAGTCCAGAGGAGCTGGTCTTACTGGAACAGATTTTCTCCAAAGCCTATTAACCCCTTGTAGATGATTGTCACGAATTTGCATCAAACCACTTCCGACTTAAATACAGCTGAGGTGGTGTATGTATCCCCCCAATGCCTGTTGATGCATATTTCATACATACCTAGGATTGTATTAGACTATTGGTCGTAGTTGAAACTACACCCTCCTGATGAAAGCAAAGTGTTGCCGTCGGCGTGCACTCGGATTTTGGATGCTAATTTCGAGAAATTGACCAAATTCGAGGTAAGTTGTGCTAAGATAAAAATACTTACCAGCTTATTGTTTGCTTCTACTGCTGACATATCAGAATAGACTACATCTGCCGGAAATTTTGGAAGTTATTTGCATATTTTGTTGCATTTATGCTATATTAGGCAATAATAACTGCATATGAATAATATTGTATTTTGGTGCAATATTGTAGAAATTCGAATTCCTGTGCATAGATTTCAAATTATTTGATGAATTTTGCTCCTAATTAATTTCTATAATTATTCTATAGCATGCTGTGATATAAATGCAATTTCTGCCCTTTATTTATAGGCAGAACAAAATGAACATATCAACTTGTTATGGTAAGCAAGCTGGTGGACTTCAAACAAGGGCTCCACCAGTTGAAAGTGATGGCAGCTGTCTCAGTGACAGTGGGGATTGCGATGAAGACTACAGACCTTCACCATTATCACCAGGTGATGTTTCTGAAGATGAAAGCAGCAGTAATGAGAGTACCGACAACGAAAGCAGCAGTAATGAGAGTACCAACAACGAAAGCAGCAGTGATGAATACTCAGACAGCAGTCATGATGCACCTGCTTACACCAGTGCTACTGGTGCAAGAAGGCGATCAGCTGCTACTGCAAGGAGAAGACAACAAAAGGTAGTGTGGAAGATGGTGCAACAACAGAACTCTGCAAAAGACATTCCAATTTGGCAAGCTGCTCTTCCTGATGCTGATGAAATCAGACTGCCCATTCAGTACTTCTGAGACTTTTTTTGATGCTGATCTTTTGGATACTATTGTCGAACATTGTTGAAGTAATCTGTTTTGCACACAAAAAAATTCAAATTGTGCCCTCAAATTGCATCGGAATGAATTGGAGCAGTTTATTGGCACTGTAGTGTACATTGTGTTGTACATTTACCAAGGTCAAGAATGTAGTGGTCCAGTGAATGTTGAGTAGTGCAGGTGGCTGATGTGATGTCCCAAGACAGGTGGGAAGACATAAAAAAATGTATTCATTTCAATGACAGCAGCAACATGGCAGCCAACAATGATGGAAATTATGATAAACCTTTCAAAATCAGGCCAATTGTTGATTCACTTTTCCCAAAATTTCAGGGTCTCCCTCAAGATCAAATGTTGTCTATTAATGAAGGAAGATCTAGTCTAAAGCAATACATCCCCAAGAAGCCATACAAATGGGGATACAAAATCTTTGTGATACGAAAGGCCTGGTGCATTTAAGTTATTCATGGTGCTGACAATCACTTTTTTTGCAATTGGTTTTCTTCCTTGGATTTGTTTGTTGCTCTTGCGAACAAGGGGATACCAGCACTTGGGACTGTGCAGCAAAGTCGCCTACAAGGGTGCAGTTTCAGCGCAGACACTGATATGAGGACGAAGGGAAGAGAAAATAATTGTTATAGCCAATGGCCAATGTAGAAATAAGAGCGGTCAAACGGTTTGACAATAGAGGGCTGATCGTTACCAGCACTTTTGCCGGTGCCCAGCCTGTTTGGGATGGGATAAAAAGTTCAAAAGAATGTGTCTGTAGAATGCCCAAGCATCATCAGCCTGTATAACAAGTTCATGGGTGGCACTTATGCTCAACACACTAATTGCATATTATCGCATATACGTGAGGTCAAAAAAGTACTATCATTGTAAAGTGGTCATTGTAAACAGCTGGTTGTTATATCGACGTGATTGGGATTCACTGGATGTTCCAAGAAAGAAGCAGAAGGATTCGCTTGCTTTTAGAACATCAATTGCACAGGCACTCTGCATGCAAGGCAAGGATATGCCAAGGAAGAAGAGGGGACGGCCTTCATCGGATGCTGAAAGGGATTTCAAAAAAGAGAAACATCGAGGTCCAGCTAAGGCTATTCCTACACTGGAAGCCCGTTCAGATGCTGTCGGACACTGGCCAGTGAAGGATATGCCAAGGGGGCGGCCGTCATCTGATGTTGAAAGGGATTTCGAAAAGAAGAAACATCGAAGTCTAGCAAAGGCTATTCCTACACTGGATGTCCGTTCATATGCTGTCGGTCACTGGCCAGTGGTTGAAAGTGGAACAGCAACGCTGCACACGGCCAAATTGTAAAGTCCACACTGTAATCAAATGTGCAAAATGCAATGTTCACTTGTGCCTCAACAAGAACAAGAACTGTTTTCGAGAATTCCACGAGTAAGACTGTTTCTCTTCATGTGATTTTTCATTAATTTCATGACATTCTACTGATTTTTGGATCATTTTTGTAATTTGGATTGTTGACTGGATGAACTGATCAATAGCAGCATCAATAAATTAATCTACATACCTGAGACTGGAAAATTTGTTTAATTACTATTATGCGCAATTATGCCTAATGTTGCCAATTTGCATCATAGCTAAATTTATATCTGTTGTATGTGCTATATTCAAATTAACAATCTCAACTTAATTTAGCATCTATATAATTGTAAATAAATTCAGGCATCAAAGGGTTAACCTAGTCTCAACATTTTAATCTGTTTCTCTCTGTTCCAGACGATGGGCGGGGATTTTTCTGGGAAAAATCAGGATTGCTCTAAAGGGATCTACGCTCTGGCAGGTATATATCAGAATTTTGGCTTAGAGTAGTAACTCAGAGTTTGAAATCAAAAAAGTAAATAAAAAAAAGTAACTTAATTTCTTTGCAGCACGGGATGTTTTTCTCATGCTAAAAAAGCCAAACTACAAGAAGCTGGACCTCCAAGTTTATGCCACCTTCTTTGAAATTTACAGTGGAAAGGCAAGTTTTCTCCTTAGTTCATCTAAAGTCATTTTTGGTACATTTTCTAAAGGCCTAAGCCGACGTGCCCTTGAAGGAATTTTTAAACATGATTCTGTGTATGTGTGTAGGTGTTTGACCTGCTGAACAGGAAGGCGAAGCTGCGAGTTCTGGAGGATGGCAAGCAGCAGGTACAGGTTGTAGGACTGCAGGAACGAGAGGTTCACTGCACCGAGGACGTCCTCAAACTCATAGAAGTGGGCAACAGCTGCAGGTGATGACCTTCCCAACTCCAAATAGCAGATCAACCTTAAAAAGAGAACGATGAAACAGAATATTACTTACAGTGTTGATAATTATCATTTGGGTCTTAATTTAGTCAATTCTGTGCTCCTAATTGCAGGACATCTGGACAGACCTCAGCCAATGCACACTCCTCTCGTAGCCATGCAGTTTTCCAGATAATTCTGCGAAGGAGAGGCAAAATGCACGGAAAATTCTCCCTCATAGACTTGGCAGGCAACGAGCGAGGGGCGGACACGTCCAGCGCCGACCGCCAGACTCGCCTTGAAGGGGCAGAGATCAATAAAAGTTTACTTGCTCTGAAGGTTTGCCTGCTCTCTTTCAGACACACACACTTTTCTAGAAGTTAGAAGTAGAAGCTACCTCAGTAATTTAATGTGTGCTAACTGTGTGAACTTTGTGCTTGGTAGGAGTGCATCAGGGCCTTGGGTCGCAACAAGCCTCACACTCCGTTCCGAGCCAGTAAACTCACGCAGGTTCTCCGAGACTCCTTTATTGGCGAGAACTCCCGAACATGCATGGTGAGACACGGCTCTATGTCAGAACTCTAACCTCTAACTTTCACCGAAGGCATTTTAACCACCAATTTATGTCATCAGTTGTCACCACAATTGATTTATTTTTTGATGCTGATCTTTTGGATACTATTGTCGAACATTGTCGTAGTAGTCTGTTTTGCACACAAAAAAATCCAAATTGTGCCCTCAAATTGGATCGGAATTTTGATTTTGCATATACTAGCTCTAGATCAAAATGAAGGCAATGTTTTCCACTCACTATTTGAGTAAGGGAAAGAGTCTCTGCTAGTTTTGTGATTGTGCTTTATTAATTGTTACACTGAAATACAAGTAATTTGTTTTTGTCTAATAGTAGCCATCCGTCATGATAATATAATAACTAAATGATAGCCCTCTTTATAATAATGTGGCTGTACTACTGAAACAATCACAATACCAGACCCAAAAAAAAACGCTTAATGTGAGTAATGTGTCTTAACTTGACACCGAGCTTAATTTTAACACAAAATCATCGGGAGAAAAAATAATGCATTCTCATAAAAGGACCTGCTATTTAATCAGCTTCTCATACTTCAGGAATAACGTGTGCAACATCGTTCCCAAAAACAAACCGCTGGTGTACGTTGACTAAGGGATCATTTGCTAATGATGATCATGTAACTCTGTCCTGTCTGCAGATTGCCACCATCTCTCCTGGCATGGCTTCTTGTGAAAACACATTGAATACGCTGAGATACGCCAACAGGTTTGTACGACCTTACTTTTCGTCCATTCAGAGTTGTGTACTAAAGTGCTGTCAGCTATCTTGAAAATATGCTTAAACACTTTTTTTTTTTTTTCGGTTGAATAAGTGCATAATCCGGGTACTTCTTGCTGGAATTTTCAGTGTGAACACACCATTCACACTATTTATACTACACAATGCTGTAGAATAGTGCATTAGTATAAGGTTTGGGACGCAATTTAGGTCTCTAGCTGTTATAAGGGGAAGTATAACCCACCTCTCAGTCCCATCCATGTACACAAAGCAGAATCTGTAGTAGCATTTAGAGTAAGCATTACCAAGTATTGTCACGATATCAATATGAGGCAAACTGTTTTTAAACAACAAAAAGAAGTGTGACGTCAAATATGTAAATCGTATTCTTGTTAAGTACTTGGTAATTGGCTCTGTGCTAGTGCTTTATTAAAGGCAAGTGCAGTTATTATAAGAATAGATTTGTAATAGTATCTGCTAAGAACAAATATAGCGATCCAGATCAGCTTTCTGCAGTTGGATCTAAAATCAATTAGGGCTAGAACCCATTTCTTGGTGTCTAGCCATAAAGCATTTTGACTGGTAGTGTGTGCACCATGACGTCTAGCATGCTGTTCATGTGACTCTGGTAGTCTCTCATTAGCGATCTTAATACAGTTTGGCCATCTGCAGTTTCAGATCTAATCAGTATAGTGAAGATACTGTTGTGCGTGTTGAATAAGCAGATATCAGCACCTGTCTACAGTGTGAAGTCTCACTGTGTCATCTCTGTCTGTCCCTCTGTCAGAGTGAAGGAGTTTGGGATAAGCCCCTCAGACATCCCCTTCTCTCAGGGGGGAGGCGGACGCTCTGAACTCTCTCCTACCTACGAGTACGATGACTTTGCTTCCTCACCCAGCAGGTCTTCTTCTTTTCCCAACATCACGCTTCTTTGAACGCTCCTCCGCCAACTCACTTTCTGTTCACAACAACCATATTTAATGAGTTGCTTTCATTTCAGTGTGGAGTCTTTTTCTGCTGCATTTTTGTGTTCTATTTTTTCTATTATTAATCTATTGATTTAACCCCATTCTCTCTCATGAGTCTGTGTTTTAATCCTGCATCTGGGCATGTTTGCTCCCTTTTTAGTTCTTTGTGTTGAAGGAGGTTTTGAGGTCGTGATGGTCCTTTTCTTATGGTTTGCTTCATTACCTGGATGTCAGGAATATCTTTAGATTTTAAATATACAAGAGAGTGTGTGTGTGTGTGTGTAGGGTAAAGGAGCTTACTGTCGACCCGGGTGCAGTGATGGAAGGCAGAACAGGAGGCCATCAAGTGAGCCAGCTGGACGTGTTAGAGCCGCAATGGGGAGTGGGCAGCTCTCCTCAGAGAGATGATCTGAAACTGCTGTGTGAACAGAATGTAAGGAACAAAAAACACTGGCCAGGGCTTTGAGACCACCTCTGTTTAAATGAACATCTGTTCAGATAAACACACCATGTAGTGTTGCTCATGCCAATAACAGGGGTTTGGGAAATTACAGTGTTTGCTTACAGTTTCACATTTGTGTATCATCTGGCTGAATTCTTGCTAATGTTCAAAATAAGATGCAGAATTGCTTTTTGACCAAACTGGGTTCTAAGGAAGATCATTTAAATAAAAAATGTTCTAACTGTATATCTACGTGAAAAGATCAGGATGCGTGAGGGGAAAAAAACGTGGTGGTTAAAACAGTCAGTGTGTCGGAATACGTCTAAAACCTTCCCAACCCAAGTGTGATTTCTTCAGTCACGCTATGATCAAGCTATTTTATAAACATACAAGGAGGAGCCTAAACATTTCCTGGAATTTCTATGTGGCGCACAAACTTGATGTAGTTGCAGGTTACTGCTAGGTAGCGTTGTGAATTCACCCAAGCAGACCAGGGGACTCGGAAGTAGTGTATGGAAGTAAAATAGCGACAAAAGTATTTGAAGCAAAAAAAGGTGCTGACTAGCAGTAACTGGGAAAAAAATCCATCGTATTAACAGTGATTGCATTTTTAAGCTTCTGCAATTCGACATGGTTGCATAATTACGCTGTGAATTTTTCAAAAAAATTGCCTTGTTTAAAATTAATAATTGACAGGACATTTCGGTGAGTATTATTTCATTTCCACAAATCAAATCCAGTGATTCAAATTCGCCAAGAAATTCAACGTTGCACATCCGCGTATCGCAGGAAGAGCAATCGAACATTGGTGCATAATCAACACCTGCTGCTTGTCCTCTTCACCAGCAGGTGGTGCAAGTGAGTTTAATAAGATAATAGCAACAGGTAGACCGAGGCATCACATCAAACTCGGGGATTTGCCAAAATAGACCAAGATGTACCAAGGTACTGTAACTTAAGCCAATGAAGAAATGAAAAAACCATGGTAATTTTGTGGTAACAATGGTTTTGCTACAGTAAACCATGTTTTTTTTGTTTTAACTGTAGGAAAACCATGTTTTTTTGGTTTTAAAGCATTGTTAATTTTCGTAAGCAATG
This sequence comes from Hemibagrus wyckioides, assembly GCF_019097595.1. Taxonomy (NCBI): domain Eukaryota; kingdom Metazoa; phylum Chordata; class Actinopteri; order Siluriformes; family Bagridae; genus Hemibagrus; species Hemibagrus wyckioides. The sequence continues at coordinate 9,965,682 of NC_080725.1, forward strand.
TTCCCGTTTGTTGTTAATAGAGATACGTTAATAATAACTGCTTATTATCTTATCAAACTCACTTGCACCACCTGCTGGTGAAGCGGACAAGCAGCAGATGTCGATTATGCGTCGATGTTCGATTGCTCTTCCTGCGATACGCGGATGTGCGGCGTTGAATTTCTTGGCGAATTTGAATCTCTGAATTTGATTTGTTGAAGCGAAACAATACTCACCGAAATGTCCTGTCAATTATTAAAGGTTGTATTTTAAAAATCTGAATATTTAATTTTGAAATTTTTAATAAGGCAATTTTGTGTCTCCACTTGAAAAATTCACAGCTTAATTATGCAACCATGTTGAATTGCAGAAGCTTAAAAATGCAATCACTGTTAATACGATGGATTTTTTTTTTAGTTACTGCTATTCAGCACCTTTTTTGCTTCAAATACTTTTATTGTTATTTTACTTCCATAGTAGTTTTCAGCAGGAATTTTTAATTGGAGATCAGAACACACTGTGGTGGTACTGTAGTCATCGAGTCCCATGAAAAGGAAAATACATTGCAGTTTTAAAGACCTTGAGTGGGCAGGCCTTGAAGGTGTCAATAGAAAAGCCTAGAGGTGATGCAAAAACCCCCAAGGGGATGTAGACCTCACAGGTGTCAACTCCCTGGTATGACGATGCAAAAGCCTAGAGGTGATGCTCTTAAACAAAGCACTGAATGGAAGAAAGATCCCCGGAGTTGGCCCCCCAACTGTCAGCTTGTTCACAGTTCCTGATCACTGTCTGATTTGGTGGTTATCTCATAGATAATTCATAAACTTAGCATTTTATCAGCTTGTTGTTAGTTTACACTCTCGTAAAAGGTTTTAGCATTTAAGGGTACTGGTTCTTGACCTGAGTTATTACTGTGCCTTTGTGCTGAGGATTAGTAGTCTGTCGTATTTAACCTATGATGACCCGGAAGATTATGTAATGGAACTGACTAAAACAATTATTTCTCTAAACCATGACCATGACTGGCCAAAAAGGCTTCTGAACATTAAGGGATTTTTCCATGGTTATATCATACAGTTTTATAAATATAGTGCTAATATCCTTTTGCAGTTGGTTTGGGTCAACCAGACCTCTGCAACATTGTTGTCCATCAACTGTGCAGGCACCACGTTGTGAAGCAAGAATATAATCCAGTGCTGCTCTGTTCTGCAGTATCTTCCATTAGTCCAGGCAGCATCAAGTTCTCCAGAAAGTTCTCTATATAGATGTAGATGGTTCAGCTAGCGGGTGCTGCAGCAATGAGTTCAGGAAACTGTGCACGCCTACTGTTAGAATTTTTAGATGAGATGCTAAAGAACAAAAGAGGAAAAAAGAAGATGATGAAAGTCAAACAAAACAAACAGGACAAAAATGTTTTTTTTGTTTTTTTTTAGAATGCTAGGTTAAACTTCATTTGATCGTATAGTAGTTTAACTTGTTGGTGTAATTCCTTACCCTAATCTACAAATACTGACACCTATGACCAGTTAGGTAGGGATGAACTAGAAAAGGGGAACCTTATGTGGAAGTCTTCGTCCTTGGGTTGGCCCCAGAGACCTATTGCTCATCAGTTCTTCCTTGGGCTCCTCACTGGTCCATGTGTCCTAGTCTTTCCCTATTGGTGGTGGAACTACTTTGCAATATGCAACACGAGTCCATGTCAAAGCAGAGTTTAAATTAAAATCTTCCTTTCTGAAGAAGCCATAGAGCACATTTTTCTTGCTAAAGCAGAGGATGTTCAAAATATGTTTTCCTACAGTAATATAGATGATCTGAGAAATTTGTCTAGTTTTGCTGCTGGAAAAAAGGCATGTCGGGTCAAATCACACGTCAATACAATGATGAATATGTTTGTTGACATTAAGTGACTCGTTTATGGGAACGCAAGGGAAATCGCTTTATTCTGTAATTCTCTTGTTCATGTTTGGAAAATTCTGTAGATTTCAGAAATAAGCCTATACTGTAAAATACAAAATAGAAAACATGCTATGAGAGATTTCCCAGGCTGCCACATATTATTATTATTATTATTATTATTATTATTATTATTATTATTGGTCTAGAACAGTTTTTCTTGTTCGAAATCAATGTATTTTATTGATGAATCTTTTTCCTAAGAGGTTTGTTATGAGGGTTTATTTTAATTGATTTTAACAGTGCAGAAATGAATGATGAATACATGTGTCTTATATACTGTCAACTAAATACTTCTGGCAAAAAGGATTGTGGATATTATTCATATACACTCACTATAATTATCCACTCAGCACATCCTCCAATTTGTATGTGTGTAGGAGGAAGAGGTCTCTCCTCAGCTTTTCACCTTCCACGAGGCCGTGTCTCAGCTGGTGGAGATGGAGGAGCAGGTTCTGGAGGACCACAGAGCTGTGTTTCAGGTACAGCATCACTGGTGCCAGAGTTCTCACCATCATCTCATGAGCAGAAGCATGAGCAGAGAGAGTAACACCTTCTCTTAGACCAGATCAGTAACAGTGGTTGCCCATGGATGTTGAGTTGTCTGTGCATGCCGTAAAGCAGGGTTCCTGAATAAGCGGCCCGCGGGCCAAATCCGGCCCGCAAGAGAAAAATGTTTGGCCCGTGCTAATTTCTAATTTCGCTGTCAAGGTAAAAGAAGGTAAAACAGCTTACAAGCAATCGGTTGCTGTTATTCACAAAACCACATCAGTAGAGGAGAATGCATCCGCATCTTCCTTGGAACCTGCCAAAGGCCAAAAAGTTGCACGGATGCTGAATTAATTAAAAACTGTGCAATTGATATGGTGGAGTTTTAAATCACGAAGACAAAACAAAGAGAATGGTTGTGAAGCAATTACAGAAGGTGCCATTATCCGATTACACGGCAACAAGAAGGGTATATTTATCCGATATAAAGAAAGCTGAAGTCACTTGCAATAGACTTGTCTTGCAACCCAACAGCACTGAACAGCTGTCAGTGTTCTTCAGATTTTTTGATGGGAAGTAATTTTTAAAAAAGTGGTATCTCAAGTTAAATTCAAGAACAGCAGAATCACTGCAATGTTCCTACTTTCGAAGAAAAATATTCATTCTGATTGGTCTAATAATTGAATCTGCATTTAGGGAAAGTGAAGAGTAGAGATCCAGTCTGGATGTGAGCAAGAACAGTTGACCTGGAGGCAGACATGGAGAACTTTTTTTTGTTTGTTCGTTTGTTCATTTGTTTATAATTCTCAACAGAAAAAGTTCTTTAGTATCTGAATACAAATTGTGGAAATAAAACAGACTAGTGAGAAACAAAATGTTCATAATTGTTTGAATAAAAAGAATCCTCAGTGTATAAAGAGTATCGATATCGTGTAAAACAAAACAATAAAAACAGTATATTTAAGGACCAATAATAATATTAATAGTAACAATAGCAGAGCAAACATTCTGGTCATAACATTACGGTCAGTGGTTGTTGGCTTTGTATTGTTGGCAGAATTTGGCCCTTGATGAAAACTAATTGAGGAACCAAACCCTGCTGTAAAGTTTGACTGAAACTTCTATTAAAGGCTGCATTTGAATTCAGAAATACACTCCATATGTAGTGGAGCTACAAAAAGCTGCAACTTCAGTCTAAATACCTCACACGCTTTCTGTTCTATCGCAGGAGTCTATACGTTGGCTGGAAGATGAGAAAGTCCTTATAGAGATGACGGAGGAAGTGGACTATGATGTGGACATGTATGCAACACAGCTTGAGCAAATTTTGGATCAAAAGATTGAAATCTTAACCGAGCTCAGAGGTAAATAACTGAACATGGTTTTATTTCGTTTCATTCAGGTTAATTTTTTTTTTTTTTTTTTTTGTGAAATTCTGGTTGAGTTGTTCAGACTGTTTACAGAAGCGTGACACTTCCGGGTTAATTTGCTCGGCTTTTTTGCCCCCTTTGAAACAGATAAAGTGAAGGCATTCAGGTCTACTCTTCAGGAGGAGGAGCAAGCCAGTAAGCAGATCAACCCCAAGCGGCCACGAGCCCTCTAACCCTCAGAGCACAAAAACCACAGATCTGGCAGCTGAAAGAGGAAATTGCAGAGCTCCAGGTTTTCAGCATTTCACCTTCATCTTTGTGTACATGAGGAACTTTCCACTTACTGTACGAATACCCTTTCGCTTCAAAGAGAGTTAAGAAGCACACTTTTAAGCCGAATTGTATAGTATTAAAATGAATTCCAGTTCTAACTAAAATGACTTTTATAATACCATACAATTTAAAGGCCACAACAGGATGTAAAAGAGATGGTGGGGAAAAAAAAAAAAAAGATTTTAAATAATTGCATGCACACAGTGGCTCTGGTCATACATTAACATTACATCCGCACTTGTCTGCGTATAAACTATATTTTCACTCGATATGGCTGCTTTTAAAACATCTACTGACTCCTCAGTGTATGTGGAAGAAAAGAGCAAAGTTAAAAAGAGAACAAACTGCAGAATATTAAACATCACATTGTCCATCATCGGATGTATGTGGTTGAGTGAACCATCACTGTACTGCAGATTTTTCAAAGGGAAATATTAGATGAGTTCCTATACGTTTTTATACATATATTAAATTTAAATGTACGTTTAATGTTTTGTTTTTTGTTTTTTTTTAAGAAACAGGATAGGTTTGCACACCGTCTGAACACTCGGCTAAGGAAAATGAGGTGAACTGCGAGTAGAAACTGCCGTATGATTTGTCACGCATCTCGTTAGTAACCTGTCAAATCCTGCTGGCCTTCCATCTCATCCTCAAGCTTGAAGAATAAGAAGAAAGATCCTGAGTGTTAAACAATACATCAGAATTCATATTACATGATCAACACTAGGGATGCATTGATACGGATGATTTGGTCTTGGGTCTGATACTCATTAAAAATCTAGACGATTAAATGTATTTTAAAATGAATAATTAAAGCAAAGCAAAATGCAATATGTGTGCTGCTGTAGCAAAAGCACTACAAAGCTCATTATGGTGTTTAAACACTGTCTTTAATATAGAGTGTAAGGGCTGATCACTAGCAATGAGCTTTTCCCCCATGAGCTAAAATACAGTTCATGGCACCTTGCGCTAATTTTTAATGCTCACTGATACGACTATGCAGTGAGGCAAAACCTCACCCCCATGATCAAGAGGCACACTAGCAACTGACGCTAGTGGCTGCAGACTTTAGCCTCCTCGTTAGTGCGCCCGTCTCCCACGCCAGAGACACAGGTTCGAGAGCGGCTGCGAGTAGAACTAGGGGACGTTACATTGGTGCTGTGACCCAAATGGGAGTGAGGTTTCATGGGGTGAGTGTAACGGAGGCCAGCGGTAGGTGCTATGAAGGTAAAACCCCACTCCCCTGATCTCAAGAGGCACACTAGTGACTGACGCTACTGGCTGCAGTCTCCTTGTTAGTGCGCCTTCCTCCCACGCCGGAGACATGGGTTTGAGACCAGCTTGGAGCGGTTGCGAGCAGGACTCCGGGGACGTTACATTGGTGCCGTGACCCAAATGGCAGTGAGGTTTAGTGGGGTGAGTGTAACGGAGGCCAGCGGTAGGTGCTGTGCAGGTAAAACCTCAATATTAAACACCGTCCACTCTATTAAACACTGTTCCATTTTCAGCATAAAACTGAGCACAAGTTCATCATTTCTAGCAACTAAAATAATACATTAATAAGTACCATAAAATATGTACCGATGTATCCCCAATAAAACAGAATGGAAGACATTTCAGAGAAACATTACAGTAAAAATCAGAGAACCATCGTAGCTATCCAACTGTATTTAATCCACAGTACATACAATAATACAGAATCAAGCACAAGTGGGTGAAAAACACCATGAGAGGGGCATCATCAGGATTCGAACAGCTCTTCTGTTGATCCCATTAAAAGAAACAGACATTTTTGCTGTATTCACCCTCTAGTGGTGACTGATGGTATCATGTCTGAGACCCAGTTGATAGTTAAGTTTGTAAATAATGAGTAAAATTACTTAAAGCACATAGGAATACATTTTTTTTCCAATAACCACTACTAGGGTTGCAGCTACATCTGGACAAGTGATAGAGTTCTGATACTGCACTCTAGCAGTAATTAAGTGTAACACTTGCCCAGTAACAAGTCAGAAAAGTTGACGACTTGCTCATTTGGAAACAGGGTGACTGCATGTGTGCAATCTGCATCACGTCTCACAGAGAAGGCTTTTTTCTTTTCTGTTAACCATCTAAATGTGTATTCCACTCGAAGGCTTTTTTTTTTAAAAAAAGAAAAAAGAAGAATGAGAAACTCCAGAGAATAGCTGATACAGTTTAAACTTTGTGGCTTGAGTGTGTGTGTGAGTGTGCACATCTGTACTGTTGGCATAAAGAATAAAAATAAAAAAACACCCCATAATGACTGGATTTGTTGCTGTATGATTTGTCACACACCTAGTTAGTAACCTGTCAAATCCGGCTGGCCTTCTGTCTCATCCTCAAGCTTGAAGAAGATCCTGAGTGTTAAACAATACATCAGAATTCATATTACATGATCAACACTAGGGATGCATTGATACAGATGATTTGGTCTTGGGTCTGATGCTCATTAAAAATCTAGACGATTTAAATGGACAGGATCTAGATGCATTTTAAAATGAATAATTAAAGCAAAGCAAAATGCAATATATGTGCTGCTGTATCAAAAGCACTACAAAGCTCATTATGGTGTTTAAACACTGTCTTTAATATAGAGTGTAAGGGCTGATGATCACTAGAAATGATCTATTCCCCCATGAGCTAAAATACAGTTCAATTTTTAATGCTCGCGCTCACTGCTCTGCACGCTCAGGTTGGTCGTCCTCGTCCTCTATTAAACACCGTTCCATTTTCAGCGTAAAACTGGGCACAGGTTCATCATTTCTAGCAACTGAAATGATAGATTAATAAGTACCATAAAATATGCATCCCTAATTAAACACAATGTAAAGACATTTCAAAGAAACGTTACAGTAAAAAATTAGAGAACCGTTGTAGCTATCCAACTGTATTTAATCCACAGTACATACAATAATACAGAATCGAGCACAAGTGGGTGAAAAAGAGCTGAGAAGTCATTCGGATCAAAACTGTTTACAGTGGTACAGTTTGTATTTAGAGCGGACGGTAGGAAGTATAGGGTTTCTTTTTAAGAAACAGGATAAGTTTGCACACCATCTGAACACTCGGCTAAGGAAAATGAGATGGACTGCGAGTTTTGTTGGAGAATCTGAAATATAAAAAAAAATCAAAAATCAAACACCTTAAAATAGCCGTCATGTCTTTGCTGCGGTACAGTGTGTATCGGCAGTAATGTTCCCCGATGCTTTCATCAGATCAACATTGTACAAGGTTTTTTTTTCTCCCCCTTTTCAAATTACACGCTGATTGCCATTTCTATTGAGGAAAGTGTATTCATAACAAGTTATTGAAAAATGGAACATTACACACAAAACCTGACCCGGTGTTGTATAGAAATCCGTAATATATAAATGATATATCATTATAGTGTAGCTGTCATGCAGGTAAGAATGAGGGTGATTGTTTCTGAACATGTTAGAGTGTTGGTCTATGATAAAAAATTACAAGTTAAATAAATTCTGAAATGATAAAATGGCTTCCCTTCCTGTGGCTCCCAGTAAAAATGAACAATGTACGTCTATATAAACATTTTGGAGACAATATTGGGTGGAGTACAGATTGGGGGGGGGTGTCAAGGTGGGCAAAAATAAAAAAGTTTGATTGCTGAACTGTATTTCTTTTTGATTGCAACAGAATTTTGATTCTAAATGAAACATTTAAATAGCTGTAACAAATGGCAAATCTTGAGCAGAAAGTGCTTGTCATTCCCAGAGAAAACGGTGGTGGATATTTCTACACGTCTGTATAAAACAAAATCAACCACAGGTACGTATTGCACATTTATTGGTCCGAAATGAAAGAGAGAACCAGCTGTAGTTTCTTGTGTGAAAGCTGCTTACCCCTCTGCTGGACATATTTAAAAACCTATGTGACGGCATTTCATTACACCCCATTGTAAGAATACGCTTGTGTTATGTTGCTGTTTTATGCACGCCGTCTTAAATTCTCCAACTCCAACCTTTCGCCTTAATAAAATAAACCTCTTACATCCTCCAGAAAAGACCTGGCATCCAGTGGACGTGTTGAGTATTTTGATGAGTGGTATTTCCAGGTGTTTGTGTTCTTGGTGTGTTTTGCTTGTGTGCCCGAGACTGATTGTCTGTGCGGTGGTGTCTTTTTGTTGTCTTCCTGTACACAAACTGTGCAGATGGCATTTAATGGTGTTGGTCCTTAAAGAAATGTCAATATATACCAAAATAATAATAATAATAATAATAATAATAATAATAATAAAGCAACCATGAACACTAAAATTTGACATTACTTTTTGCGAATCTACATAAATAATTCCTGACCATACATTTCCTATATAGTAAAATGTACATCTTTACAATATGTACACGTCCATTATTCCCACGTGTCCGGAAAACTTTCCACGATCCCCTGAACAATTATAAACAATCGGCTGCTGCGTCCGAAATCCCTCCGAAAGTTTCGATTCAAATATACAACTCCAACAGGATTCCTAATTAAATACAACACGTCCTCTCGTCCAGTGTCTGCCTGTTAACAAATAGCAAAAAAAAAAAAAAAAAAAAAAAATCTTTATACAGTATTTGGCTACAACGTACTCATGCCGTTGAATCTAAAAACAAAAAGTAAAATCACAGCTTATGATTAAAAGAATATCTTGCAATAGTTCTATACATCTCACTTACATATGAACAGTAAGCTAGAGCACAGACTTTTAAAGGACTTCATGTTGACCTGAAATGATCTAAATCTTAGAAACGTTATAGATGAACTCAAACAGGTTTTTACAGCTCAAATTATACACACACACACACAAGCGCGCGCACACACTCTCAGGTCAAATACTCAGTAGTATGTTACAAAGGAAAAAAAAAACAAAAACAATAAAGCCTATTGTTTCATTTGTCATTCCTATGATCGTTCTAATTTTGGCACGTTTCTTAATCCTGACATTAGAGATAAATACTACAGCTGTGCACACAACGCACTCGAATCCTGTCATATATTAATAAAGATCATGCACTACACAATAACAATATGTAGCCACATGAGATGGTAACAAGGTTCTCCACTATCGACTTTGTGCAAAAGGAACAATGAGGTTATACAGTTAAGTAACTACAGCTTCTGGAAAATAAATGATTTTGGCCATCAGTTGGATCAAGTGTCCCCAGACGTCCGTATACTCTTATGATTCGTCCGCTAAAGGTGCACAAATTGGCGGGAGACGACTAAATGCCGCTTTGAGTGTCTGGAGAAAAATGGATTTCTCCAATGTACACTTTGTAAATATGGACAGGCGCCTACTGCGATTGTCTCGTTCGTGTATTTATACCATTTGGAGAAAAGGAGCAGTGAAGTGGTTCTGCTCCAGAACCGGGGTGAAGGAGAAGGGTGCTAAGGAAACGTGAAAGCGTGGAGGCTCAGGAGGATTCGTACTTGGCTGTCTGTACATGGCATGCTGCACCAGAGAGATGAGAGTTTTCAGGAGCACTAGACACCCTAGTGATGTCCAAGAGGTATTGCAAGCAGATGGCCAGATAAAGGGATTGTTGCCAAATTACAGATTGAGTGTCAAAAAAAAAAAAGCCAACTTTTCGGCCCCAGAGCAGCACTCGCCCCGTGTATGTTTAATGCTCATGTGGTAATACGCTGTTAAGAAGTAAGGCCTCTGATGACCTGCGTGCCAAACACGATGCAACACGGTGGGTCCTTATTGCCAAATGCTGCCGGGCTTTTTAGGGGAACCCTCTCCACAAGAACAGTTCAGTAAAAACAGGAAGAAACTAGGGGTTAGTAGTTGGCAGAGTGGTTGGGTGTGGCTAACACAAGTGGCTTCTGGGAGTGACCATGGCCGACTCGTCCATACACGGCTGCCCTGAGCACGTGAGGATGGAGGCACATATTTACAGGTGGAAAACGTTGGTGGACATCATGATGACATGTTGGAGACTTCTTCCACTTTTCTGATGATGCAGGTGGGGATTGGAGGAGTCAGAACAACCCAAGCATCTGCTTTCTTTGTACATTCAGGCAATCTGAGAGGAGGCAAGGACCAGCGTTCAAAAAACCTAGAGCGATGCATAAGGCATTAGATTTCTGGATGGTGTGTTACCTCAGGGGAACAAAATCTTTTTCCCCAATGCCACTCTTGCTACATTAGAAAAGCTGTGCCAGTCTCTCACCGAGTCATTTTTCCCTATCCATCTTTCCTTTAAAATAAAAAAGACTCCCAGTTATACATGGCAAGTTGATGGAGGGTTACTTGGGGCTCAGGGCGCCTCCCTCCATCTTCCCCGCACGCCCAAAGCATCCCGCCGCAATGCTCATGCTCCTCTGTGCGCGATCAGCCCGTTCACGATCAAACTCCGATTGGCTCTGAGCACGCTCTGGACGACCCCCATGGCCGGAGGACGTGGCCGAGGAGGTGGGGGCTGGCTGGGAGGAGATGGTGCGCAGCAAGTGGTTGCGTTTGCGCAGAAAGTCGCCGCTGGCACCCAGACCAAAGCTTCCCTTACGCAGAGTCACGCGTGTGCTGCCCGTCTTGGCTGGTCGAGAGCGCTGATTGTACTCTAGATCTGACAAATGAGACGCATAACCGTCTGAGATGAACTGCAATAGGGAAAAAACAAAGAGAAGGCATGTAGAAGGAGAACACAGATCAGAGCAGTAAGTAAATACTGTTATGTCATTTGCGTTGTCAGTGTTTTTGTGGGGGTGACAATTTTTTTTTAAAAATACTTCAACGTTTCTCAACCTGCAGCAAGTGTGTGGTGACTAACATTACATATGACTAGGAATTTATGGTAAGCCAAAGTTCTCTTTCATCATCTCATGTTTGAGATCCACCTATGGAATATATGGACAACTCCTAGTTAGACACTGTTATGCATTGGTTTTAGGGTAGTCGTGGCTCCATGGTTAAGGCTCCGGGTTCAAGCACCAGCTGTGCCAATCTGCCTCTGTTGGGCCCTTGAGCAAGGAGCTTATCTCTCTCTCTGCTCCAGGGCTAACCCTGTGCTCTGACCCCTGCCTCCTAACAAGCTGGGATATGTGAAGAATAGAATTTCACTGTGCTGTCAACCGAATGAGGATGGGTTCCCTTCTGAGCCTGGTTCCTCTCAAGGTTTCTTCCTCATATCATCTCAGTTTTTCCTCGCCACCGTCGCCACATGCTTGCTCATTAGGGATAAAATAGTTTAATAATTTAATTTAATATTTTTTTTCTCTCCTTTCAATTTTCTATTTCTCTTCTTTTGTAAAGCTGCTTTGAGACAATGTCCATTGTAAAAGGCACTATACAAATAAATTGAATTGAACTGTAATACATGTGTGACAAATAAAGCATTCGTTTTCATCTGCAGAAAAAGATGGTCCCCTTACAGAGGTGATGCCCGACACATCTTGTGTAAGGAACACACATCTTGCTAGGAATAACAATGTTAAGATTTTTACCAGCCAGTCTAAATCTTGATGATCAGAAATAGGTTCATGAGTATTAGGGACGACATTCGCCGGCAACTTGATGAATTCCTGTCAAGGTCGCAAACTATACCTACCTGGGAATTCATAATCTCGTTCTTTTCCCTTTGTCTGTATTAACACGATTAACTCACTAGCTAGACATACTAAATGATACTGCGTTAAGTGAGCTACCATTTGTTTAGGTTTGTTTGCTAGGTTAGGTGTCTGGGGACCCAAAATACTGGATTTGGCAAACACACTGGAGCTACTGAATTAATCGGTTGTCCGCTGCTGATAAGGTCATGGAGACTGTACAGTATGTCTGAGACATACAGAGCACTAGCTGGCGGGTGACACACTCAAACACCTGCCACGTCCAGCCATACAGAGACCACTTGATGTGACCCGTGCATTTTCATAATGGCAACCAAGAAAAGGAGGAAGCCATAACGCACTGAGGTTTAATATCTCACAGGTCTGGATGAGGACACTGTTTTTCTTCTTGAGATGAAATTCTATGGTCTTTATTATTTCTTGAAAATGTCAAAAAACAAATTTTGAACAAACTGATGAATATCAGATACTCGTATTTAATGTCACTTTGTGAGTGAATTTAATGAACGTAAAGAAGTTAGGACAATAAAGAAAATCCATAACTGATTGTATGAATGACTTTCATGACTGTTGAAACATGCAGTGTGTTTCTGTGGAACTGTAAAGAATACCTGACACTGGTGCTGCAACTTTTTCGTTGGTCTGCCAACAATGTAGATGTTAGATGGTGGCAGGCCGAGTGAAGTGTACACAGAGATGTCCTTTGTGGAGCCGTACGCAGCAATGATCTTCATATGCGCCTTTGCACAGAGATATAAAGAAAGCTTGAACCTAGCACTTGATCATTTCATCGTTTTAATATCATTTAATTGATGCTGCATTGAACTTCCGCTGCCTACCTCAGAGATTAGGGACTTGAGGAAGTTTGCTTTGTGACGAAGGGGATCATGCACCAAACCATCACAAAAGGACACAATGCCATGAGGGAAATTGTGCTGTGAGAGCCAGGCCACTACTCGCTGCTTCTGCATGTCCGGACGGCCCGTCACGTACACAATCAGGTAGCCCAAGTCCTGCCAGTGCCTGTAAAAACAGGACAGCAAGCTGTTCTCAGCATGGTTGCCAGGCATAATGTTATTGCCAACACTTTACTGCAGAAAAACATGGCAGCTCAGTAGAGTATGGACAATGACTGAGTCAGAATATTAAAAGCAGCTTACAGAATGTTATTTTGTAAAAACATAATGATTCACATTTCCCTTTGCCCTCTTTTTAATCCAAAACATTGAAATGATAAGCCAGAGTTATGAATAAGATGAAAATGAGAAGATAGTATACAGTATAGCTGGAGTTAAATGAGGATGCTGCGATGTACCTGACAACGTCCACTGCTCCAGCTCTCACTTTAGGGTCACTGCCCATAATGGACACACTGGCAGCAAACGAGCCATCAATGCTGAACACTACAAACTCTGTGGTTCGTGGTAGCACAGTCAGGTAGCTGTCTGCAGATGTGTGGTCACCTCTGGAAGGAACAAAAACAAGTATATTTCACACAAATTATCATAGCACTAGTATCGTATAGAAATGATCGCAAGCCAGACATCTAGCTATCGGTAAACTATTTGACAAGGAATATGGACAGGAATTAGCAAACCTCAAAATTCGTAACTGATCCAGGGTACCAATGGCTAATGCTACACTCCCCCATGTTAAGTTGTATAAAAACTGCCCCATTTCAGATGCGTACCTGACCACCATTTTGACTGGGTAGACGCCGATCCCTAGCCTCTTGCTCTCTGGGATTGTGTAAGAAACACGTCCACTGCTGTTGGTCAGCTCTGTGTCAAAGTACACCCACTCTCCTGATGGAGGTTGTGTCATTATGTGGATGTCAACCTTCAAATGCAAAACAAGCACAAAAGGGATAAACATGCAAGAACAGGGATTAAAACCTGGATAAAAAGATTGCTAATACTGAAAGCAATAAGCTCGGAAATTTTACCTTCTCTCCAGTTAGAGTGACCATATCCAATGGGCCATACATGAACCGGCCAGTGACCACCTGTGTGCCGTCCTCCGTAAAGACTCCATCGTTAACACGATGGTTCGCTGTTACATTCTACAACACACATTCACATCTTGTCACATTACACTGTGATAAATGTAAAAGCTAATATTTTATTGTGGGACTATGATAAAAAAAAAAGAAAAAAAAAAAGAAAGAGATTATTAAACTTGTGTGTATTTAAGACACGCTGGAAATAAGCGTAACATATTTGCCAACAATACATAATCAAGCATGACATTAGTAGAAATATTTAGAAAAAGGCATAATAATCTTAGATTTGTTTGACTGTTATCCGTATATTAACTAAATTCAAAAGTACTTCATTGACCAGAATGCCTTTTTTTTTTTTTTTTAGAGCAGTACAGCTCTACACTAAAAATATTCTCTCTTGCCATATATTATGTACGCTACTATTTTTATCCGAGATATTTAAGGCTCCAGCCCATAAAGACATGAGACTGCACACAAGCACACTTTATACTTAACTGTTTGGCTACCTAATAAATATATGACTTTTTGATTTTGGAAATCAAGGTTTGCAAATCTGTGCTTAAGTTTAAAGATTGAAGTAGTGCAAAGTGAAATTAGAAGCCCTATGATGAACCGGTTTAAGTAAATTTATATCTTTAGGAAGCATGAGCTGAAAATGTTGTGGTCTGTACAAACAAAAATAGCTGCAGGAACAGTCAGAATATATGCAAGAGCATGCAACCACAAGCTTAAAAAACCCGTCCTGAAAGCTCTCTTTCCACTGATGGAAGAAGAGTAGAGCTGATAAATAGCACATAGCAACAGAGGTATTATATGCATGCAAGGCACTTCCATATCAGTTTTTGTTAACCTGATAATGCAGCCATTGTGTTTATAAACAGTAGGTGTATGTTATACATTTTTGATGTGGAAAAGGGGAGGAAAAAAAACCTCACCCTGATCTTAACATGCGTTCTCTTCCTCAGCCACTTCTCCCGTGGTTTGGACGGTGTGAATTCAGAAACCTCCTTCCCATCCAGCTCCAGAATACTGGAGTTCTCATGCCTCATTACCTGAGAGCCAGAGAGAGGTTTATAAATATATTGAGAAAGGAGAGAGAAAATAATAAACATAAAATCAAGGAAATTAAAAATTCTTTTAAATTTTTCTCATGCACATTAATGGAAGTTATTTGCATCATGAAACGCTGCTCTGTAACAATCTTTAGAAGTGAAGAAGGGTTAATGGAAAGCAGATGTAACCGTACCTGTCTGAGCAGAAAGGACACGACGTCTGTAGACTCCCAGTAGGAAGCATGGAACAGGTGAGGTAGAGCCACGGTGGGAAAGGCAGTCAGGGCATCAGGGCAGTAAAGGGCAAAGTCAATGCGCTTTGTCCCCCACCAACGAGCAGCGACTGCAAGATGATGAAACCAATTACAAATCCGATAGCAACAGACCGAGGACTTCCAACACGGACTCTATCACATCACACAAAACAGTGACATCTAATTTCTAGGTTTAGGATAAAACAAGTTCTTAAACATTCTGGACAATCTAACTGCTTGGACTAAGCGACAACAGGTCAGAAAATATGGCACAGGTAAATGTGAAGGGCAGTGGAAAAAGAAGTGAAGTGGAAACACTGGAGTGCACTGGCTCGTGCAATGGTGAAGATTTCATATCTTCATCCTCCCACAACGTCACAAGATGCGAGTCCATGCTGCCAAATACACATACCCAGCCCCCAAATCTCGTCCTGCTTCAGTACCACGGAGAGCACCTGTTTACAACAAGATAGCAGCCTATTGCCTGGAGAGCAGCCCGGACAGGAGAGGAAAGTGAAATGAGATAGCAGCTGGCAGCTTCCTGCATCAGCTGAGCCAAAAAGGCGAGTGCTCTAAACCTGGCTCTAATGACACCAAGATGACACAGTGAGCCTGCTCGGACTCTTTCCCTCCCTCACACACTCTGACACGTTTACAGAAATCCTGCATGACTGCAATCACATTCTGCACACCATGCTAAGACTGTACCATCTGTTTCAATCTAAATTTTTATGTTTTTATGTTTCATCTTTATCTACCAAGACTTTATAACCAAATAACTCCTAATGCAAAAATGAACAAAGTGTGGGTGTAAATGTGATTAAGGAAACATAGATCATTTCCAAAATGTACTTTTGATTTTTTTCCAGGTTTTTTCATCCATTCACCGTTTTTATCCAGGTCATGGTCGCACTGAATTTAGCGCTAATGGCAGCAATAGAAGGAAGGCTGGGATGCTAGTCCATCTCATGGCACCATTCACACGCTAATTTACACTCTTATTCACACACTCATTCACACATATGGGCAACTGAGCATAGCCAGTCCACCTACACGCATGCTTTTGGACAGTGGGATGAAACCAGAGAACTCAGAGGAATCTCAAACAAATATGTGAAGAACATGCAAACAAATCTGCACAGACAGTATCACCTGTGTGAAGTTAAAGATGGTGAAATTTTACAAAGGTATAATGGAGCTAAATGTCAGGAACACAAATGCTACTCTTTATTAAAAAAAATCAAAATAAATGATAAGGTTTATGTTAAAATTGTGCTATTGTGATAACAAAAAACAACAATTTTTTCCACACCAGTGGCATAACTACAGTCCAATTAATATTCGCATTAGTATGCGTTTCAATACTGAGGCCATTTTTAACAGCCCCAGGGCAACCAAGGAATATCATACCAGAGACAACATGTTCATTTAAAGCCTCTTCAAAGGCACTTGATCCTCCAGAGGGACACAGAGAAAGCTTGGTTTTGCAGATGAAGACTCTATGGTGGTGGTTATGAGTGACAGAGGGGAGTGAGGACTGAGAAAAAAGAGAAGCTACAGCATAGCCTGAAGATGCAGAGAACTGCAGGAGGGTTTAGTGAGCGCTAACAGGGCAGGACTGGGTGGTTCAGACCAACAGGCACATGGGACAGAACAGCAATGAAGAATAGGAAGAGGAAGGTCCATATTCCTCCACGCTCCGACAGCAGTACCTTGCTCTATATCCAGCTGCATGCTCTGCGATGGAGGGCTGGAGTCGGGGAGAGGGGAGGGCTCGAAGCAGCTCACCTCATCTGAGCCCGCCGCGCTGCTACTGAGCAACTTGTAGCGGGCTTTCGGGGATGGGCTTCTCGAGGACATTTTGTTATAAGGGAGGGCCAGCTGGGACAAAAGGCTAAGCTTTTTGGATTGATTGAGATGGCATGCTTGTGCTAAGAGATAAACAAAACAACAACATAAAAGGAGGAAAGCTGTAAAGATAATACTGGACATTTTATATTTTATACTGACCGTGAGGTGTGTAAAAAATAAATAAATAAATAAAATAAGACACATCAAATTCATAAATTGTTAAGATGAAATAATACATATTGTTCAATTTTATAGAATGAGCTAAAGCGTATAAATAACTATGTCTCCGTCCAAAAGCCCATTATATTGGAATTTTTCTTTTTAGATTGGTCTGTGGATTTGAACACTTATGAGCGTGCACGTGAGTGTCTGTGTGTGTGTGAAGACTTACTGTTGGCAATATTGGAGGCAGTGTAACTATCGGCCAGTCCGGAGACCTGGCTAGCGATGCTGACCTCGCTGGGTCTGCGAATGATGCGGGATACTGGCGCTGATGCGGGAGAGGAGGGGTACGAGTTCTCCAGGAACATTCCCCCGTGAGAATGCATTACATCCGCTGGGAACACAAAAACAAATCCCGATTTCAAAACATGAGTGCATCAAAGCTTCCTTCATCCAGTGATCAGATGAGAATTCAGTACTGAAACCTAACTAACCTAAAGCTTACTGAGGACTGCAAATGATTTAGAAATGTCTTAAATTTTAGGACACAACACACTGAAATTCTGACTGTATAAAAAAAACAAAAAAAAACGGATGAAACACACACATCCTCTAACATATAAATAATTCTCAGAAGACCATTCTTTTACTGATATTTTACCCATACGGAGGTTACTGGCCCTCTTGATGGCATGATGATTTGTGTTAAGATCTCATTAATTAATTCATTAATTTTTTTATTTATTTAAAAAATATATATATATATATATATATATATATATATATATATATATATATATATATATATATATATATATATAAAAAAAACACAACCTAAAATTTTTTGCCTCTGCCAGGAGTGCAAGACTTTGCTTTAGATGGCCTTTTACACAACATGAGCCCAAACTATTTTAAGTAAAGGTGCTAATAATTGAAAATGAAAGGTTTTTTTTAATCACTCACTGTATGCAGCTTTTTTTTTTCACTTTTTTCTATGACGTCTGATAGTTCTGGAGATGACTCCACTCCCTTTTCCATATTGAACTGCTACTGATGTATGACTAATGCAAATTTCTACTTGCCAATTCTCCCAATTTTGCAACTGCAATATGGGTGAGAAATTAAAGGAAAAAAGCACATTATCAGTAAGGTGTTGGGCCATGATGAGCAGCCAGAATAGCATCAGTGCACCTTGACACAGATTTTACAAGTCTCTGCAACTGCACTGCAACACACAAACATATATATAGCAGGTGAACAACAGAACAGGAATGGCTACACACACTCAGGCGTGGCTGGCGCAGCCTGCCAGTTGAGCACGGGGACGGGGATGGAGGTCTCGCCTAAGCCGTCATGGCAGCGGCCTCCACTCTCCAGCAGGAGGTGAGGGTTGCTCTGAAGGGCATCCACTGCATGCCAGTCGGTGCGAGGGAGGGGTTTTGGAGGGGACAAAGGAAGACAGAACAAGGTAGAAAGAAAGACAGACAGAGAAATGGTATGAACAGACGACAGAAAAGCAGGTATGAATCAAAGAGTTACAAGGTTTGGAATGGACAAGGGTCGACTCGACAAAGATGTTTTAACTTAAACACCTTGGAGGACTTGTGTCACTACTGTAGGTGCTGCTCTTAAGAAGCCTGACCTCTCTGATCCAACCTTTATCGAACATGTATGTCTAATATTTGGACAACAGTCGTTCTATTCAGATCATGTGTGTTAGATCAAGGCTGGAGTTAAGGTCAGTTTTCCAGGAGCAGCATGATGAAAATTCAATCTTTATATTGCGTATAGGGGTGAGACAGGATGGAACATGAATGCGACATGTCTGAAAGCCTGGTTGGTTGAGTTTGACCCGGGCTTACCCAACAGGGCAGAGTGGCCATCACCTAGAGGGAAACGCTGGTACCGTGGCACGCTAAAGGGCGCCAGCAGGTGGAACTTCTTTTCCAGCAGCGGCTCAAGGCGTGAAGCTGACGGGTCTGCAGGGTGGAACAGGTTATACACCTGCTGGCAGGCTGGACGGAGATGAGCCACTGGGGAAGAAGACAACAAATGATAAGGGTTTTAATAACCTGCTGCTCATCACAATGGAAAATATGCAATAGATAAAAAATCTGCGAGGTTAGAGGGGTAGATGTAAGGTGGAGTAGGTTGTTCATAACAAGACAAAAAATATCTACTTTTTTTTTGTTCCTTAACTATAGCTCCATTTCTGCTGTCAGCTGGTATCTGGGAGCCTTCCAGGTTACATGTACAAGCAACAAAACCCAACAGAGCATGAACTAATGCAATTTCTGCCCCAGTGTAAACTACGCACTAAGAAAAAAAAAATCTATATGCTCAGCTCAGGATTAAATTTTGATTGGTTTCTTATACAGCATCGGCAGATGTCCGAGGACAGTTTAATCTCATAGCTTGGCCTTTCGCAGCTCACCAGGTATTTGAATAGAAAGATGTAAGCAGCTTTTAACACAAAGACCATTTCAGCCATTTATGAGATCTGAATGTTTAGTTAATCCACAGCATAATGGCTGATAGTTGTTGTTGTTTTTAAATACCTCTGAAAACAAATCTTATTTGTTGAAAAATCATTTATTTATATTACGTCTTTATTTGATTATTCATTAATTTATTACAAGTTAAAAAAGTAGTAACAGAGATTAAAGCAAATTTGTATTGATGTTTGTTATGCTCAACATCAGTGTTAGAAAATATGAAAAAGAAAAGTGACAGCTGGGAACCTTTCGAGTCTAAATATGTCTCAGAAGTGGGCAGTCAGTTATGAAGCTTGTCTTTAAGATAATATTTACAATAATGTTTACAGAGTTCCCCACACATGGCTGATACTTTGGTGCTGTGCCAGGGTATACTTTCTTCTATTAAAAATAGCTCAGTTTATTTATCAAGCTATTCTGAGAAATAACAACGCCTTGTTTAATTTCCTAAGGTGACAAGTAAATATGAATTTCACCTACACTATATTGTGGTAGGGAGTCTTGTACCATTTCAGCTAGTACCAAATTCTTTGGAAATGCTGCTCTGCATTTGTGGTTAGCTTAAAAAAAAACTTTATAAAAATACCAACACACCCCATCCCATCACAGGGCACAATCTGAATCACAATCCCATTCATACAATATGGAAAATATAGAGAGAATTCAAGCAATCAGTGCATTCATAACAAGAAGTAATGAGCAGATTAGCTTTAACCTACCATCTAAAGAAGGAACCACAGTTTTCCTCAGTGCAAGGACCAAACCCAGCGGAGAGCCAAACAGGAAGAAATCAGACACCTCAAAATCAAACTTTCCCAGAGCGCCACCTCCTTCCAGCATAGTGCTGTTACTGGACCGACGAGAGCCAGGGTCATTCTTCAAAACACTGGAGTGCAGACTACAGACACACGCACACAGAAAACGAGGAGTTAGAAGTTACAACAATGTATTTTTAACATAATGATTTTTGTCCAGCTTTATTTCAGAGCTACTAGGTCTGGTCCTTAGACCCAAGTACTGCTCCTAAGACACTGTCTGTCTGTCAAAGCTATTTTATGCATCTGACCTAGACAGGAAGGCTTGGTGCTGCTTGATGGTGTCCAGTTCGTAGGTGGAGGAGTCGCTACGCTTGCGGGGCAACTGTTTTTTGGGGTCGTCGGCACCACTGCAGCGTGGGATGTCGATGTTGCTGCGGCTCAAGTGACGGCTGCCTTCCAGGGACAAACCAGAACATGAGCCCGAGCCTGAGCCTGTGCCTGAGCCTGAGGGGCTACTGTTGATGATGATGCCTGGCGAGAGCAAATCGTTGTCCTGCCACAGAAATATACAATTATTAATTCAATACAATTCAAAATCACTCCTACTGGGGATAGATGTGCGTGGTCAGCCTGTGACCCAGGAGACTGCTGTGATACTTGGAAACTATCACGCCGTCTCTGAACTGCCACTGCCTCAGTCAGCTTTCAGCACGAAGGAATTAGTGCTAAGTCTATAATGAACTGTTGTAGAAAGGACATTATCAACATTTACATTATTTACTGTCCAGTGTCACCCAAATGAGGATGGGTTCCCTTCTGAGCCTGGTTCCTCTCAAGGTTTCTTCCTCATATCATCTCAGAGAGGTTTTATCTTGCTACCCTCACCTCAGGCTTGCTCATTAGGGATAAATGTTAGGGACAAATATTAACTTTAAACTTTCGGGGATCATTTTTTCTGTTTCTATACTTCTGTAAAGCTGCTTTGAGACAATGTTCGTTGTTAAAAGCACTATACAAATAAACTGAATTAAAAAAATTAAGAGGGCAAACATTTGTTGTTATTTCCTGAAAATAATCACTGACACATGATACAGTGAAGTTAAAGCTGTAGTATGTAACTTATACTGTATAAAAGTCTAGCAATATTAAGTCAGTTAATATTAACACACTCAAAAACTTTACAATACTGAGCTGCAGGCCAGAAACACCTAAAATATTCATTCTAGGTCAAAGCTGTCAGCTTGGATCTGCAGCAAACTTTTGAGTCAAATACGCCATCACTGATATGTCATTTCTCATCACAGCACACCCATAGGCTTTAAAGAATGTCAGGAAACCGTCAATGACACTGATCTGATGCCAACATAGTAACAGATACAAATAACTCCTCCAACTGTCTTCATTTCAAACTTATCGGCGCCACATACAGCCACAAATTTGATGGAGGATAAAAACTTGGTTTTACCTGAACGCTGACTACACTCCCTCTCCTGCTACTGTTCTGGCTCTCAGACACAGTGATGTTGCTGCTGCAGAGGGCATCAAAGCCCAGGATCCCTCCGACACAGTCACCTATCAGACACACCTTTCCAACCAACACAGACACATTCCACAGATAAGCGACAAGTCTGAACTTTCCTCAATGTTCCAAATACAATTTGTTCATGATGTGGAGGCATACAAAGACACTCACCTGGCCAGTGAACAAGGTACCTTCCATCGATTTGAGGAAATCTCCGTACACCTGATTGGCTCGCACTATCACCGTGGCAACGGCATCCTGGTACTGAGGAGCGGACGTGGCCAGCAAAGGCAGCGCAGCGAGAGGGATGTGGTCCTGGCTGTTAGAGAGGCAGCCCTCGTCATAGCTGTACGGACTTAAACTGGCGCGAGACAGAAGACAGCACAAATAATCACTGGTAATGTAGCAGAACACACAGCGGTATTTACTGACTGCAGCTTGAAAAAACAAAAACAAGAAAAATGACTGAAATATAAGTTTAAAAAAACAAACAAATACAAAACATGTCTGCATGATGATTACTCGTTTCTTCAACGGAGTATTAAACAAATGACTCGTCTCATTTGATCAAATAGGAATTTAATGTGTATTAGTCACAATGGGGTTTTGCTTATTCTGGTTTAAACGTCCATGCTATCAGTCGGATTATTAACAGATTGTTAGGATGCGTGCAAACAATCAGTGACAGATCAACTCAACAAGTCTATACTTAAGCCGAACATGTATACATATATACTATAAGTATAATATTAATAATGTTTGCTTTCTGTTGTTCATCACTGTGCATTTTTATAAACTCCTACACCAGTGAAACATGTCAAGACAGTGAAAAAAGTTAAATAGCATGTACACTCAATTAAAAATTGCTGTTTAAATACTACTTCAAAATCTCAAGACAAAATCCACGTTCATAGTTAGAGTGATTTTAAATTCACTAAAATTCCCTAAAATTTATTGTCAATTAAATGAATAGTAATAAAATTGTAACTCATGCAACCTCACATGGTGTCGTAAGCATATTCTGTACATTCACTTTGGAGCAACTCTGAAAAGCAGGCTTACTTCGAGACGAGTGAGAAAGCCTCCACGCACACGGCGGGGCAGGGCACCGTGCGGATGGCGATGCGGCCCAGAGCTGCCGGGTAATGGACACGCATGACTGTCTCGAACACCGAGCTGATGGTGTTGACGTCTGCCTGCTTGCTGCTCTGCTCCCCGCCTCCTGTGTCCAGGATGTTGCCGCCGTGCAGGACCAGGAGCAACACGTGCACCTTCGACGACTGAAGGCCCTGCTGACCCGAGCCATCCTGAATCACACAGAAGCGATTTGTCTTCAAACAAGCAAGCAGTCAGTTTGGAAAAACCTGACTGTAGTATGACTTTTCAGTAACTCCAGTCCTAGGGGAACTCTCGAGTTGCCTAATTGTGCATTATCCTAACATGTTTAATCCTCTTGATTGAACTTGTGTGTCCTTCAATTAACAATGCCATCATGAGCTAATTGAGGGATGTTCGATATACAAATACAAAACTGTGCTTTGCTTTTCCTCCCTCAGGACAGGGAGAGCCTTTCATTTACATTCACAACCACAACTACCTAATGGGAGGAAGCAGACCGAGGCATCATCTGAACCATTTAGCTAACCACATGAAAGCACATATTAAAGCTCAATTACACTGTTTACTAAAAGGAGACTAAATCTCTATGAGCTGCTATGAGAGAGGAAAAGGGCCGGGCTGCTACTCACAGCTGGACGTCTGGTCAATCGGCGCCTGTGTCTGGTGGGTCTCTGGACGCGAGGATAAAAGAGTATTGAGAACACTCTAACGGCCCTTCACCCCGCAGTCATACCCTTCCTGTCCCTCTATGACATTCAGCTGCATGAGAACTTGGCCCGGATCCTAATCCAAGTGCATACTGGTTTTACCCCTTTGCCTTGAAACACATACTTCTGCTTAAGTTCAGCCTGATTTGGATAAAGCTTGGAAAAGAAGCGGCTGATTGTTTTGGATCTGACGTAATGCTATATGCCTCGAGACACGTAGACAATTTCACTTTCAAGCTTGCACGTAACCTCATAATAGTAGTGTAGGGGAAACTAAGAGCAGCTGGAGCCAAATCTTCTCAGGTTTATGAATACTAATTCTGCTTAGCTGTGAGGTTTTTTAGCTGAACCCGGTATTTGCGATCTGGTATTGAAACTAGGACAAGAGTGCGCTAGAGATTTCATGGTCTCGTTTCCACAAATCATTTTAGTAGCTTAATGAATGATAGACAGTGAGTATCGCTGTGACACGCTAAATGAGTGGAACAACAGGATTCAGACATACCTCATTAAGTCTCTGGACATTCTCAGCTTCGGTGTACTCAACCCCAGAGTCCTGGTACAAGTCACCTGAAAACGGGTAATCAGTAAAATTAATGGTAGAAAAAAAAAGTACAGATTGAATGTAAGATCTGATTAGAGCTTCAGGGCTTCACCGTGTGGGAATGTTTAAAGTTAGTCCTGGCTAAAAAAGAAAAAAAAAAAAGCAACCCATATTTAAGTCAATGTATGGACTTAGTTACAGCTTTATGAATTATTTGTTTTATTAATTTCATATTTATATTAGCCTGTTTTTAAGTAAGAACCTGTTCATTAATGCAATTATGTGCCATGTTGCGTCCTGAGAGGCATTTCAGCTTAACGTGATTGTAAAGAGTAGTTACTATAGACATTCTCCCCCATTCTGATGTTTTATGTGAACATTAACTGACGCTTTTGACGATATTATGCATGATGATATGCAATGATCTGCTGCACATGATTCAGAGACTGCATAATTACACAAATGAGCAGGTATATGACTGTTGCTAATAAAGTGGTAAGTATGCATGTGTGTTTTATTTTTCTATTACATTTTCATTGTTTTACTTCCCTTATATAGCATATACCTTAACACTATCCGATTTATTTCTGGTCTGTTGCTACAGTTGGATATTTACTGGCCATCTTATTATACTGTACTACTTGCAGCAGCAGGATTTGTGTGTCAAGGGAAAAAAAACTGCACTGAGCTGTTGGTGCTTGCTGTTGATTGACAAGTGCACGCAACCATAAATGTGTTTAGCATGGTAAGCTTCAACACAAGCAGGATTCCGATTTGCAAAGCTTACTCTAATCTCCAAAAACTAAGAAGGTAGAGGGAAAAGAGCTTTTTTCGGTTATGAAAGAAGCATAAAAAAAACCTCAGCATCATCATCATCATCCCACACAGAGAAGACATAAATAGCCTGGGAGATCTGTACTGCATCAGGCAGGCTGTAATAATCTTGTGCCTACTTTGGGGCTCGTCCACCTCCGCCGTCTCGATTTTGTCCATCAGGTCGTTGGAATTCCACTTGGTGATCTCTTTGGCGAATATCTCCTCATTGTCTGAGAGGTCTTCTGTTGAGTTTGAGGAAAAGCGTTAATGTAGAAAACGGTACGAAATAAATAAGGATATAGATTTGAACTTTTGATTACCGTGTGCATCAAAGAACTCGTCATCCGTGCTGTCGTCCGAGTCGCGGGCGATGCTCTGCATGCGCCATTCGGAAATGCTGTGTCGAGACGGGCTTGCTGCTCCAGTGCAAAAAAAAAGAAAAGAAAAGAAACATGAATGATTACTCAACAAACACCTACTATCTATCACACATCATCTAGCAGAGCTATCCAGGTTGCTCCTACCTCCTCTTTTTGAGGAACGGGAGGATCTGGACGAGGTGGACCACTGCTTGGTGAGTTCTCCCCGGGCCTGCAGCGTGTCTCCGAGAGTCCGCGTTGCACTTTCGTTCTCGATGGCGTTGATGGCCTCCTTGGCGTCCTGTTCTTTGGCAGGACTGGTGTTGCCCTCTCCTCCGTCCTCGTTGCAGCTGTACTGCGCCATCTTCTTGGCCAGGGCCAGCTGAGTCTCCAGCTCCAGTTGCCGGATGTCTTCCATGGTCAGGCCATACCATTCGTCCTGCCAACACCAGGCCTGCCGGTGTGCACGCACCATCACTTTCCTCAGACCTGAAAGAAGGGATGCAGCAGTAGCAGATGGTTAGGATCATCCAAAAAAATTATAACCCCTACTATCTTCTGTTCATTTATTCATTAATCTCTAAAAACACTTGAGACTTTTTCTTTGTATATTCATGGCATTAGGGTATTTGGATAGAATAGAAGAATTTGAAAGTGAAATGTATTTGTATTCATGTAAAAAAAAAAACAAAAAAAACAACAACAACTATTAGTTGTGTCTTCCATGCTGTGATAAATCTTAAATAATCACTAAAATACTACTGATTTAATCACAAAGATCACAAAATATTAAGACTTCTTTGAATCAGTGTAGTTGGCAAAAATGCTCACGTTCTGTCACAAATAGAAAACCCTGACGCTGCCATCTCTCGTGATTGGCTCGAGCACTTGCCTGCAGAATGTGTGGAGGAGGCGACAGCTCCCAGCACTGATCATTCAAAACACACACTTTACCTTTATTTATGAAAATAAACACCACCACTTATTACAATCACTAGCGTACATTTAATGGTTGTTAAACGGCAAAATTAAATTTGATTTCAGCCTTTTATCGATTTCCCCTTTTTTATTCAACAAGAGATTTGATCTATTGGACAACAGAAAGTTGCTTTTTCTTATTTGTTTCTGAGTAAGATGTCCTGTGTATGGATAGAACAGATAAAATAATATCTCCATAATTAGGATATTTCATATCCACCAATCGGCACAGTGGATATGAAAAGCAAACACAAGCTGTTTTCTCTCTAAATGGCTCTGGAGTAAGTACTGGCCTGACACTTCAGTTCAACAGTTCAATGTAGTGAATTATATGTGGGTGGAAAAACGAGGAATGTCAAAGGGCTCCTGATAAATTAACGGCGATGGAAGTCAATAAACACAAAGATATCGAAGTAATGAAAATGATTAAAGCTCAGGCAGCAGCCCATGAGAAGGAAATTAATCCTGCCTTGATGTTGTCTGAGGAAGGTAGATGACTCTCATTCCCTGTCTCGCTCTCTGTTTCTCTTATGTCTCTCTCCTTCGTTCTTTATGTCCTCATTTGCAGTGGAGCGGCACTGCATCAATCTACCTTTCATTAAGAGCAGGTTAATGATTAAGGCAACAGAGCCAGGGCTGTCCCAGTAACACGCTCTTCCTTAGCCCTAGCAGAGCACTTCACAGCTGCTGCCCACCCACTTGTCTAGATAACGTGACTTACCCAAGCTGAAAACACACACACACACACTTGTATCACAGCACATGCAATTGAAATCAGAGCAGCTGGGCTGCTGAGGAAATATTAGTTCAGCAAATGTCCTCCCCCACAACATTCACAGACTAAGTATTCTGAGGATTCCCTATGGAAATTTCCAGATGATTGTACGCACCCACGTCGTGAATGAAGCGCTCGATCTTGGACTGCATGCCCCAGTAGCGGAACTCCACTTTGCACAGCTTGTAGGCGCACATGACAGGCATCTTGCCCGGGTTATGGCTAATCTCCTGAATCCAGTTGTCTGACAGAGGGCCTCGCTGAGTCTTCACCGACTTGTACAGCTTGGGATCCTCTTCAGCCAAGTACTCATGAGGTGCAATAACATCTTTCACAATGTCTATAGGATCTGGGAAAGAGGAACATTTGGTCATTGCACAAACATGTCACAAATAGTACCATTTCTCCATCCAGAACAAAGCAAATATTCACTGTAGCTTGTGTAACATTAGTCTTAGTTCATGCCACATCCTTGTTTTATTCTCGAATCCGATTAGTCAGAAGAGTGATACATTTTCTCTAACAGTAGCTCTGACAGTGTGTAATTCAAATGACAGATTTATATTAATGCACATTACTGTTTCTATAGTAACAGCTCATTCATTCACAGGGACTTTTATGGCAGAAGAGCAACCTAATCTTAGGCAAACTATTTTTTATAGAGCTGTTACAGAGAAAAACACATACTTGCTGATGTGCACACTGCAGACTGTACACTATAACATGCACATAACTTTGTTTCTTGCATTTTGCACTACTAGTAATTTGGTAATTTACGTCTTCTCTCTTTTTTTTTACTTACAATTTATGTCATAGGCTGCTGGGAGGATTCAGAAGATTCACAGACTGTTTCCTGAACGTATAACAATAAACTCTTAAATCTTTAATGTGGTGAAGTTTTATGTGACGAGTCGTCAGGACGTGACAAACGTAACTATAAATGGTCAAAAAGCAAGACAAATTCATGGTAAAGATTGTAAGCAAAGCTGCTTTAGGACAAATGGAAAATTATATATATATATACATATACACTATATTGCCAAAAGTATTCGCTCACCCATCCAAATAATCAGAATCAGGTGTTCCAATCACTTCCATGGCCACAGGTGTATAAAATCAAGCACCTAGGCATGCAGACTGTTTTTACAAACATTTGTGAAAGAATGGGTCGCTCTCAGGAGCTCAGTGAATTCCAGCGTGGAACTGTGATAGGATGCCACCTGTGCAACAAATCCAGTCATGAAATTTCCTCGCTCCTAAATATTCCACAGTCAACTGTCAGCTGTATTATAAGAACGTGGAAGTGTTTGGGAACGACAGCAACTCAGCCACGAAGTGGTAGGCCACGTAAACTGACGGAGCGGGGTCAGCGGATGCTGAGGCGCATAGTGCGAAGAAGTCGCCAACTTTCTGCAGACTCAATCGCTACAGACCTCCAAACTTCATGTGGCCTTCAGATTAGCTCAAGAACAGTGCGCAGAGAGCTTCATGGAATGGGTTTCCATGGCCGAGCAGCTGCATCCAAGCCATACATCACCAAGTGCAATGCAAAGCGTCGGCTGCAGTGGTGTAAAGCACGCCGCCACTGGACTCTAGAGCAGTGGAGACGCGTTCTCTGGAGTGACGAATCGCGCTTCTCCATCTGGCAATCTGATGGACGAGTCTGGGTTTGGCGGTTGCCAGGAGAACGGTACTTGTCTGACTGCATTGTGCCAAGTGTAAAGTTTGGTGGAGGGGGGATTATGGTGTGGGGTTGTTTTTCAGGAGCTGGGCTTGGCCCCTTAGTTCCAGTGAAAGGAACTCTGAATGCTTCAGCATACCAAGACATTTTGGACAATTCCATGCTCCCAACTTTGTGGGAACAGTTTGGAGCTGGCCCCTTCCTCTTCCAACATGACTGTGCACCAGTGCACAAAGCAAGGTCCATAAAGACATGGATGACAGAGTCTGGTGTGGAGGAACTTGACTGGCCTGCACAGAGTCCTGACCTCAACCCGATAGAACACCTTTGGGATGAATTAGAGCGGAGACTGAGAGCCAGGCCTTCTCGTCCAACATCAGTGTGTGACCTCACAAATGCGCTTCTGGAAGAATGGTCAAAAATTCCCATAAACACACTCCTAAACCTTGTGGACAGCCTTCCCAGAAGAGTTGAAGCTGTTATAGCTGCAAAGGGTGGACCGACGTCATATTGAACCCTATGGTTTAGGAATGGGATGTCACTTAAGTTCATATGCGAGTCAAGGCAGGTGAGCGAATACTTTTGGCAATATAGTGTATTTTCCATATATATATATACATATATATATATATATACATATATATATATATATACATATATATATATATATACACACACATACACACGCACTACCAGTCAAAAGTTTGGACACACCTTTTAATTCAATGTTTTTTGTTTAGGGATTTATTTTCTACATTCTAGAACAATACTGGAGATTTCAAAACTATGAAATAACACACATGGACTTAAGTAATCCATATGTAACAACAACAAAGAACAGTCAGTTGTTATTTTAAGACACGAAGGTCAGGTGTTCTGCAATAGTTCTTGCAAGAACAGTATTGTCAAGTATATTTGCAAAACCCAGTAAAGGATGAAGTTCATTTAGAGTTACCAGCCTCAGAAATCACCAATTAACAGCACCTCAGATTAGAGCCGTTATGAAGGCTTTACAGAGCATCAGTAGCAGACATTCTTGTGTATTTCGGCCGCCTTCAGCATTGTTTTACAATGTAGAAAGAAATAAACATCAGGAAAGACCATGGAATTAGAAGATGTGTCCAAACTTTTGACTGGTAGTGTGTATGTATATATAGTTTGGACACATCTTCTAATTCCATGGTCTTTCCTGATGTTGGCCATGGAAGGAGCTTGATTTTGTGTCTGCTGAACCATTTTTGTGTAGATTTCCACGTTTTTGGGTCATTATCCTGCTGAAAGACCCAATGACGACCCATCTTCAGCTTTCTGAAAGAGGCCATCAGGTTTTGATTTAAAATGTCCTCGTTTATCAAAGAGTTCATGATGCCATGCACTCTGACAAGGTTCCCAGGGCCTTTGGAAGAGAAACAGGCCTTCACAGATCATCACAGATCCTCCATCATACTTCACAGTGGGCATGAGGTGCTTTTCCCTATACTCATCTTTTGTTTTATGCCAGACTTACTTAGAGTGTTTGTTGCCAAAAAGATCTATCTTAGCATCATCTGACCAAAGCACACGGTCGCAGTTGAAGTCTCAGTACCGCTTAGCAAACTCCAGATGTTTGTGATTGTAGGTGAGAAAAGGCTTTTTCCTTGCATGCCTCCCAAACAGCTTGTTGGCTTGTAGATAGCATCTGATGGTTGTTATGGAGACACTGTGACCCCAAGTTGCCACTCTTTGATGCAGTTCTCTAACAGTGAGCTTTGGAGATTCTTTTCACTTCTCTTACCATCCTCCTCACTGTGCATGGTGGCAAGATGAACTTGGGTTCTTGTCCAGCCTTGTTTGTCACTGTTCCAGTTGTTTTAAACTTCTTAATGATTCCTCTGTAGATATGGGCAAGTTTAGGCGAGTGGCTATTTTCTTGTAGCCATTGCCTGACTTATGAAGGTCGAGACACATCTGCCTTACTTGCATGGGTTGTTCTCTTGTCTTTCCCATGTTGAAGAGCGGATAAGAGAAATAGGCCTCTGTGTCACGTCATATTTATTCCCCAGTGAAACAGGAAGTCATGAATTATTAATTAAAAGTTTCTGGATACTCTGATCAACTTTAAATACAGTAAAAATGACAAAAATGCTTCAATTACATTTATTTTATAGGTTAAAGGTTAGATTTTTCTACAATTTTCAGTGTGAGATTATGCTTCTGCAATAAAAAATGAATTTATTAGAAACCTAAAAACACATCCTAACCAGGGGTGCCAATAATTGTGGAGGGCGCTGTATATATATATAAATTTCAAGTAATATGTCCTAGTTTTACTTCACTTAATATTCGGTTAATAAAAGGCATATTTGTTTCCTTCTTATACATCAAAGCCCCAAAAATATCTGCTCCAAGTCTTCCATTACAGAGTATTTTATCTTTTTTTTTATTTTTATTATTATTTCATCTTTTCTGTATCTTTCACCTCTTGTTTTATTGCTCCCACTTGCCAGAGTAATAAAGAGCCTGGTGCTGGTGAATCAGAGTTGGCAGACGGCCACTAGGTGTCCCCTCTGCACAGTTTGGCCATGGACATAGTTATGCAACAAGCACAGGGCGCTTCCCCCTGCAGAGGCTACGCCTGCAGTCTGCCTACGTCTCAGCCTCTAGAACCTTTTCCCAGAATGCATCTGAGCCCAGGTGTTGAAAAATGAGCTGCGTGCGGAGGCACGAGAGATTTTAACGGTCAAGTGGTGTAAAAAAAAAAAAAAAAAAAAGTCATTACATAACAAGGTTATAAAGGAGAATGTGCTCACGTCTCACTTTCTACAAACCCGAACTTTGATACTGA
Source organism: Hemibagrus wyckioides (assembly GCF_019097595.1). Taxonomy (NCBI): domain Eukaryota; kingdom Metazoa; phylum Chordata; class Actinopteri; order Siluriformes; family Bagridae; genus Hemibagrus; species Hemibagrus wyckioides. The sequence continues at coordinate 9,997,298 of NC_080725.1, forward strand.
ATCTAAGTTCTTCACACGTTTGCAGTGTATATCTGTGTAAATCATGGGTGTGCATTCATTATGCGTGTCTAATACACAGTTAAGATAGGATGTGCTTAGATGACTCTCACTTTGCCTGCTCCATCTGCAACTGAACAACTCGCACAAGTAAAATGCACATGCATTTACCGTGCATAGAAAATATCCATCAGTAAATAACCATCAGAAAGATGCTTACCGATATCACGCAGCCTTTTCTCTGCTGAAGACAAATTGAAGACATTGTTCTGGTTCCCCGTATCAGGCTTATAGTACGTCTCAATGTCGATAGAGAACTTTTCCACAAAAGGACACGTGTAACTGAAAGACATGCACCAGAACAGTCAACACGAATATATATATATATATTCAATTATTCCATCGATTAATCGAGTAATCGGATAAGAAGTACTTTTTTTTTTTTTATAAAAAAGGAATACTAAATATGCAAGAGAAAATCAAACAGGTCTCTTAAAATGTACAACTAACTTGTTTCCTATTTAAAAAAATTTAAATAAAATCTAAACCCATTTAGTGCATTTAATTGACATTCAAAATGCAAATACAAATATATAAATAAAAAAATTAATTACTTCAAAAGAAGGTAAAAAATAGTATAACCTAAAACATAATAATAATAATAATAAATACCTAAACATTGCATTTTTGTTGTCCAACTTAACTTTGACGTATCAAGCAGGACATAAGCCTTTACTGTCTTCTTGCAAGACTTTTGTTCGAGGCAAAAATTAGTGGAAAGGAAGGTAACTTGGAACAAGAACAAGAGTCCGTACACATCAAATTTCTTAACACATTTTTCTGTAACATGAAATTTGAGTTATTTGGAGAACAAGCCCTCTTAAACGTCTCTCTACATACTGGTGTGTGTGTGTGTGTTTGTGCGCACTTAGGCTTTCACAAAACAAAGCTAAATTAGGGACATCATAACTAGCCACCATACTGATTTATGCTCTTAAATAGTCACTACATGTAGCCACGATCCACATACATTTTTATGGGCCTTAATTTCAACTAGCAATCATATTGTTTTAAGCTAAGTGCGAACGTTCATATTGATTTAAGCGAAGTGAAGCTTGTGTTGACTCCGTGGACTTAAAGTGGGGACTGTGTGTTTTCGAATGAGATATTGAAGTATGGAACTTGTACTGTTATGGTACACCACTTCAATCTTACAGTAATCACACTGTACAGAGTTTTCTGTCTGTTTTAGTTTGAAATTATCCCAAACGTTTTCTTTGGCCTGAATCTTCTCGCCCCTTGCTGTGTTCTCCCCGAGTTTAGCGGGTTGCGCATCAGTAATAACGGTCCGTGGGGAAACGCAGTGCTGTGTGTGTAGTTACAGTAAATCGACTAAACGAAGCTTTGAGGCAACTAATTTGCTTCTATGATTTTTTGTATTCGAGTCACTCGAGGAATCGTTTCAGGCCTAGTCAACACCTCGCTTCCAATCCGTTAACAACAATCACACATTCAGGATAATATTCTTTTTCTGTTTCTGAATTAGTTCTTGCTTAACACATAAAAAACTAAAAAAAAAACTAAAAACTAATTCAGGTGCTACATAAAAGATCAGACACTGTTACAAAATGTTATAATGGATGTGCAAATTAATAGATGACCAGTGAATGTACCTGGAAATTTTCTGTTGGAGCGCTAACTTTACTGTTATGGATTGATAAAATCAAATACTTATTATGGCGTATTTTAAGAGATACCAGGATTGAAATCCCACTCACTAACAAATACAAGCTAGTTTAGACGGCTGGATTGCATACGAGCATTTCCAAATTGCAGCTTCATGTATTTTCATACATCCTGATATTGTAATGAGGATAAAAGTGCAGATGTTGGGCATTAAAATGCATTATTTACACACACACACTTGTATTTATTAGGAGGATTCTGCTTAATGAGAAAGTATCTGTTGAACAAGCAGTTAGACAATACTGTGAAGCACAATGAATTGTCAATACTAACCCCAGTATTAGTAATACATCCAACAAGCCATGTCAGTTATCATGTCAACCAGTCTCTGAATAAACTAGACGACAGTTTGAAATCGGGTGCATGATGCTCACCGGGTGCGTGTGAAAGGGTATGCGTTCCAGGACTCCTCCTCCACACGTAGAGCTGCTTTGGGCAGGATGGAGCGGAACCAACTGGGGATGTGCTGCCCGATGTGGTACACTTTGTGTGTGTACTGTCCCGAGCCGCCGGGCCCGTCCGTGTAGGGTCGATTCTCCAGGATCTCCACGCCACTGCCCTCGCCCTCGCTCTCCTCTCGACTCTTTTTCTGCAAGCAGACGTCAAAGATTTTCACAAACTTTCCATTCGTAAATAGGGAGATAGGAACACAACCTATTGAGAAAGAAACTGAGGAAAATTCGTGTCTACATCAAAACATCAATCGTTAATAACATAATACTTAATTTTATGGTGAAATGATAAAAGTACAAAAAGACTTTGATATGATATGAGGCATAAAAAACAAAAAAGGTGAAAATGCACCATCAGTATTTTGAAAAAATTAGCAACAAGGTTACTACCCAATCACTGTGAAAGCATTACACCGTAATAACCCTTACATTATCAACAAACAGTCGCGTTTTACCAACGCTATCTTAAGGAGTGTGCCTCAGGGAAGACGCTGTTACACAATCTGTCTGTAACGGCTGAAGTACTCTGGAACCTTCTGCAAAATGGCAGGTATTTTATCCTAGATGCTGGAGGTTATCCAAAACGCTCCAGGCTTTTGCAGATGCAGCAATAATGGTTGCATGGTTTTGTGTTTAAAGATGCATCACATCCTATACCACACGATGAGATGTTTACTATCCCACTGTAAAATCCCTCTCTCGCTCTCTCTGTGTCAGGTCATACCAATGATTCTGACCTCTGCTCTCTGGACCTGCCTGATCCATCTTGACGCTGTACTTCTGGTTGCCATCTCATCCCTTGGAGGCTGCTCACTGCTGCTGAGGATGCCCAGGATAAACATGAGATTACTGGTGAATGGCTGGTTTCTGCCTGCCACTGATACAGTTTTGCACTCAAGTCTCCATCAGTGAACAGCTGATCACTTCAAAACTTCACGTTTGAACTAGAATAAAGTTCCTGGTTACACAATTGCACTTGTGACCATATACTACCCCATTCTAAACGGGAAATGATTTATAAACGCAATCTCTGGTGTCACACAGATGAGAATGGTCTGGTTCCTCTTACGGTTCCTTCCTCATATCGTCTCATGGAGTTTTTCCATTGCCACCGTCGCCTCTGGCATTCTCGTTAAGGATAAATTTAAAATGTATTATTTATTTCCTGTTTGTATATCTCTGTAATGCTGCTTTATGGCAATGTCAATTGTTAAAATAAAACTGAACTGAAATTAAGGCACTGATCACCACATGCACTTATGAAGCAAACAATCGACCGAGAGCCAAAGTGTTGCTTCTGCTTCAGCCTTGCAACCCTCTTCACTGTACACTGATTCCTTATTATTGCTGATGAGGTGTTGCTGGAGTAAAGTTGTGAGGGAGACAGACAGAGAAAGAGAGAGAGAGAGAGAGAGATCTTCAACCCTGATAGACAGACTGTCTCTATGGTGGTGGTTGTGCTGGATGCTGAATTAAAGTTACAGCTTTCACACACACAACTGTGTCCAAGTAGGTCAGGGCCGGGTGAAGGCCAGTCGATATGGCATTATCTGGAGAATGGCGGTGGTGGTGATGGTGGTGGTTTGCTCTGTAAGTGACTCATAAACAGAATTAAAATTCTGATGTCATGGTGTTATGGATACTTAATTTTATTTTATTAGATATTTTATTACTTGTCATTATTTTTTTTATTTTATTTTTTATTATTTATTATATTCTTATTGATTCATTTTTTATGACATGTAGTTTCTGCAGCATTTCACTAAACATTGTACCATGTGTGCTTGTTTATGTGAGGAAATAAATGTGATCGGATTTGTAAGAGGAGTTTCTTTAAGTTTTTGACTTTCTAGGACACAAATTTGCTAAATACAGTGAGGAGAAATTAATATCCAGAGACTTTTTTTTTTTTTTTTTTTTATTATCTGATATACTTCCAGATCGAAGTCTAAAGAAAAATAATAAAATTCTGTATTCATATGCATAGATGTTTAGATACGTATAAAGAACAAGACTGATAAAGGAAAAATTATTCAGGCACCACGATTGAGTAACATTAGTACTTTGTTGGAAAGATGGTGTTGGCAATTTCCGTTTTGAAAACTAGCTAAGCTTTTTTTTTCCAGCTTTGGCCTGTTCTCCTTGGCAAAAGATGCAAATTCCTCAATGTTACAAGGGATGGGAAAAGTCCTCCAGAAGTAAAAAGGATTTACAAAACATGCAAAATAAATAAAGTATCTTCATAAATGATCTTCACCTAATCCAAGAAATCAATCTTGAAATATTTACACACAAGCTTCCCCTCAGAAGTACACGGCACAATCCAATACCACCACCGGAGAGCTGCAAAGATCTCAGTTCTTTCTACAGAAACCCAGTTTGGCGCTCATGCACGGCAACAGGTTTCCACAACAATTCTCTGAAAATTCATTCTGCTGTGTTTCTACAGCCATCAGAGCGCTTCCTCCAGAGTGTTTTTTGATGCAGCGACTGATTTGTTCCTGAGCGTGGATTATCACGGCTTGCCTTTCGGTTTTAGCAACTAAGCAGCCGCATATGTCAGAAGTTGCAACCTTGAAATAAAGCGAGGCAAAGGGCTTCGCGTGGCAGCGCCGTCTGTTTTCCCCTGAAAGAAGAAGCCCACTGTGCCGCAGAATACCAGCGCCTTCTGGTTTGAACAGGTTGCGGAGATCCTGCCACCCACAGCACCCTCATATTAACCACAGAATAAATAAAGACTGAGGCGAGATAATAAAACGGATTATACGCACAGAAGCTCTTTTTAAAAGATGAATATTAAATTTAGGCGGGGGGAAAAGAAAAAAAACCCTCACTGTTCAAGCACCAAACAGTTTCGCGTCTCCATTACTGATCGTCTTTTTAAAACAAAACTTTTTCTGATAGATGAAGGACACGTTAGCCAGTCTGCCTCATCGACTACTCTGCATTAGCAAAATGTCATCTGGCAGATTAAAAACAGACGCCGCTCACGTTACAGCTACTATTAAATGTATATGTCAGAGAGATCCATCAGTTACTACAGCGAAAAAGCTTGGGGTTTTTTTTGGCAAAGTGTCAGAGTGAAATGTCAGCACAGATATCTGGCTCTCCACTTATTACAGAGTGTTAATGCATGCCGAGCAGAAGGGATTGTGATATCGAATAAACGGAAGTGACAACAGAGCCGATGAAGTTGAAGCGGAACATTTGGGTGCGTAAGGATAAGGCGCATACCTGAGAATTAAAACTGTAGTAATATTAAAGATGCTTCAATAGAAATTGTTGAGTCTGAGAATGAATGTGCATTCGGTTTGCCAAAAACCAATACTGATTAATGATCATTTTTTAATTGAATGATGCTGTTTAAATGCCATGAGATGTTTTATCAGGGAACTTTTTTATCAAGGATCATAGCTTCCTTTTTGGCATTATAAATAGTGCCCAGAGCATCATGAATAAAATAAATCTCAGGGCAAGCTTCTTACAAAGCCAGAACATACGGCTAATAAAAACAACCGCCAGTGCTAAGGACTGACGGCGACATGACACACTGTAGCCATGTTTCCATCCAATCTGCAAAATAAACGAATTATCCCATAAAACTTTTGTGAATAAAGCAACGCTTGTGTGTGAACAAAATCAGCAAATCCGGAGAAACTGATGCAAAAGTATTAACATAACCGAAGTTGTTATCTCCGGATTGGAAGCGGATGGCTGATATTTCGGAACGGAATTGCGTAACAAAGTTCTGGGAGGTAATGCCAAAGTGTTTGATGACAGATTTTGTCTCAGGTATTTTAGAAAAACAAAAACAACATTTCAGCTGCCGTGCAGTGGGATCGGTCTGCTGGTTAGTCCAGTTATACCGATCCACAGCGCCTCAGTTTCTTACAGAAAACCGCTTTGCCGTTGCGTTACTTTTCCGAGGTGATTATTAGGGTTGAAACAATACAGTTAACCCACGGTTCAATACGTACTGCGGTTTTACCCACGGTTTTCGGTTGGGTTGGCTTGGCAAATTAAAGGTTTTTTTTTTCTCCATTATTCTTTGCTTAGGTGACAGGAACAGTAAGCATGTTAAGAAGAAAAAAAACTGGTTTTAGCTGCAATTCTCTTTATTTTACTTAAATGCAAAAATCAACTTACACAATGAAAGTGTACTGAAAAAAGTGAGATTGTATGACTATTACAGGAGATGGGTTTAGACGGCGCTCTTTATTCCCAATCTGCTATGTAATGAACAGTCACAGTGAGATAACTCTCTGTTACCCGCGAGGTCCAACTATCTGTTATTAGCGCAAGGCTTTGTGCTTTAGCCAAAGCGTTTTTTTGCGTGTTTTTTCTTAGAGGGCGGGAAAAAAGGACGTGTCGGTAGTGTGTAATGCGGTTCGAGCACTTTTATAAGTTGCTGAAAGCCCACATCACCGATCACAGAAAACGGCTGCAAATCCTTAGCGATTATTATATTATAATTATTTTTTCTGTCTCTCGGAACCAGTTGTCTCTGAATGCTGGGAGGAATCAGTTAGGGGACTGTTGATTTTGGGTGCCTGTGTTACCTGCTCTGCCCTCCTGCTTCCACACAGTGATATCGTGGGGTGATGGAGCTGTAGATGTGTGGTCATGTTGGAAGTATTTCCATGTCAGTAGGTAACTCGTGTGGAACACTGCTTAAACAGTCATTTTTTGTTTAGAGTTTTTGTTTCATCGGCATCATGGTCAACAACAAATGTGAAATGTCCCCACACCACAGATCTGAATCACGGCGCTGCTTCTTTGTGTTTCTGTATCACTTCACCGCTCTCCAGGGTTAGAGTGAAATCTGACACCAGCATCACAAGCATGGTTACCGCCCCTAACTTTAGCGCTCACTGATTGGCTATTTACTCACGGGGAGGCGTCTGTCTCGGCGCGTAGACCTACAGTACAGGCAAACACAAACAGGCGGTGCAGAGAGTAATAGAGCGCATGGTTAAAAAAAAAAAATAAATAAATTTTTTTAAAAACCGCCTGGTTATTATTGTTTTGAGGAAAAAACGCGGTTCACATACGCGTATTGAACCGTGGAGGTCGTACCGAACGGTTCAATATTATATTGAGTATTGTGGCATCCCTAGTGATTATCCTTTTTCATGATTCGTTAAGGCACGCATGACTTTTTATGATGGACATCTAGGAACTTATTCAGCAAATAAATATGTTTCTGTTGTAGGTTACGACCATGTCTTATTAAATAAGAAAGAAATAAAACCACCTTAATATGGCTCATACTTTAAGGCAGATTTCATTTCGAATCTGGCGTCCCAAACTTCACCTAAAAATACATGGATGGAAACACAGCTACAGTCCACGTGATTTTTTTTTTAATGTTCTTCTGGATAGGAATGAGCAGAGAGGGAGAGAGAGGGAGAGAGAGAGAGAGAGAGAAAGAGGGACACGCACATATGATATGGCAGGTGTGGTGGACACACAGCATGGAAGAGTAACAGAGACAGAGATGGATAGAGAGAGAAAGAGAGAGACAGACACAGAAAAAGAGGGACACAGTGAGAAAGAGAGAGAGACAGACAGACAGACAGAGAAAGAGGGACACAGAGAGAGAGAGAGAGAGATGTCAGCACATAGATGTGGCAGGTGTGGTGGACACACAGCAGGGAAGAGTAGCAGAGACAGAGAGATGGATAAAAAGAGAGAGAGAGAGATAGAGAGATGTGTTGCTGTGTACAGGTCTGCTATTGCTCTCCTTCAGCAGCACTTCATTACGGTGCTGACAGCTGAGATCAGGCCTGACACCCGCCGCCCAGGCCGTCATCAATCCCCCCTACAGCAGCCGTGGGAGAGCTGCTGTCTGTGCCCTCTGCACGCGCGCACGCACACACACACTTTATGCACGTGTTTGGTCTATACTGTGATGAGAGCTGAACAGAGGCACAGAGTTTGACACTCTGTATGTGTCATTTAAACAGAAACTGTAGTAAACATCAGACATTCGGATCCAAAAGATTTTTTTAACACATCACATTCATTCTGATAGAGAAAGCTGAATGTTTATATGACACTGAATTTCCAACTACGCCAAATACGATGTCACTGCTCATGGTTGCTGTTAGTTGAGAAAATGATGCGCAACACACTCCACATTTCCGAACTCCCTCTGGAGCGAGTCTTACGACTTAAATAAATGTTATGTTTTTCTCAAATTTGAACACCACACACCCAAAGACAAACAAAAACACACACACAAAGACAAACAAACACACACACAAAGAAACAAAAACACACAAAGACAAACAAAAACACACCCAAAGACAAACAAAAACACACACACAAAGACAAACAAAAACACATACACAAACACACATCTGAATTCAAAGCATACATTCAAATGCATCCTTATTCTCTACGTACATACTATTTTCCAAATTTTGACATTTGTTATAGAAATATGAGCTACATTATTGATACAATTAGGGGAAAAAGCAAAAAAGTACATACATATTAAAAAAAAAAAAAAAAGAAGTAAACCAATTTAAACATAACCTTGAATTAAATCTTCTATAAGAAATATGTGCGGTAAAAAAACCTGCTCGAGACCATCGGCTGGCCGCACAAATATACATCACTGCTAATGATCTGTCTATTACAACAAACAAACAAAAAAATCAATTTTATTAAAGCTCCACCCTTGTGGGCCAACATTTACTGCCCCTTGATTGAATTAGTGCAAAAGAGTCAGAAAACATAATTCTTGGGTGGGATCATTGGATTGCTCAGTCCTGTGGTGAGACAGAGACATAAAGTGAATCAAGACATTTAGATGATTACATTGTACACTCATCAATTCTATCAGCTACACTTCTAATCAGATGCGAATACGCTGCTGGACAGAGGCAAAGATGCACACAGGCACAGAGACAAAGATACAACCAGTACTGTACACAGACCCACAAAGCAATAGAAATGGATGCACAAAGAATGTATAAAGAAACTGATGCACAGGAACATAAAGAAACTGATGCACTCAGAACAAGGCATAAAGAAACTGATGCACAGAGAAACAAAGGCATAAAGGAACTGATGCACACAGAAACAGAGACATAAAGAAACTGATGCACAGAGAAACAGAGACAAAGAAACTGATGCACAAAGAAACAGACATAAAGAAACTGATGCACAGAGAAACAGAGGCATAAAGAAACTGATGCACAGAGAAACAGAGGCATAAAGAAACTGATGCACAGAGAAACAGAGGCATAAAGAAACTGATGCACAGAGAAACAGAGGCATAAAGAAACTGATGCACACAGAAACAGAGACAAAGAAACTGATGCACAGAGAAACAGACACAGACAAAGAAACTGATGCACAGAGAAACAGAGACAAAGAAACTGATGCACAAAGAAACAGAGACAAAGAAACTGATGCACAGAGAAACAGAGGCATAAAGAAACTGATGCACAGAGAAACAGACAGAAAGAAACTGATGCACACAGAAACAGATGCACACAGAAACAGACAAAGAAACTGATGCACACAAACAGACAAAGAAACTGATGCACACAGACACAGAGACAAAGAAAGTGATGCATAGAGACAAAGAAACTGATGCACAGAGAAAGACACAGAGACAAAGAAAGTGATGCATAGAGACAAAGAAACTGATGCACACAAACAGATGCACACAGAAACAGACAAAGAAACTGATGCACACAAACAGACAAAGAAACTGATGCACACAGACACAGAGACAAAGAAAGTGATGCATAGAGACAAAGAAACTGATGCACAGAGAAAGACAGAGACAAAGAAAGTGATGCATAGAGACAAAGAAACTGATGCACACAGAAACAGATGCACACAGAAACAGAAAGAAACTGATGCACAGAGAAACAGACAAAGAAACTGATGCACACAAACAGACAAAGAAACTGATGCACACAGACACAGAGACAAAGAAAGTGATGCATAGAGACAAAGAAACTGATGCACAGAGAAACAGACACAGAGACATAAAGAAAGTGATGCATAGAGACAAAGAAACTGATGCACACAGAAACAGACAAAGAAACTGATGCACACAGAAACAGAGACAAAGAAACTGATGCACAGAGAAACAGACAAAGAAACTGATGCACACAGAAAGACAGAGACAAAGAAAGTGATGCATAGAGACAAAGAAACTGATGCACAGAGAAACAGACACAGAGACATAAAGAAAGTGATGCATAGAGACAAAGAAACTGATGCACAGAGAAACAGACACAGAAACTGATGCACAGAGAAACAGACACAGAAACTGATGCACAGAGAAACAGACACAGAAACTGATGCACAGAGAAACAGACACAGAAACTGATGCACAGAGAAACAGACACAGAAACTGATGCACAGAGAAACAGACAAAGAAACTGATGCACAGAGAAACAGAGACATAAAGAAACTGATGCACAGAGAAACAGACACAAAGAAACTGATGCACAGAGAAACAGATGCACAGAGAAACAGACACAGAAACTGATGCACAGAGAAACAGACAAAGAAACTGATGCACAGAGAAACAGAGACATAAAGAAACTGATGCACAGAGAAACAGAGACATAAAGAAACTGATGCACAGAGAAACAGAGACAAAGAAACTGATGCACAGAGAAACAGACACAGAAACTGATGCACAGAGAAACAGACACAGAAACTGATGCACAGAGAAACAGACAAAGAAACTGATGCACAGAGAAACAGAGACATAAAGAAACTGATGCACAGAGAAACAGAGACATAAAGAAACTGATGCACAGAGAAACAGACACAGAAACTGATGCACAGAGAAACAGACACAGAAACTGATGCACAGAGAAACAGACACAGAAACTGATGCACAGAGAAACAGACACAGAAACTGATGCACACAGAAACAGACAAAGAAACTGATGCACAGAGAAACAGAGACAAAGAAACTGATGCACAGAGAAACAGACAGAAACTGATGCACAGAGAAACAGACACAGAAACTGATGCACACAGAAACAGACAAAGAAACTGATGCACAGAGAAACAGAGACATAAAGAAACTGATGCACAGAGAAACAGACAAAGAAACTGATGCACACAGAAACAGACACAGACAAAGAAAGTGATGCATAGAGACAAAGAAACTGATGCACAGAGAAACAGACACAAAGAAACTGATGCACAGAGAAACAGATGCACACAGAAACAGATGCAGAGACAAAGAAAGTGATGCATAGAGACAAAGAAACTGATGCACAGAGAAACAGATGCACACAGAAACAGATGCACAGAGAAACAGACACAGAGACATAAAGAAAGTGATGCATAGAGACAAAGAAACTGATGCACAGAGAAACAGACACAAAGAACCTGATGCATGGAGACACAGAGGTACAGACACAGGCACATAAAGAAACCAATGGACAGTGACAGAGACACAAACACAAAGAAACAGAGACATGAAGGCACAGAGACTAACACAAACAGACACAGAGACAAACACAAAGAAACGGAGACACAGACGCATGAAGGCACAGAGAAACAGAGGCACAGAGACACAGAGACATACAGATACAAAGACACAGAGACGATGATGAGATGTTGGTGCAGATGCACAGGGACACATGTACAGACACAGAGCTACACGGACACATATGGAAACAGCACACAGAGACGCACAGACGCAGTTGGTACAGACAAACAGGGGGACACATGTATATCCAGACACGGATACATATGCACAGAGCTGAACGGACACACAAGCACAGACACAGACAGACGCAGAGACACAGTCCAAAACAAGTATTTACCATTAGTGTGTGTGATGGCACCATATAGAACATTTGTTTAAAAACACTTCTATTATTGTAACTGTTTTTTTTCCTATGGTTGAATTTCAAATAGTGGTTCTAGTGGCCATATAATGCACTCCACAAGGCAACTCCATTAAGATTCACCCTGCATAAGAAAAGCATTAATTGTCAACACCAAGCAATTCAGGATTCTGTCTGTTGGCATAAAAAAATAAACCACACACACACACACAACAGATGTGAAACAAGTGAATGAAAAAGAGGCGAAACCAGTTGACATGCAAAATCACTTGTGATTTGTGACACCATACATCTTTTGGCTCCTTCATTTCAGAGCACTTATCCAGAATCTGTGGAGAGTGGAGACACCACTCAGCCTTAATTAACTTACAGCTAGAGCACACATTATCTCTGCCAATTCCTCCCCATCCCAATAATGACTTTTCCCCATTAAATATTAATAAAAGGAAAGTGGGAGGGGAAGGGCTGCACACACCGAAAACCCCATGTCCAGGTCAGGACAGGAGTGATGGACAATAATGAGCTGCTGTTTCCATTATTGGTCGTTCCTGAACCTAAAATAAATAGGTAAATAAATAAAAATCGAGGGGTAACTCGGTAAATCGGTGCTGGGTTTCCCAGCAGACATCCGAATCGTTTAGTCTAGTGATGGATGGCGTTTAGGTGACTCACACCAAAATGAGAAATGTGTATGTCGATAGAGAAACTTTCAGCCATTTATCTAAAACTCAGCCAGAACTTTGTTAAAGGGATACGTCTCTCATAACGAGAGCAAGACAAATCAGTATTTTCTGCACAATGCAAATCTCCACCGCTGTTCAAGAAACCATTCTTCATTTCCCTCCTGAATCCTGCTGATCTATAGGAGGATTTTTTTTTTTTTTCCCCTCTTTCCCAGCCGCCCTCCTCCTCCTTCCTAAATCCGGCTGACCTCGTTGCAGTGTGCCTCCGGAGTTTGTCTTTAGCGGTGGGTAACAAAATCAGCGGAGTAAAAGTTGCCGTGGCAACGTGCCTGCATCATCACGACCTCTCCCTTCGTCTCTCTCCCCCTCCCCGACATGGCCGCACGCACGTTGCAAACAAATGATTGCAGCGAGTGCCACGCTCTTGCTGATGTCACCCGTAACCATAGCAGCCGGAGCTCAGCTGTGACGCTGTGCATGCGTGGCGGGGAGGGTGGACGCGCGCAGGAGAGATGTAGCGATAGAAAAGACGGCAGGCGAGAACTCTGCTGCTCGTTCTGACGGCTCGACTTCCTTATTTATTCTCTTTTTTTGCTCCCCCTCCCCTCCCCTTTTCCCAAACGCTTTGCATTCCATTTCACTACCCGGAATTTGAACGTCACATAGAAACGTGCTGCAGAATAAAAAGAAATGCATCAATGAATCAGAAAGGTAATACCTTAAAAAAAAAAAAAAAAAAAAAAAAGAGTAAAGACCCCAACACGTTGAATAACGGCTTTGTCGAACAGCAGTTTTCACAGCAGCGCTGGCTGGATTGTTCTAGATCGCCAAAGCAGTCTTGAAAAATCTGCCTGTGCCTCCTGACAACTGTTCTGACTCATGGCGCATAAGACATATTCACGCTGTAACACCATCAGGAGGAACGAAAAGCCAAATCTTTCTGTTTCTCACACACACATACCAGCCAGAGAGGGCATTTAATGCTACACCAGCAGGGTCAACCTGCCAGTGTGTCTGTGTGCCATGCAGGGTGCCCGGTCTACCCTCAGCCATTAGGCGAGCTCTGCCCTGCCATGTCGCACAGGCCACAGCAGATGGCTGCTACATGTTTATAACATCAGTGTGTGTGTGTGTGAAGCTGAAGCTAAAATTAGCCTTAGCAAGGACAATACGCATTCTAGTCAGCTTTCCATGTTTTCTATTGTGGAAGAGAAGTTGACAAATTAATTATTTACACAAAATATATTTAATGTCTTTGTTTTGGTTTTTGTCAGTGGTGCTAAAATAAGCGGTTGGATGTTTAATTAATTGAACATGTTCGGTGGAAAGTACAGGAAGAAAAAAAGCTCCATAGCATTAATATTAATATCACTGCACTCATTTAAACAATAAGCCTTATGTTGGAATAACTCGGATTACTCGGATTCGTGTAGTAAATCTGGATCTGAGGAATTTTTTTCCCCTGATGTAGGTAAAGCTTACGACTGCAATTTAAAAAAAACACACTTCAAGATCCATCAAAGCATCTGTAACTTGGACATACGGACTCGAAAATCCAATATAGTGTAATTTTTGTATTAAGGCTTCGTCAGGGGTTAAAAAGTGTCAAGTGTGTGATACTTTCCCGAGCTGCATCATTGTGCAGCGGTGTCTCGCCGCTCTGACAGCTGCTTTGACAGGATGCTAATTAATCTCTTAAAACTGCCATGTGAGAGCCGAGCATGTGGGTGGACCGGTAGGGACCTTCAGCCCCTTTCCGTGCAGCCCAGCCCACGTCCATCTTTGCAGTCACGACCAGCTCCCCGGCATAAAGAGAGACGCCTTCGCCGCCTACCATCCGGAGATGAAGGCTGACCTGCTAACTTGTGGATCGGTGCCAGCTTCCTAACAGCCCTCGACATCAAGACGTTTTTTCCCCGTGTGTGTGTGTGTGGAGTGTCGACTGATGAAAAAAGGAAAAGTGGAAAGAGGGGAAGTGCTTTCCTTCCTTCTAAAGACGTTGCATTCTATTTTACTTTTAACACCGGGGGGAAAAAATCTGTAAGGTTTCCCAGAGGACCAAAGACCCGAGAGTTTTACGTAACAAGCCCGAAGTCTAAAACTGCTGGAAGGTTTTGTGCTGCTCATAGCTCATTTTCATTCTCCAGCATAAATCACAGCCTCAGAGACTAGGCCTTGTCCTAGAGGCAGAGAAAAGAACATATTTTAAGCACTAGAAGATATTTCAAGTCTGTCAGGTTATGCTAGCTCAGTGGCATGATTGCAGGGGCAAGACCCAGAGCAGTGTAGTGTGAGGCATAAGGGCGTTGTGCTTCACGCAAGTATTTGCCTGAGCTCACAGATTCCCACAACCATCATCTCTCGCAGCCGAGATTTGCTTTGCTTCCAGATTGATTTATTGGCTACTTTTACATCCAGCATAAAAATCCATTAATAAAGCAAATGATCGAATGGATCTAAGTGAGTGAAGTTTCAACCCAGAAACACTAAAGCATGAAAAAGTTCACAAATTCACAAACTCTTCTCCTCACTGTACATCAACTTTGTGATACATATATTGACCCTATTAGGCTAGGTAAAAACAGACATACTTATGAAACACTACAAATTCTTAAAGCCCTAAGAGTCTCCCTTCATATTAGCCACTAAACACCACTGTGGAGAAAATAGGCGACTCATCTACACTAAACCTACACAGCGATGGAGTGTGTGTTTCATCAGTAATCTAAAATCGTAGTCCAAAACAGCCTGCCCTCTGGTGAAGAAGTCCCTGTATGCTGTTTACATATGCAGATCACAGCACTGGTGTTGTAAGCTCCCGTATCGATTGCGGGTGTCACCCGATGGCAATCAGCACTTTCAATCTTTTGTTGTCAGCATGAGCTTATTGGCAGAGGCAAAGGCCTGACTGCATATGCCGCAAGTACACTCTGACCTCCATCAGTGACAAACCCCCTCTTAAAGCAAGCAATGCTAGCCTGGCTGACAGTACGGCCAAAAATACAGATAATGAGTCATTTGTTGGTCTCAGCAGGTTCTTGTTACAGGATGCAAAAAAGTGTGGCCTTGGAACCAAAATCTGTGTTTCAGAGCTGTCCTTTAGTGTTAAAGCCACTAATATGATAGTTGGGGGATGGGGGGCACTATCCACAGTCTCCACGAGAGATGGAGACTCTCTCGTGAAATTTTATTTATTGGAAATGATTACCATTTTTGATGAGTCATCACATGCTAGTCTTGTGTTAAATACGCTCTAGAATGTATATGTCTCATCCCTGAGGACAGCAGAAGCTTGTTTACTAGTAAACATGGTTTGTTGGTGCATTTCTGGCTGTGCGCCTTCTCATACGCTACATCCCTCGGTTGTGAAAAATGACCTTGAATTTATTCATTTCAAAGAAGATGGTCTTGTGGCATACACTTTTTGGAGAAGTGGTTTATCCACTTCAGTGCTGAAGTGGTGCAACTTTCAGAAAAAGTTTCATATTATTTTATATACCACACACACACACACACACACACACACATTATATATATATATATATATATATATATATATATATATATATATATATATATATATATATATATATATAAAATAAATAAATATATATAAATAAATGAATAAAAAAGGTGGTTGGCCTTGGTTCAAACATGTGATGCCAAAAACATACCGCACCTCCATAAGTATGAGAAATGTGGAAAAACTTTGCGCCATATTCCGCTAGTTCTCGAAAGCTATTCAGGCTACTAGTTGAACACTAAACACTGTCACTTTCACTTCCTGTTATTCCCTTTCACAAATAACCAAGATCCAGCTAGCTTACAACAAAGTGCAAAGCAATGTGATTCCAACAAACTACTGCTCCAACCCAGTCTTTTCCGTTTAAACTTTAAACTCAAGCCCAAGATCAGGGCAAGAAGACTAACCTGGATCATGTAGAGCTGGGCAATGCGGTACTCCTCCACGCTCATGGGCATGGGGATGCGGTACTCTTTAATCAGCATGTTGGCAGTGGAGCGGGGCGAATGAGGAATCCACCAGGCAGGCCCTAGCTCGGGCACGTCAGAGGGCTGGAGCCAAGTTCATCCCGAATACCTAGAGAGAAGGAAAGAGAGGGGTGCGTTAATATCCATTATTTTCAGATCTCTGCTCGACACACGTGCTCGTCAAGTTGAAGGGAGGAGCGTGTTGACAGGACACAGAGACTCGGAGTATCCTGCCGAGACGCACGGCATAAAAACCAGACAGGGAGGGTAATGAATAGACACTAAGTGCTGATAAGAGCAACATACAGCGAGCTCTCAATGCATGCAAGAATGCGTGACTGCTAACAAGATGCTGAGGCATGCTTTAAAAAAAAAAAAATCTAAACTGACTGATTTTGTCTTCTTAGGAATGTTTCCGGACATGAACGGCGTATCAGTGTACTAATCCAGTGTAGAAACGCTTATTCCAATAATACGATGAGCTTTCCTTGTGGGGGGAAAAAAAAAAAAAAATCAGTAATGGAAGCTTTACAAACCATGTAGTGAATTTGAGCTTCCGTAAAGAGAAGATATTCATCTGTTAACGGCAACAGTGTCCACACAGCAGGACAACACTTCAGTGGGTCTTTGCTGGCATCACATGACAACACGCTTAGTGTAAGACGGATTATCCACAGTCATGATACACAACTCTGCTCTGTGTGTGTGTGTGTTAAAAACAGGTTGAGCAGCTTTAAATGTAAACGTTAGGAGTACACCTGCAAATGGTCTTCAATTTAGAGGACAACCGCATGACAAATAAAAGGGCTAGGCCTCTAAATACATATATATTGGTGTGTTCCTGTGTGTCCAACGAACCAAACGATCAACACAAGAACCCTGAATAAGTTTTAAAAAGTCTAAATACCACATTGGTCCAAGACAAGATTTATCCCTTATTTGTCCATGAATGTCATTAAGAAAAACAACCCTCTTTGGGAACAGAACCCTGGCCAAGAGTGCAAGCGTTCCAAGTTCATTGCTCTAAACCAACATGGTTAACACGGTGCCCTCATAACCGAGTAGACACACTGCTTTCAAACCCATTATACCACAGCGCTGATGAATTCTCGAAGGTGATTAGTTGAAAGGCATATATGAAGTTTGTAAAACAGTGGTTCTGACAGTAAACCCTGCCTGTAAGAGTTGTTGTTAGAGCCCAAACCAAACAAGGGGGTAAAACTGCAATTAAAATAAATAAAGTTAACTGCCAAGTCTTTGGGTATTAACAGGACTCTCAATAATGCTGTAAGAAAGACACGGAATCTTGGAGGCCAAAAAAATATTATCAGTTGTAAGACTAATTCACCCACCTGGCTGTCTGTCAAGTAAATCTACCACACATACACACTAACAGTGTACAGACTGCAGCCTGCTGTGTCAAAACCTGAAAGAGTCCACTGCGGGACCACCGCAAGACTGGTGTTGAGGCCTGATCCGCTGCACCAGACACCTCCCATGGATTTTTTTCCAAGACTCTCCAGTTTCGCTGAACCTGTTCCTATTGAAGCCTCACATACCTGTTCTCGGCTGACAGGAGTGGAACCCAATGTGTTCTTTGGCGGCTGCAGCATATCTATCTCAAAGTGCTGAGATGTGTTTCTTCTCACCATGGATATAAGGAATAATCATCAGTTACTGTAGCCTACCTTGAAGCTTGAAGCAGTCTGGCCTTTCTCCTCTAACCTCTCTTCATTAACAAGCCGCTACAGACTAAAGAACCTCCACTAAGCGGATTTGTTGTTATTTGCCCCATTTTGACTAAACTCTAGAGACTGCAGTGTGAAAAAATCCCAGACGATCTGAAATACTCAAACCAGCAACCATGCAATGGACATTTTATTCTTAATAGTCTGCAGAATTTTTTGGGTGTGTGTAGAATAAAATGCGATCTCTTTACACCAGATGATGCTATTCCACCCCTGGACCACAGCCTACTGACGATAGATACCACACCCTATAGTAATATTCAGATGTTCCTGAAGACCTTGATTAGCAGGATCAGGCGTGATTAGTGCTGGAATTAAGCAATAGCTAGTGCTACAGGAATATCAACCCTTAATGTTTTTCCTCTCTTTTTAAATTTTTGAGCCTTCTTGACCACCAGGCAACTAGGAATAAAAAAAAAATTCTTATCTTAGACACCAAGCTACATCAATCCTGTATATCCCTCCTATGAAAAAAAAAAAAAAAAAAAGTGTTTCTCCTTTCAATACTGATGTATACAAACAAAAGGTCACAGACCGGACAAATGAAGACAACCATCAATTTCTGTATACAAGATGTTCTTGCGAGGAAAGCTCCATTACTGAATTAGCATAGATTATTGTACTGAATAGACATTTAATATCATATTTACCAATAAAGCCTTGGGATAAGAGGACCATTAAAATCCAACAAGTTTGTCTGGATCTTGTCCAACTCACTGGAAAAAAGCCATCCCAACAGGGCCTAAGATTGCCTCTGTTTTAGCTCAGCCTAAGGATAGATTCCATAACGAAATGTGTCTACGCACAGCATGAGCAACAAAGGGTATGACCTTTCAGAGGCAGGAGCACCACGTTTCGAGTCACTGCTTACAAGAAAGAGTTCAACAGCATCTTCTGATCCAATAAAAATAGTTCTTCCAATCCGTTCTGGTGCTTAGAATCCCACGGATCATGCGAATCTCAGCAAAACGTCCAGCCAGTAAAAGCTTGTGCAACATGGTATTCAGTGGAATGTATCTTCAGTGGCATCTCACTGGGACTAATGATGAAATCAGATCAGAGTTCTTAGCTTCTGGGTTTGTTTATCTAAGCTTCCTAGACATGAACCATAAGCAAATGTGTCTGTGAGCAGGAGCAGCCGCAAAATGGTATGACCTTTCCGTGTCTGGGGTAAGACCTTGAGCGTCACTTACAATCTGTATGTACCGCCGTCACGTCATGGACATATTCTTTCCGTGACGAAAAGAAGAAGCTTAATTGAGATCAGTTCAGTAACATGAGCTATAAGATGGCACAACTGGAGTGGAGTGTTAGGTCTTAGGATAGGTGCAGTTCTTGGGTTCTGATATCAGATTACAGACAACAACAACAACAAAAAAAAAAATCAACATTTTTAATGAAACAGCTGTATACTAAGTATGTAACAAGCACAATCTGTTCTATCTAATCAAAATTTCCAACTGAAATGTCCACAGAGATTCTGAAGAGCTCTTACGATCCGCGTTTCAGCACAGAACAGCCCAACAGGTATCTTAAGAGATAAAGGGCCAATAACAGAAAACGGCGCATTCATTAGAATAAAGCGTTCAATGAAAGGCAAAACTGGTAATCGCTTGTTTGTGCAAAGCACGCATGCAGCACCATGAGCAAAAATAAATAAATACCAGACAACCAGACGAAAAACAAGTCATGGCAACCTTCTCTACAAAGAGACACTAACTAGTTCATTGCAAAATTGGCGAATGGGGATAAAATAATTGTCCTGCATTATGCAATCATCCTTACCTCTGTAGTAACATTTTAAGGTTAAGTGTCAAGCTATGTTGTGCATGGAAAAGTAGAACCATTAGAATATGTAAGCATTTGGATGTTAAAATGTATATATTGAATATGTGTAAATAAATGCCTTTCTCTAGCAGAGAAGGAAAACAAGACAATCAGGATCTAAAACAACATGGGCTCTTTAATTTACCATATATGAAACATCACCCACCCCCCCACCCCCAAAAAAGAAAAAGAAAAAAAAACCCATCTGTATACTCAAATCTACGCTTCTGTAAGCTCTTCAGCATAAACCATCTATAAGCACATTCCTGCAAGAAGACACAATTTACCTTGTTGTTGAAGCATAGCAGACGGTCTACTCAATCTACTCAATCGCGCGCGTCCGCTCCGCGTCTCATTCCCAAACATGAGCGTGCTACACCCATGCCACCACAGCCTGGGATCCGTGTCTGCTCTTGGCTCGCACACATCCAACACTGTCAATGAAATCATCCAACAGATAGGAAAAGGGGAAAAAGGGAAAAAATGCCTATTTTCTGCAAACCTACCCCCCCCCTCCCGATCTCTCTCTCTCTCTGCTGTTTTCTTCAGTATCCACCTCTTGTGGTGGGCTATAAAGCGCTGTTACCATGGAAGTGCAAGAGGCTGTGTCAGCATTGGCTGGGCTGAACGTGATGAAAACAGCCCAAGGACGGCCCATCGGCTGATCTCCCCACCCTCTGTTTAAAAATTCTTCCCTGGCTTGATCTCACAACTCAACATCGTCGAGTAGTGGAGTAACACCCGCTGTCTATTCCCAAACCATCATGCACGTCCGATGCTTACGCGTACATCACGAGGAGAACATGGGAGGAGGGAGAGATGAGACGGAGGGATGAGAAGGATAGTCAGAGGCATGCGGCACGAAGATAACTGATGAACGAGCGCGTGCAGCGGCACATTTGCCCCCTGAAGTTAGATGATACTAAGAATGTCCTGTCTGCCGTTTATACTCTGAACCACGTGAGCCTATATATAAACAGTTGTCAAGCATATACGCTCAACGGCCACTTTAATAAAAAAAAAAACAAAAAAAAACCTGCTAATTCGTGTAACTATTTAATCAACCAGTCACGTGGCAGCAGTGCAATACATATCATGTAGAAATTAATGTACACATCAAAATGGTGAAAAAATGCGAGCGCAGTGACATCCAATGACTGGTGGAAAGAGTCGATGAAAGAGTGTTCAGAGGAAGAAGGAAAGGCTGGTTTGAGCTGACAGGAAGGCTACAAATAACACAAACCACTCAGTGCAGTGGTGAGTGAAATAAAAGTATCTCAAGAACGCACAAGATGCCAATCCTTGAGGTGGTTGAGCTACGACAGTTTGAAAGCCACAACAAGGTCCACTCATCAGCCAAGAAGAGGAATCTGAGGCTACAGTTGGCACAGGATCATCATAAATGGAGAAACATTTTCCAATACTCACTACATCCATATCCATTATGGTTGAGAGATCCTCTAATGTTTAACGAACATATCAAATAAAGCACTTGGTCTGTATTTACATGATCTGAAGTGTGCAAGTGTACATATATTGTCGGAAGAGCTTTTCTTTTTTATTTTTTTTTGTACAAAAACCAAAGATGATTAAATCAAATCAAAAAGAAGCAAAAGGACGCTTTTATGAGCACCGTGTTGATATAGTGGAAAAGAACACAAAGTTCTACTCGTATTCTTTCTATCCCCCTCCTTCACAGAAAGAACTCTTTTTTTTTTTTCCACCAACAAGGAAATCATGTGCTATCAGTTTGGTTTTTTTTAAACCAGAGAGCTCATGTGCCTCAGTACATCTGCATGATCTAAGGTAATGAATAAACCAATGTGAGGATGGATGAGGTTACCAGATCCATTCATATGTGGTCATTTTATTTTAAAAAAATTGTACATTTATGACTCCACACACTTAAAAAAGCATTCAAACAGATCCATGGTAAATGTTAACCTTTTTTTTTTTTTTTTTTGAAAGTCGCAACTGAGCGAGTCCTGCAGCCAAGATCTCCAGGGAAGCAGTCATTTTTAGCCACAAGTATAATGAGGTCTTATAAAAGGATGAAAGTGGAGAAGAATCAGGACAAATGGCAAGGCTATGCATGAAACGCTTCAATGTGAGATGTGTTGAGAGATCAGTAGTCGTCCTGCACAAGGCAGGAAACCACTACAGCGCTCACTGTACAAGGTGAGACTCACAAAAGTGCATATGCATGGTGATGTGCAAACAACTCATCTACATGGTAGAGGACACTGAGGTTAATCGTGGATGGATACGGATATTAACAAGGTGTGCTGTGGAAATCTACAGACATCACGATTAATCAAAATCAATCACTTCCACTTCCCGGGGAAGAAACAGGATTCTGCGTGCTGTCCAAGACTGACCAGACTGAGAGTCAAGTATCAGCAGCAGCACTGATGACTAGATGCTTAGCTGTGTCACTAGATTTGGTGACTATTTTGACCCCTTTAGCTTGTTTTTTTTTTTTTTAAAAAAAATAAAATATCAATAAATCAAACAGATGGTGGCAACTGCCTTACTCTCAATAAACCTCTCCAGCTCATATTACAGCTGCTGATTACTGGAGTTGAGAAAGCAGGTTTAGTCAAGCTTGAGTGAACACCACTATTCCAAACAGCCAATAACTAATCACCATTATTCCCCAAGACTAATCCCTAATCACCATCATTTCCCAAAGACTAATCACCGATCACCATTATTCCCCAAAGACTAATCACCGATCACCATTATTTCCCCAAGACTAATCCCCGATCACCATCATTTCCCCAAGACTAATCCCTAATCACCATTATTTCCCAAAGACTAATCACCGATCACCATTATTCCCCAAAGACTAATCACCGATCACCATCATTTCCCCAAGACTAATCCCCGATCACCATCATTTCCCCAAGACTAATCCCTAATCACCATTATTTCCCAAAGACTAATCCCTAATCACCATTATTTCCCAAAGACTAATCACTGATCACCATTGTTTCCCAGAGAATAATCACTGATCACCATTGTTTCTCAAAGACTCTCAACAATCTTCATTATTCCTTTTATTAACAACCAATCAACGGCCACCATTTCGTGTCCCTCCCACTTGTCCTTGTTCTTTATTTGCAGCTCTCTTCTTGTTAATATTTGCAAGTAATCAAAGTGGGTTTTCATCCAAAACAGTTTCGTATCCGTTCCCTGAATACTCACAACCTTTTTCTTCTTGATTTTAAAAAATACTATTTTGCAAATACATAAAACATTTGTGTCTCTGTTTTATAAAACAGTTTGTAAATAGTTTGTTCATTCTTTCTATTTGAAATCATTTCATACTCCTGTAATATTTTTTCCTCTGATGAAACCATGGTCTATGGCTTTGACATATGCAAACCCTCGCTGCCATTCAACGAACAGGCAAATCATCCCATGACTTCATCCGGCGTCTCACGATAAAAACGATGGCAACACTGATCATCACCTACCTACTACAAGAGTTTATGTAAGAGAAACACAACATCCCTCTTCTGCCCCTTAAAGACTTCTGAATCATACCCAAAAGAAAAAATAAAGATGAATCCTCCAAACCAGCACATAATCTGCTAAAACTTTCTCTAGGTATCAGAAAATTCTCCTCAGTCTATCGGTGCTGGAGCTAAATGAAAAGTCCAAAATATCACAAGTGGAGAAACGGGCAAAAAAGGAGGCGCACAAACAAACCGAACGGCTGACACGAGGGGCGGATGATGAGCAAAGGCAGTTTATTTATAGAGCAGCCCCAGCTGATAGTGGCACGCCTCGGCACTCATTCGTTTCCTTAAATTACTGTAATAAATCACTCACCTCGAGGGCATTTCGAGCTAGGATAATCGTCAGCCGCTCACCTCGCCACTCACAGCTATTAAAAAGCCTCTTTCGGGGCTGTGGAAGTACGAGATATTACTGAAGCTCCTATCCA
The DNA here is from genome assembly GCF_019097595.1 of Hemibagrus wyckioides. Lineage (NCBI taxonomy): Eukaryota > Metazoa > Chordata > Actinopteri > Siluriformes > Bagridae > Hemibagrus > Hemibagrus wyckioides. Next base: position 10,021,535 of record NC_080725.1, read on the forward strand.
CTACGCTGCTTTACTCAGTATGTCAACGAGGAAATGCGAAGCGGAGTCGCTTATGATAGAGCGAGTGAGAGCGAAAACGTCTCTGGCTGACTTATGCACAAAGAGGGTTAAAAAATAAATAAACAAATAAAATAAAGAAGCGGCCAGATTTAGCATCTCGTCAGTGATCTGACAATGAAAGCATTCAAGATTTCCTGACTGTTGACTCGGAGTGAATCAGAGTCCGCCTGTTAACTAGATCAGCTATTAAAAAGTAGTCTGAGGAAAAATGTTCCACTCTCCTGAACTCTGCACTTGACAGAATACTTCAAGCTTGCTAAAACTTTATACTGAACATTGCAAAGCATTATGAGCTGTAGAAAGAAAGCACGTATTTGTGCCAAAAGTGTAACTAACCTGCAGGAAATTTTAGTCTTGGTGGAGAATAATTCCACACGAAGCCAGAAGCACAGAAACTTTTAAACTCTGAACGCAAAAAAAATAAAAAAACTTAATTTCCTGTTCATCAATAAGTAAATGCTTCTGAAGCGCGTCTCCTGTTCTTCACAATAGCAGCATGAACCGATATGTGCAATAAAAAAAAAAAAAAAAAACGAAAATATGATCCAACCCAAATCAACATTGCTTTGTTTATGCAAATACAAGCCACAAACAAAACGCATACCCAAACGGCTCATGATAAAGAGATGAGCGGAAGAGGCTGATGGGTCCTACATGCGGTGAGAGGAAGCTCTGAACAGCATGAGATGTTGTAAAAGAGCACGTTTAGAGAGGAAACGCGAGTCGGCAGGCCACAATTCCGTCACAGCTTGGATGCCAGTTCCTCCTCGCTAGAAGACGGAGCAGCTAAGCAGGTGGAGTGTAAATAGTTTTGGGCTGCTGCTGCTGCTACTATGAGCCACATGATAATTCTGCAGCCTGTTGACTTACAATATGGCTGTTAATGGTGCGAAACACTGTGCATTTTAGGGACCTTGACAGAGAGATAACACCATTTCTTTATTTATACAGTCATTACTTACGGCCAAGGTTTTTTTTTTTGATTTATTTTAATCCCCAACGCTAATCTCCATACCTTTAAATTATAACTCAGCATTTCTGACCGTCGTGTTTTTCACTATCAATAGACACACACTTGATACTGCCTTCAAGCTAAAATAAGGAACCTTATGATAGCTACTCTAATGCTGCATGCTAAAGGAAGCTGCTTTTATGTTGTGAGCTTGCAAGTGGAACGGACATGACTGAAATGTCCACGAGTGTGTGTATGTGTGTATATATGACTGAAATTCAACAGTCTTTCTAATCAGGGATGCATTTTTATATGAATGCAAATGTAGTGAAGTGTTTAGTGACTTTTGAGCCAAGTTATTGGTTGGTGTTGGATTGTCTTGAGTTCTGTGAGAAGCTAGCGATTGTCTGCCGTTCTGACGTCACAGGAAGATGTTGCTAATGTGATAGTAAGTTGCTAATGCCATTTATTGGAGACTGATAGAACAAAACTGAAGTACCTTCATGATAAGGTTTTCAGCGTCACATCAAGACGTCGAGTTGTACAGTGTGAGTGGTGTCGGATGACAAGATTGCTCGTCGTACAGTGTGATGCCAACTTTGGAGTCTGTTGCCTATTTTGCATGGAGAACAGCTTGTGTTAGTACCTGTGACTTTCTGATCGTTATGGCACCATTGCTCATTAACACACAAGTGATTGACTCACTGAATCATTCAAACACTAACAAACAGACAAACTGTTTTGACAAGACTTTCCCTGATGACTTCTTTATTTCCTCATGCCCAACTCCATCCTAATTTGGTCTGAAGCCAGCCAAGTGCATCTCTCAAACTGCTGCTCCTGCTGCATCACAGGGCAGTGTAACACACTCACTTGTCTTCTTCACATCCTCAGAAATCAGCTCACAGACGTTCATGATTGGTAAGAATCACTGTGATTGACAGGGGAGAAACAGTACATCACCTTTCTCCCCTAGAGGCCAATTCCACCTCACACTTTTATTTTCTTTCTCCATGCACTACTGATGAGAGACTAGTGAAGCTGCTACGTGATGTTATAATCACCCAAGTGCTTTGATGTGGCTTGACATGAAGCAGAAGACACAGGAAACTTCGTCTGTAAACGCTTACCAATGCTTCATCATTTCAACAATTATATCTTTGTAGCCTTAGATGAGGTTGTGCTGTTACAGAAAGTATTAGAACTAGCATATTAATATAAACCATCTAAGAGAAATCATTCGACTACTTCATAAAACGAGGCGTTAAAGTAAATGAACCATCTGATTTGGGGAATTCAGCCACTCTGTGCTGTGGCAGATATCTGATTTCGGATACGATGGTCAAACAGTTTGAGCGCCAACATCATGATACTCATCCACTTTTCTGTCGCTCTCTTGTGCTGTGTCAGCGATATTCAATTTCCTCTTGTCATCCACTGTAAGCACAGCTCTGAGATAAGATAAGAGAAGATAAACTTTATTGATCCGGAAGGAAATTCTAGAACCACACGTCATTCGGGCTCAAAAGTAAAGAGTCGCCACCTGAGGAATTTGCTGCCAATTAGCCCAGACTCCTAGGCCTCCGTCATGCCACTGCACCTCAGCCACTTCTCTCACGAGTTTGGCTAGAAACAGTGAGATGTCAGAATTAATCAATGGCATGGGAAGGGGGGGGGGGTGTTGGTGTTTGGTGGCGGTGGCTCCAGAGTGCCACACACAGCCCAATACCATTAGTGTCTGGATTGGCTCCAAGTGCAAAGGCTGGAAAATATACAGTTGCTTCTCACAGCATTGATGACACAGTGCCTGGAGCCAGCTATGACATAGGACCCTCTCAGTGGGTCCTGAGCTGTTTGTTACCAAGATTAAGCATCTATTAGGACCAAATGCCCATTTCCTGATTGCGTTCATTAATAATGGCTCTCTGCTTTGAGGACAATGACTTCAGCCCACGCACAGCTGCAGAGCAAAAGTCCCAAAGTGCTGGTGTTACAAAAGCAACGCTTTCAAGAAGGACAAAGTAGGACTAAAGGGCTTTCTAAGAGAAGTGGGACACATTTTATAACATTAACCTTTGTGCTATTGCATCACTAATTTCAACACCGTTACGACTGGATTAGTTTGTGAGTGTGTAATTCAGGATCTCGACTATCTCTATGATTGGGGAAGAAAAATTGCACATGTCCTGTTTATTCTATTTAACTGAATTTGATTATTGCAACAATATAAATTCATATAAATCGTCACCTTTAACAAAAAGCTCCTGATGCTTACATTCTAAATTTCATCTGATAAAATAAACAAGTGAAAAAATATCACGGTTTCTCAGGATCATGGTGTTAATCTGGTATTTAAAAAAAGTCGGAAGTGAAAATTAAAACATGCTATTTTATAATATCTCCAAAAAAAAATTGTAAATCGCAAACAATAGGAAACAAAATGATGAAATCCCCCATCATCTTAAACAGGATACAATCAATTCTCCATAAAATATTTTCCAGAAAGCAGAGCAAAAATACTGTAAAAAACCCTAGACATCATTAATTTTTTTTTATTATATATAAAAAGTATAAAGATTTTTTTGGAGATTATCCCAATATTAAAGCTCTAAGTGTTGGCCAGTACAGTTATTTAAAAAAAGAAAAAGAAAAAAAAAAAGATGAATCTCTAAGCTTTCGCTGCCAAATTATGTAAAAAGCAAAGGAATATTGGCCGTGTTCATGACAAACTGTGCCCAATGTTCACATGCAAGATCTTTAGCGTCAGTAAATATCACACACAAAAATACAGTAGATAAGATCAAATAATCTCTCAAATGCATTTCAATTCCAATCAATGCTTTAGTCTGATAATAGCTCCAACTGAGACACTTCCTAAACTTGTTTGTTGTCCACATTTACACAATTTCTTTTTATCCTACTACACACCACATTATCACAGTTTCCAAACGCCTCTTCATAGTTTCCAAATGCCTCTTAACCACAATGAGATCGAATGAGTTCCTCTTTCTGCTCTCTCTTGGAAAACATGGAAATCAGCTGCCCTAAATCAAACTCAGCGTCAGCCAGGGCAGCTCTGACATCTCCCACGCCGACTAATGAGCCAAACGGACGACCAGGAGACTGACACGCTGAGGAAAGATCTATCAGATAGAAGGCGCGATCTGTGCCATTGCAGGAAAAACGCCATCTCCAACTTAAGACTTAAGGTTCTACTTTTGCTTGTCGGTTCCCTATAACGTTCTACATCCTTGCGTCCTGCGAGTCACAATGTAAAAATAGGTTATACGCAAAGGATTGTGTGTGTGGGAAATGGGGGGGATGTGGAAGTCACCCTGACGTGGTTTCTTTTCTGGAGGCCAAGAGGAAAAATGGTGCTCAGTGGAAAGAATGGCATCCAGAAATAGCCACAGGAAAGCAGAGCAGAAACACTGAGGGTGGGTGATTGGTCAGCAGCCGGACTCGCTCGTCAACCGACGTAATCCAACACTTTTAGCAATCACAGAGGTTGCGCCTTCCTCCGAAAGTCAGCGCCAAACTGTGGAGATCGGAGGTAACTAGCAGCGAATGTGAGACAGGCGACCCTTATATAAACTCAGCTCACTTATTAATGGTCTTCCCCGCAGAAGATACAGTGTCTGGCTTGATTACAACCTCAACTTTTCTCTACTCTGGTTAACGTCACTGTACTCCGAGTGGCAGTGTGATCTGGCGAGTGAAACGTGTTTACCACATTCAAATGGTGTGAGAGCTTTGGAAATTTCCATTATGGAAGCTCTGATGTTAATTATATATATAAATTTCATTCAGAGATCCATCAGTGGCATGCAGTTTTATACACATTCCCAATGAAATATCTGACTTTTGGTCATCAGAAGTCGATACCCATGGAGATATAGGGCTTCTAAATAACTGACAATGACATAATGAACATACGACACACACTCTGGACTTATGTTTTTATATATATATATATATATATATATATATATATATATATATATATATATATATATATATATATATATATATATATATATATATATTATATATTTATATATTTATCTCGAGGTGCAACTGTATGCACCGTGAACCTAAAACTCATCACAGCAGCAACCAATGATTTATACAGATATAAGTCCTAGAGTGAAAATAACACTGTTTTGTTCTTGGTGAGATGATCAGCCACTATTGATATTAAACAAATCCTGCTCTTTAATCTAAGGCGATTCATATCTAGCTAAAGAAAATAACAAGCCTGAACCATGAGCCACTATTTAAACCGGGGAAACAAACAAAGAGGAATGCAAGGCTCCGTGATTCGTGGATAGGAAAAACAATTCTCACACTTAGTCTGATATCGAAACATGCCTATTTTTGGTCAGATCTCAGAAACCATGGTGTGAAGACCAGTTTCTTAATATTGCCACTAGACCATGTTTTATTTCTGATACCGAACATGGAAGATTTGTTATGCACATACATACAGCACTGTGTTATCATCAGGTCATGGAGGAATATCAATAACGTTTCTCAGCCCATGTTCTTCCTAATGCAAACACTGAGCATACCGTAAACTCAGTGACTGAAAAACAAAACAAATATCTGCTTTTCCATCAGAGCACCCCTGCTTGCTCACACACGCTTTGGATGACACTGTCAACCCCTGGCTCAACCAGGCAAGCCAAGTAGCCTTGTATAGAAAGTGTGGACTTCGCTGTTTACTATGCAGCTATAAATAATGCAGCAGAAGGTGTGTAGCCGATGAACTCGGGGTCATATCGGTATGCTGGTCAGAGTCTGGCAGAGGTCTCCCTTTGCTTTCTCTCTCCGCATGTTATTCCGCAGGCTTCCCTGGGCTTAGGTGTGGGACTGAAAAGGCAATCAATCCTGTGACTCATTTTCCTAATGATGTCTTCATTGAGGACAAACCTAATCATCTTGGTTTTATAACTGAACAAATGGAAGAGGGGTTGTTTTTTTGGTTTATAATAATATTTGAGAAGAATGCCACAAACCATTAAGACCCAGTCCATAAAATGCAGGGTGTGGCGTAGCTTAGGGAGGGGTTATGTACGGGAAGCACTCAAGCACTCAAAGGTGAAGCAAGCGTTAATATTAACAGGATAACGAAGACTGGTGATGATAAACTCCTCAACTCGGAGCGTGAAGCACAGCAGGATGACGTGACGCAGAGCGAGGCTGCATTTCTGAAAATCCACACGTCAGGAAAAACGCTCATCTGACAAGATATCACTATAGGCCGGGTCAGCATGGGTGGATCTCATGATTGATGATCAGAATGAAACCTGATGTCACGCTGCTCGAGAATCCCTTACGCCAATATGCATTCATTTGGTTTAATAAGTTACGGACTACATTATACAATAAGGTAATTCTGTAATAAAACAATAGCAAGGCACGAGACAATATCTTTGACAGTCTCAGCTTGCAAAAAAACCTGACCTGGGTATTCTCTGGATGCAAAACACCAAATTAAAAAATATTTCATAAATATTGTGCAGCTTAGGAGGTCCCTAAAAATTTACATAAGCATGTTAGGAAGTCCTGAAAGACAGCAACAGTGAACAGCGGATAGTGATGTTGCGAAGGGGGGAAAAAAATAAAGCATCGCCTACCGGCTGCCTGCACGCATCCGTTCGTACATTTTGAGCGATTCACTGGCAGAGGTTTAAGCTTCATGAAGCAGACAGAAAGGAACAGATTGAAGTCTTCTGTGTCCAACAGCCTCTGATGTCCTGTTATCTTTGACACCTAGAATTAAGACTCGACGCATGCCAGGCGTATGAGTCACCCGAACATAGAACGATAACCCAGACACAAAATCCTGCACTTCATCCACCCACACACCACCTGAGATATAAAAACCGCAAAAAACCTTGTCTCCTTCAATCATTTATCAAGGAAGCTCTTCATTACGGAGGTAAAGACTGATGTACTCATGATAGGTGGTGATGTCAATGAAAATTAGGAGACATGTTGTACTGTGTACTATGTGTGGAATCGCTTTCAAAAACATTGCTTTGATCTGTTGACCGTCACTGCATCACAGAATTGCTAAGGATTCAGACCAGATACACAATTATGATGTGAATCTCCCATTGTAGCACATCCTAGGTGCTTTTTTTAGATGCTGGTGACTGAGGCACACTGAACTGATCAACTGTCATATTCAAGGAGACTGGTCTGAGATACTTGGTGACAATGCATTAATCATCAACTGTAAAGGGACACACCTACTCAGCACTAATACTCTGACAGGCTGTGGTATACATATGATGCTCAACTGGTATCAATGGGTTTGATGTTTGGCCAAAAAAAAAAAAAAAAAACCATTCCAGATCACACCATGACACCACCTCCATCACCCTGAACTGTGGACACAAGTGAGGTTGCGTCCACGTATTTCATGATGCTGATGCCGAAACTTTCACGGAACAAACCGACATTCACCAGACCAGGTGATGTTTTTCCAATCTTCAGCGGTCCAGTTTGATTGACTGTGTTGCCCGTAGCTACAGTTTCCTGTTCTTGCTTTCTGAAATGCTTTTCTGCTCACCACGGCTGCAGAGAGTGAAGCTATCATAACCCTCCTGTCAGATTCCAGCAGTCTGGCTATATCCTCCTCTGAGCGCTCTCTCATCATCAGTAAAGCATTTCCACAGAATCAAGGCTCAACAGATGTTTTTTTTTGTTTGTTTGTTTGAGTGTGTAAACTCTGTAGACTCTAGAGTCTTCTGGTGTCTCCGAGATACCCAAAACAGCTCATTGGGTATGAACAACCATGGGTGACCAACTAAGATAACATTTCCTGTTCATTCTGAGGTGAAAATAAACTGAATGCCCTCCAGTATAAGTATTTGCATGAATTGATGCATTGTGTACAGGTGTTCCTGCACGCTCAAATAATTCTTAAATATATATATATATATATATATATAATTATATATATACACCCCGCCCCTCACTAAGCACGTTAACCTTATGTAGGTTAAGCTCGACCTTTCTAAGCAAACATTAAAACATCGTGTTTTACAGCTCATGCTTTCTTCATAACATTTAATCCAATTTTTATTTCATTTATAACGAGGTAGTGAAGCAGGTGACTGTATTAATAACGTCAGAGACATGAGCAGGTACAGATAGGTTAGCTATGTGGCTAAAGCTAGTCTATTTTTTCCCTCCATTAGCTCACACGGCGCACAAATAAAAACAAGTAGCATGCAGAAAGCAGAAAGCTACTTACCTGTAATTTATCTGGATTTAGAGCTTGAAGCGCTTCTCTAGCAGGCTATTTGTGACGCATGGCCATTTGCTTGGCAAATTCCCCAGCTTGCCAACCCATGAACAATATGTGTATGTATGTATGTGTGTGTGTGTGTGTGTGTGTCTTTCGCAGGTCGACGTCGTCAGTGTGTGCAATGCTATGCTATGTCCCGCTGTTAGCTAGCAGAGCACGCTAGCTGACTTCAAAAGGTAGCGAGCACGAGACGAACCAATTAAACGTCTTTCCACGCGCCAGGTTTCTCTTGTGTCTTGGCTGTAACGCTGATATCAAGGCGCAGTCCTGAGGTTTGTCTGTTTATCGTCAGCGCGCTTCGTCGCTGTCAGAGACTCTAGATGTGCAGCAATGTGTCTCTCTCTGAGCCCGGGAGCCCTGTGTCCCGCCTCATTCAAAAACACAAGCCGATGTACAGTCCGCGTTGTGCCACAGCTTCCCACCTCCTTTCCTCCTCTTATTTATCATCCGCAAAGAAATAGAAAGCATCAGCAGCAGCACCATCATCATCATCTCCGCAGTGATGATTAAGTTCTTGTATCAGACACATTCACTCCTCCTCACGCCATTGCTCTTTATCCGTCTTTGCTTAAGGTTGGCGCGCCGCCTAGTGGCCACAAAAGCGACCTGTCACACAGGAACTAAATAACGTACTATATTCCCAAAAGTTTTGGGTTGGGCTTGGCCCCTTTGTTCCAGTGAAAGGAACTCTTAATGCTTCAGCATACCAAGACATTTTGGACAATTTCATGCTCCCAGTTTGGGGGATGACCCCTCCCTGCTCCAACATGACTGCACACCAGTGCACAAAGCAAGGTCATGGATGAGTGAGTTTGCTGGAGGAACTTGACTGGCCTGCACAGAGTCCTGACCTCAACCTGATAGAACACATTTGGGATGAATTAGAGCGGAGACTGCGAGCCAGACCAAAACTGTGACGTCTATATTTACATGCCCATGAATATAATATGAAGTTGGCCTGCCCTTTGCAGCTATAACGGAGCATTTGTGCGTATAAGCGCATTTGTGAGGTCAGGCACTGATGTTAGACGAGAAGGTCTGGCTCACAGTCTCCGCTCTAATTCATCCAAAAGGTGTTCTATCAGATTGGGGCCAGTCAAGTTCCTCACTCATCCATGGCTTTATGGACTTTGCTTTGTGCACTGGTGTGCAGTCATGTTGGATGTTTAAAGAAATGAAGCAACAAATAAATTTGCAATGTTGACCAAGTATTTCTGCCCTTATTACAGTAACAAGTTCTTCCGCCTAAGCTACACTATAAAACTCATCTGCTGAAAAGCTTTAGTCTTCTGAGTGAGCTACAAAGGATAAGCTTTAATAAGTCCCTTGAAATATTTAGGCCAAAGACCATTTAATACTTTGTAGGTCAATAAAAGTATTCTAAAATCCTATTACTAGGAGCTCCAGAAAATCACTTCAGCAGTGTAATGACTTTTTACATTTATTAATCTGGAAAAAAAAAAAAGCTATGTACCTTAAAACTGAGACAGAATACAATCCAATAACAGAGCAGAGCAGCTTTAAGGACATCACTCAAGGGCTGCTGCTGCAGCAGCGGATCTCTGGCAGGTTTCGATTCCCATTTATCGAACACGAAGCTATAACAACTGCAACAGCTAGTTTTGCATTTTGAAGTATTTTTTTATTGAGGTGCTTGGTGTAAGAGTAAATAGTGAGCCTGCGATCTACAGGGAATGAAAAAGCCTAATTGAAGAGAATTCATGTAAATTATTTGAAATTCTTTCAATTTTCCATGCATTAGAAAGGCATTCTATTCAAAGTGGCACACGCATCTCAAAGTGTTAAAGTTCGGCCTTGTAAAAGAGTGCATAAACAATCAATACAGCTTGGAAAGAGGTAATGAAAGTAATGTCTGGAATGTCTAAAAGAGAAGTGGATGTCTAGGTACAGAAAGTGTGAGAGAGTTGGTCAATCCTTGAAATGACAAAGGAAAACTAAAATTCATTTGATGTCTTGTATAAAATATTCACATGTGGCACAGAAAGTGTGAATTAAAAAATGGCTCACAAGAAAAAAAAAAAATCAACAAAAATATAAAAACCTGCTGGATAAAAAAAAGAATAAATAAACAAGATTCAAGTACGACTGGAATAAAAAAAAAAAAAAGAAATAAAACAATAAAAACGTCAAAGTTCAACAATAAAAAACCAACAACTTAAAACATCCTGTTCTGTTTTTTTTTTTTTTTTTGCCGTTCATTGTTTCAGCAGCAAAAAGAAGAGGAAAAAAAATCAACCTGAATGAGTCGAGCGTACAACATATTTTCATGACTTAAAAAAGTACACTTTTTTCTTTTTTTTACAAAGCTGTGTATTAAAATATACTATCAAAATGAGTTTCTTCTGTACTGTGTATTAAAACATATCATATAAACATAAAAAATATACCTACCATAACAAAAGTAGAAATATTGAACATAGTTATTATGTACAGTGGAAGTGTCCTGTGTCCCAGTCATTCAAAAACCTTTTACAATCCTTAGTAGAGGGAAGCGAACTGCTCGCTATATGTTGGCAGAGGAGCGGAGAATGTGGAATCTTTTCAGAGTCATTCGGATGGATCCCAGATCACGGTTCACTTTTTCCAAACGGTTCTCTAAAGACGCCTAAAGAACAGGAACCGTTTTAATAAACATGGCCACAAAGATGATAAATCATATATAAAATAAACAGCAAAGTGAATAGCTGAGTGCAAAAGTTTGTATCCCCCAGTGGCAAAGCACTGCTGTAAAATTCTCGATTCTGAATGATCAGAATTAACAGCTCTATCAAGAGTTGCCATTGTAAAATTGACAGGTTTATATTAATGAGTTTGCCCTACTGAGCTTATCAACAACTCATTAACAAAGAAGGTATAACTGTTGATGTGATAACGCTTTCTATAAAGAGATGTTTATTTAACGTTTTTGGACAGAGACTCCAGTGCCAATTACTTTTCTGGCTGGAAAAAATTGCTGTAATGCATTACGCAATATTTTTGTTTAAACTTCTTGAAAAAAAGCTGAAAGTCTACGCTTTACAGCTTGACTACTTTATTTCAAATCCATTGTGGCAATGTACAGATGCACAATTACAAAAATTGCGTCAAAGTCCAAGTACTTGTGGACCCGACTACATATAACATTCAGATGTAAACTTTTAGCACTATTCAGATCTAAACATATTCCTTGGACAGTCTCATGCCTAGGTCTTGTTTGGATTTTAGCACTCGATTGTAGTGTACCTGATCCAGCCTGGTCTGCAAGGTAACCCTGGCTCCAGCCCCAGGAATGCGACTGAGCGCTGCCTCGATCTGTGGGAAAGAAATGAAATAAATATTTTGACATTGGCACATCACACAGTTCAGAAAATGAAGGAAGCAGCCGGTGACTGGAGACAGCTGCAACAACATCGCTTTGAATTAGCACTTCTCAGCTTTAATAGGCAGGAGGGAAAATCTCTGAGCTAAAATTAGAGATATAAGCTAGAACAGATCTAGCAGGTAATGTAAGGGAACTTTACAGATCTGATGTGCTGAGATGGACTGAAGCCATGGAGCTGAAGACAGAGAGTCAGTGGGTAAAAGGTGCTGATGTGCTTTTGGACCATGTGTTACATCTCAGGCTGAGTGACAGTGTCATAGCTCACTGTGACTGGTAACACTCACCGGATAGTAGGAGGAAGTTTAATGGAACAAAAACAATGACCACTCACGGCTCTGCAGGATTCGCTTTAAATATTAGTGGATGGAAATAAAACGCTGTGGAATATTTCTTATGTGTTATCGTTTTAGGCTTTAACACAGTAAAAGCACCTGTTAGTGGGTGGGATATATTAGACAGCAAGTGAACATTTTGTCCTCAGAGTTGATGTGTTAGAAACAGGAAAAATGGACAAGCGTAAGGATTTGACAGAGTTTGACAAGGGCCAAATTGTGATGGCTAGACGACTGGATCAGAGCATATCAAAAACTGCAGCTCTTGTGGGGTGTTCCTGGTCTGCAGTGGTCAGTATCTATCAAAAGTGGTCCAAGGAAGGAACAGTGGTGAACTGGCGACAGGGTCATTGGCAGCCAATGCTCATTGATTCACGTGGGGAGAGAAGGCTGGCCCGTGTGATCCAATCCAACAGACGAGCTACTGGTGCTCAAATTGCTGAAGAAGTTAATGCTGGTTCTGATAGAAAGGTGTCAGAATACACAGTGCATGATGGGTCAGGGCTGTTTTGGCAGCAAAAGGGGAAACAACAATATTAGGCAGGTGGTCATAATGTTATGCATGATCAGTGTATGTTTCACCTACAATCGTTGATGTTTTTCTTCTAGGTTCCCCAAAGATGATGTGGATGCCTGAAAAACTAAACCTTATTTTGTTGCCATTTTTCTCATTTTTTTGAATGAGAGGCCCATTTATACCAGCCGGCTATGGTGGTATGTCACATTGATTAAAAACCTGACTGACCCAGTCAAGGGCAAATAGAAATAAATAGGAAAGTCCAGGGTGTTGTTTGGAATTAGTTGCCATGTGCCATAATTGCCACAGTTGTGTCCTAATCCATAAAGTCCACAGCTTTCAAAACATTATTACACATTCACACACACAGGGTGAGAAACATCCTAGGACAAGAGTGAGCGAGTGAGTGAGCAAGTGTGTGTGTGTGTGTGTGTGTGTGTGAGAGAGAGGCTTTTCTGATTGCACAGCACAATGAAGCCAAAAATGAGGAAAAGTGAAATCCAGGCTCACCTGCTGTTTCTCCTGTGTGAGCTCATCAAAAAGCTTCTCAGCATCAGCTAGAGACTGAACACGAGGGAGGATGAGCTCATCCTCATGGTTCTGGGTCAGCAGGTCCGGGTATGTAACCTCATGCTCGTCAGATTCACTGCTCTCCACAGCCTGTGCTGACGCCGAGCTGCTCGAAGTTTTATCTGTGAAAGAGTGATAAAATCCTTTGTTCATGATGTAGAAAGACTCTTACATCTAATAAAGTTGCTAGGAATATGGTTTGGGTTGCATCAAAAGGTCATTCTTTACAAGGTCATTTCCTACTAATGAGTTAGAGTTCATTAAGTAAGGGGGAGGTAGCGTTATAGGATGATGATCAGTGACAAAGGCGGTATGATGTTTCTCAGAACAATTTGCACAACAGCGATTATTTATTGATAAATTAAAAAACATCACATTTCTTATAAGTTTACATTATAGCCGTTAATTTCATACAATCTCTTTCTCAGCTCTTCCTTCCATATTAATGGTAAACGTTTTTCTTTGCTAAATAATAGCAAGGGTTGCTCTATTCTATTTATTTAATTGTTGTAGATTATGTGGAGCAAAATAGTGTAATAGTCCCTGAGTTGTTATTACAGAATCGTACAGAATTACAGCGAGTGCATTAATATAAATCTGTTTCTCTCTTTGCAGCCACCACTACTGTCAAAGCTGCTGGTGTAGAAAATAAACCAACAGCACCGTTAAAAGGTTAAGCAAGAGTCTTGAGCATAAAATGGAAAAAGAAACCATGTCTGTTCCACAAAAAAAACAGTGTTATTTTCAGTAAGCCAATAATAGTAACAAATTCATCAGTGTCTAGAATGACTAGGATTTGTTCTAATGATCTCAATGCTGCTGTATGTGTTGCTATGATGAAATATTTCAGCATTATATATATATATATATACACACATATACACATACATACATACACACACACACACACACATATATATATATATATATATACACATCTGCAAAAACGTCATTACCTTCTGGCGTGAGCTGCAGTCTTGTTTTCGAGTTGCGCCGAGGCGGCAGCGATGAGCTGAAACCCGTTTGATCAAAGTGCAAATCAAACCTGAAACCACAGAAAGACCAACTTCTACAGAAAGCCTGAAAATCTTATACTTGAAATTAATAATAAGGTCACAGAAAAAGAACATAAGCAGTACAACAGTGTTACACTCTGCACATACCTGTTATGCAAGTGTTTTTGGCAATGCATGGGGCGACCGAATGCAGTGGATACATTCTCTGTTGGGCATCGCTTAGGACTGGACTTTGCAGAGAGCGGATAAAGCAGAGTTTCTCTCTTTGCTAAAATAATTTAAAGGAAAAGGAGAGATACCAAAAAAGGAGCCACCTTAAACAGCTTCCAAACACTGACCCTGTGTTGCTAAGTAACAGTGAAGGAGTTTTAAAAGTTCAAAAAGAAATGTGTTATTTTAATGATCTATCATATGCACCATCTTGTGAGGTACTGATTTCACCATGCTGCAATAACAAATATGGTCCTACAAAACAAAACAACTCCTACTCCTTTTAAAAGTGATGCAGCGTTCCAAGTACATCGTCTGTGTTTGTTCTACCGAATGTAACTGTTATGATGAAGAGTTAAATTAAGAATCTTCCGGACTAACCGCTAGTACAATGTATAATGTTTGAATGTTCTGTATAATATCATCGCAGCAAGCTGATTGAAACATTGGAACTGGTTTCTGTGGCAGAAGAAATGTCCAATGTTAATTAATAAAAGGTTTTTGGAACAATTCTTTGCTTCACTTTTTTTCTTTACAAAAAACAAGCAATAGACACACTCCCTCCTGCTCAACCAAAGAAGCAGAGGGACACGCATACTTCACTATAAAGGTTTCTTATTTTAATTACATTTTGGCATGAGGGTTAAAATGAAAACTGATCTTGTCATCTATGGCCTTGTTCAAGTTGGCTAATGATCATACCAAACTTGATCTATTCGGAAAATTGGCATGGACTGCTTACTAGGTGTGGATGGAGGACCTGCTCTCTGTGCTCTGGGGGGAAGAGATGAAGAGCGATGGCCTTCTGGAGAAAGACTCCTTTGGGCTCTGAGTACAGCTTCACCTCTTTCCAGTAAAGGCTCTCTTACACCGTCCACAAAGGCTACTGTGGGTCTCTTACTTCCTAACCCTGCAACACACACACACACACACGAGAGGATGATTTATTCCCTATCAATAAAATACACTTGCAAAGGCTATTGTGGTTCTCCTTTTTAATCCATACACTTAGACCACAACAAAAAGAGCGCATCAACAGGTCTACACTTGATAGCAAGATTCTGAATCCTCCTTAGTTTTTAAATGGGGAGGGCAAAAAGTAAATGCAAATAATTCCAAGACTACAACAATCCACACAAAAAAAATTGTTTTTTATGACCCCGTTCGGTTTCCAGAATTTGATTTGAATACAAAAGTGTATGATATAAGTGAGCTAAGAGGATGCACATAATGTTGAAATAAAGATGATATAAAGGAGACTGGTTATTATTCCAGAATTAGATCATATTAAAAAAAACAGTTAATTTTGTTTTTACAATAAAATCTTGTATATAATGTATGTACATTGACGTATGTTATTGGACTATTTTTGTTACTTATACTTCAATAACACTAGAAAAACCTAATCCACTAAAACTCTTGCTGCTATTAATTACTTTTCATTGTGTCCTGTTGATACAGCTGACCTTTTGTGCTCGTGTGAGTAGAGAGGATCATAACCAGATCAAATATAACCTCCTGGTTTGAGAAATGACACCAGGGTCAGAACGTGAGCTGGCAAGGTTGTCCCAGACCTCTTTTAGAGTCACGTTACACCATGTTACCTCGAGCAGAAGACCCAAAAGGAAACAGCAGGCACATGAACAGCTTTTTCCCCTAGTGGCTCTCATTGTAAGACACACATGGCACTTTAGTCTGAAACCCTTATCACATTCAGTATTTGTACCATGGGCGCAAATTACTATAACTATGCTGATATAAACAGATCAGACAAATAAAAGCTTGAACATGGTTGACCTAACTAAAAAGTAGTAGCTGTCATAAAAAAAATAATGTGTAGTACAGAGAAAGAGAAAGGAAGTTCACTACACTCCATCAGCATATATATTATGTCCTATTTATATTAGCCTACATTATTCAGTTATAAAAGGTCTAGAATAATATATAGACATGCGATTTGAGACACAATAATAGATTGTTTATTCCACTGAGAATACAGCTTCAGATGGTGTTACACTGCCCCCACATTTCTGTTGGAGGACATTCTCATCAACGCTCTAAATGACCGCAGGATCCATGCAGCAGCCATCTTGCGTACATATTCATGCAGCCAAAAGCATGTATGATTGAATCATAACAGTTTGGAAGACCTGTTCACTTGAGCAGACACAGCAGAAGCAATTATGAAACGTGTGTCTTACTGGGAGAGCCGCAGTGGGGTTTCGTCACGGCCCGTCCCTCTGTGGCTTTGGCGTCCTCCATCTGAATCAGAGCCTTAATCATGGGGGTCAGAGACACATCTCTCCTTGTTGTATCCTCGTGTGTCTGCTCTCTGTCCGGAGGTGAAGGACGGCTAGGAAGGGAAGCGGCAGGTCATGTTAGTGGAGTGTTGCCACATGAAGAGCACAGAATATTGTCACAGAATACAGTGAGTGATTCTTATGTTGGTATCGGCCTTCATCACCATGTCATCATTACATTTAGCAGTTACTCTATCTTAAATCAAACGTTAATACTAGTGAAACTAGTGGTGATGATATGCCAGTAATTAAAGCCGTACCCTCTTCCTATTCCTCCTTTCTCTGAAACTCCAGGATTCTTCGTGCCGCATTCCACATCTCGCTGCCTTTTGCTTGGTGAAAGTAGAAGATCAGGATGGTGGAATAAGCTGGAGGGAAATTAAAGCAGCTCTAGTAATTATATAAGAATACACTTTCGTTCCAATTAGTATTCAACAGGAAAAGGGGTCATAAGAACATGCAGGCTAATTTTAACCATATATTACACTGCAAGTCTCAATACCAAAAATAGGCATCACTGTACACAAAATTACCTGCAGTGTCGTATTTTGTGCAGCCATAATTACTAATGACACCACGGGCACTAAAATTAATGTGATCAATGTTACTATGGTATTATATACACTAAGGGTATTATTATACATTTTGTAGAAACCTAATCAAAGTGTACAAACATCTCGAGGATGAGGTTGTTGGATTATGTAAGGTTATGGGTCAAGGGTCTGAATATTAATGTATATTTTTCATTATTATTCTTTTTACTATACAAAGCTTAATGAGAACCTGTTTTTTTACAAGAGTAAATAAAGGTGTGTGAATACTTCGGGACTACATTGTAGACAGATTGGTTGTTTTGAGAAAGAACCATGTTCTGATTTATGTTGATATAATATTACAGACTGAATGTCAGACATCTTACCCAGCTCCTGAAGGCTGCAAGTGGCTGTGCAAAGCCTGACGAGTTTTAGCCATGTTCTCATGTTCCAGCTGCTTCACTTGGGCTTCCAGTTTGGAAATGATCCTAGACAAAAAAAAATATTAAATATTTACAAACAAGTTCATTTTATTCCTTTTTCATGCCATACGCGAGATTTCCTATAGAGTTTACGGACCTTTTCAGTTCTGCAATTTGTTCATTAGCGTCAAAGAGTTTATTTTCAGCCGACACCAAATTGTCCTGGAAAAAAAAAACAGATGTATCCTCTCAGAACAAGCTCAATTTTATCTCTGTTGTTTAAAGATTGTTCAAATACATACACATTACCTTCACTCCATCATGAACTTTTCTTAATGAGTCATACTCTTGAAGCAGCTGAAACGGGAGAAGAATAAATGCCCACACAATCCTTAAATAGCCTCAAACGAAAGCCCACAGTTCTTAATGTAAGCTGGACAATCATGATATACTGCTATAGCAATGCTTTATTAGAAAAATATATGCTGTATACGGCACAACAGTAAAACACAGGTAATCCGAAATCAGTCCAAACGGAGACAAAGAATGAGCTCACATCCTGCAGCATCTTGTGCTCTTTCTTAACGCGAGCCTCCTTCTCGTCCACGTCTCTGCATGCGTTCTGTACCGCCTCCTCCAGCTGCCGCAGGCGGCTCCTCAGTTTGTTCATGGTGTTGTCTTTTTCCTTGCTGCTCTGCTTGCTCTCCTCTAGACGCTGCTGCAGAGCCTGCACCGTGGAACTGGCTGCATCGTAGCGCTCGGGCCACTCCGCCTGGACCGACAGAACAGTTGACTTTATACTGTTTATTTTACACGGCAGTCACACATTTCACACTTTACGCATAATGTGTATTTTAGCACTATAGAATGGGAGACGTGACATTTTGTCCCACTACAGATAGAGACCTAGTAGAAGTACAGATGTCTCTTTCATATTAACTGCATTTTTTCAGTATAACTGTACTCTGTATTTGCTGCATGGATAAGTTTAAAAATATTTATGCCATTAGGGCTTTGTAGTATTTAGGATTAGGGGAACAGGGTATTCTGTATTAGGGCAACATGGTATTCGAAATTAAGGCAAATACAGTATTTGGGATTCTGGCAATGTGGTATTTGGGATTAGTAAAACTGAAACATTTGAAATTAAGACAAAGTGGCATTTGCCAATGTGGTATTTAAGAACATGAGGATATATAAAGATATAAAGATATAAGGAAGATATAATGCTTACAATTAAATGAGTTGGGCAATGAGAAAATGAGGTATTTAGGATTAAAATAGAGGTATTTTGGATTAGGTACTTAAGATATTCAGGATTTGAACATTGCAAATTATGGATTAGAAATTTGACATATTCAGGGATTAGGACAACGGCAAATGTTTGATTATACAAATATTATAAAGAAGGTTAATAATTTCTGATATCCACACTAATATCCATTTATCACTGTACTGTAATCCATCAGGTCAAACCTGTACATTATAGAGGAGAGCGGTGACTCTTACCAGCTGTCTCTCCAGGTGGCGGTTCTTATTCTCCAGTTCTCTGATGCGCATACTCGCCTCTGTAAGAGCCCGCTCCAAGTGTTCACATCTGTTAGTGACCGAAAACTGATTCTGTTAGAGACTGAATTATTGTGACTGATACAGGAGCCAGTCACTGCAATTACCCCAAAAAGCAAACCCTTGGGTCCAAAAAGCAAATTAGAAAATGTGTCTCTGACCTTTCTAACAGGATCTGGTTGCTTTTCTCCATGTCCAGAGGTAAATTGACCAAATCTAGCTTTTCCTTCAGGGTGCTGATCTCTGACTCGTAGTATGCTCGGAGGTCTGCTATGTGCCGTGCATGCTTCTCCCTCAGGTTCTGTCTCAGTCTGGAACAAAACCAAGCAGGTTAATGGAGGAGGTTATAATCTCACACAACTTTAACATCATAAAGTTCTAGTTTTAGGGTTGATCTGTGCAGGTCATTTTCCCCTGTGTGATTAGAATGCATCGGTAGTGCATAATAATCTCTAATGCATCTGAATCTGTAGTGGATTATAATAACGGCTCAGATTTTAAAATACGAGAACTTTGGATACCTTGTCTGATTAAGTACCAACTTGCCACCAAATTCAAGAGAGAGACCATAATTTGCATCATATTATAATCTGAGCTTTCATATCCTGATATTCCTGATCTACATATGTTAAGCAACTAAAAATGGGGTACCTTTTGGTTAACCCACCAATTTCAAGTAATCAAAAAGTATACTGAAAATAAGTATACTGATTTTTTTTTTTAAACAGTTAAAAGCTCTAAAGATTTATGCTTGTTTTTAACCCTGGGTTTCACCTGTGAAGATTGCACTTGCTAAATACTGACATGAGTGCCAGAGAGCTTGTCTATAAGAGAAAAACAAAGCCACTGTGATGCAGATAAAAGAGGGATAATCAATAAGAGTCATTGTACAAGCATAGGATCAACAACTGGGAATGTCCTGAAAAAGAAAGAAAGCGCTGGTGTACTAACAACCAAACACATCAGCCAAGAAAAACAACAACAGTTGACCGAAACACTGAGAGCATGTGAAGAACAACCCAGTGAAAACAGTAAGTGACATCACCAGCAACCACAATGGACAAAGGTGAAGTTATCACCATCCACCACAATATAAATATCAGGAAATGAAAGCTGAAATTCTGATCTATCGTCTCATATCCACATTCATATTCTGATAACAAACCCAAATGTCTTGAGTGTATAGCAAAAAGGACTTATTTAAAAAAATAATGTCATTTGAATACAGAATATTTATATTTTAAGCTCCAAAATCAAGTGTAAATAGTTCAAAATTGAATATATACTTTTCTCTTTAGTTAATATACCTTGTGTAAATGCTGTTCTGAATAAAAACATTTTTTGTACTAGGTAGTCCTGGGTAGTGAGTCTTACAATGAGAGTACCACAGGGTCATCCAGTGACCTCCAAGCCTCCTGCTTTCTGCCGTTTGGTCGAGGCTCATGTACAGACGGGCCCGTGGCCTGCAGGGTCGTGGTGGCTGTGCGGCTTCCTTCATCTTCACTGTAAACTCGGGGAACTGTGTGTGAGGTGTGTGACATGGGCGAGGTGGGGCTGCTGAAGCGTGAAGGAGACGTGAAGCCTGACGTGCGCTCTGACTGCCTCGTATGAGCTCCGGGGTCCAGAGTCAGCACCTGCATCACAGGAGGTAAGGAATAAATCTGTTTCTAATGGCATGAGGTGCTGCTTTTTGCAGTAAAATCTTCAGGAATTTCAGGAAGACTGGAACAATTGAAAGCACACATTTTTGCAAAAAGTATGTGTCAGTTGAGGAGTGGAAAATAGAAATGCTGCTCAAATTCTAAGCTGCGTACAAGCCTAATAACAGACAGGAACCTGAAATGTAAACCTTCCTCAGTGCTCACCTGAGGGGAAGATGCGTCAGAATTGATTAAGGAGTCCCACTCCTGGCCTTTAGGATCCACTTTCTGCTTGTTCTGGTAGATCTCTCGGAGAGACAGAGATAGTCGTGCCTCATCTTCTAAAGGCTGCATAACGCAGATATTCAATTAAAAACACTCAAGAAAACATAGCAACTGGTGCTAAAGAAAACTATTTACCTGGCTCAAGTTAACGTCCTGCAATAGGAGGAAAGAGCTGTTTTCGAAGCTGTCTGGTAGAGGGCGGTAAAGCTCGCCTTCCTCAAGCTTCCAGTAGGTCAGACCTTGAAGACATGATAATGCATATTGCAATAAAATAATAAACACAAGCAGCTAAAATTGCAAACTGGACTAAAACGGCAAGATTGTCTAGCTCTGTGGCACTAGGATTATTGTTTTTATTATATCATTACAGAAATAAGACCATCCACATGATCAGCCCTGAAGTTATTACTACTGCTTTTGAACAAAATTAGCCTTTTTATAAATTCACAGATTAAATCTGCATCTAAAATGGCCACACCCTTTTAGAAAACAGAGTTTGATTCACTATACAACGATTACCCGAGGCTTCTGACACAAGGCTGTCGCTCCTCTTCAGGGCAGCAGGGCTCGAGTATACTGCACTATGTCCAAACTGAAGAGAAAACACACACACACAGACTCAGATCAGACAGCTTTGCGCACCCAGACCCAGACTTTAAAATTGCACACAATTAAGCCATGTTCACACAGAGATTTTTTGCTGCAAGTTTTCAGTCAATGTACTCACCAGTAGGTGTTCCTTCTACTGGTTTCCATATTAATAATGTTTATCAGTGGGTTATCAGATCGGTACAAACCAAATTTGTCACTTACTTCATCCACATGTTCTATATGTTCCTTAGGAGAGCCACGTGACCTGTTCTCTTCTCTTCCCTCCATCTGCAGTGACTGGTTTTGTGGCGTTTTGCTTTTTCTTTGCCTGTGTTTCTGCCTCTGGGCCCAGGAGGTCAGTGGCTGACTACAACATTGTAAAAGCACAAACAAAAAACCTCAGGTCATGTCAGCCCCAAAAACATTCCTCAACCTTCTAGTAAATAACACAAACCTTTCCATCTGTATTTCTGTCTATACTGTTTTATTGTCTCCTACATTTTAACAATGTTCTGCTTTATGTAACTTGGCACAAATATAAAAGATATGTTTCACACTGAAAAGCTTCCCACCTGTTTAGTCTCTGTTTGTCAGCAGGGTGATTTGGCACAGTTGAAGTTGTGTGAGGTGAATTATTAAAAACTGCAGTCCTGCTAGGAACACTATCTTGCCCCTGTGTTTTAGCCAAAAGGGAGTATGAAGAGTTGCCGTCCTGTTGTTTTCTTGAGGACAACACCTCTTCCTTTCCTTCCAGGCTCCCTGTTGTTGTTGTTCCAGGTTCCCAGGTGGAAAGAGTGCCATAACCACTGCTCTGGACAGTCACCAGGCCATCATCTGAGCTCTCCTGCGGGTTAGCGCTGACCTTTGTGGGGCTAGAAGCCTGGATTTCATGCTCCAAGTCCGCTGGAGGCTCCAAAATCTTGGCTGTGCCTGAGGGGTTCGACTGTGCGCCGCTTTGCCGCTTCTGTAGCTGCACTAATGCTTTTATCTCATCCTGAATGAGCTATGACGGGAAAAAGCATGAGTGATACGTTATTCTTAATTCTAGTTACTTTGCACAGCTGAAAAAAAATCAGAATCAGTAACAGAATCAAAAAATGTTTTGGTAAACTGTTTAAATTCTGCAAAGAACTAAGTGTCCGGACATTCTCTACTTAGTATTTTCTATCTGTGAGCACCTGCTTGATTTCTGTACGTGTTTACATTTACTATCCAGAGTCTCTGATTCAAGCATGAGTTTTACATGTTCTCCTTGTCCCTGTAGGATTCTTCCAAGTTCTCTGGTTTCCTCCAAACTCCCAAAAACATGCTATTAGTTGGATTGGCTACAGTAACTTGCCTCTAGATGTAAATGAGTGTACAAGTGTGTGTGTGTGATGCACTGCCTCTTGCCCAGTGTTCCAGGGATTCGGCTCCAGATCCACTGTGACCCAGAGCAGTATAAAGCACTGAATACTTCGGAACATTAACCATACATAAAGGTGATGCAAAATGTTAGTGATGATTCCAGCTCTTACAACTGACCTGTATTTGGCACTGATACTGTTCTTGCTGAGCAAGAATTTGTTCTTGATATTGCTTTTCCACCAGCTGAAAGAGGTGTAGCCACCTGCCCTGTTTGGAGAGAAACAACCCAATGGTGATATGATATTATACACACATGCACATTTTCACATGTACATACATTTTCACATGTCTACCTGAGCAAGCAAACCAAGGGAACATTATAAAAATTATGCACATTTACAAAGCCTTCTCAGAGCCTGACTGCCTTTAGTAAATTGCATTTGCAGCAGCATTTTAATATTGTGTCACTTGTGGGGTCTCAGCTGCGGCTCATAAGGAGTCCTTGGGGAAGCTTTCAGTAATGACCCAGAAACCTGAGTTTCTGCCTCTGAATCGCCAAACAAACAAAACTGTAAATCTGTTTTTGAGCACCTCACAGTTTTTCCAGATCTCAGGGTCCGTCTCGCTGCTCTGGATCTCGTGTACCAACGCTCGGAGCGTCTCTAAAGAACTGGGGTTGATGAAGGGCAGGCTTCTCCCTGAGCTGAACTCCTCCTCAGCACCACTGAGACACAGACTCCTGTCGTTAGCAGGAAAAAAAATGCATGCTTAATGTATGTTGGCAGAGAGATAGCACTGTAAAATGACCAAAATGAAATTTTTTAAAAAAAATCTTATAGACCAAAATGACCATAAAACAAAATTACAATATAAAATGTCCAAAAACAAACCCGAATACAATAAAAAAAATTAACCAACACAAATTACAACAAAACTAAAATTCACAAACACAAAACAAAATCAGAAAACACAAAATTCTAAAACACAAAACAAAACCACAAAACAAAAAACTTTAAGTATGAGATCCGAAAAGATGACATGCTGTGTGTTTTTGGAATTATACCGTACATGTTCGACTCAAGGCTGGCAGTGTTGGACGTCACATGAGCCATGTGTGCTGCTACCATAGAGCAGTCCCCTGGGGTCAGGGCTTCACACAGTCTACAGTGCGTTTTATCTGTGTCTGATTTTGTTTTATGTTGTGCTTCATTTGTAGGCCAGCATACTTGAGGGTATTGAGCATAAAATGCCAAGCAAACACATCTGCTCACTCTCTCTCGTTCTCTCTCTCACACACATCATCAGCTAGAACAAACAGAGTTTCTCTCAAGACTCAGTAAAGATCTATCATTTCTCATCATAACCTGCGACTGTAAAATACCACAAATTAACACCACAGACCTTATTTTGGAAATGGTGCATGCTGTTGTGCTGGTTGGTCGTGTTATTACGGCTGCCTCCTCGGGAAGAGCCAGACCTGACACGGTGTCTGCAGAGGAGACCACGGAGGCCTCGCTCTCCTTCCCTCCATTGGGGCTCGTGTGGTCGTGGCTCAGTGCCACGGAGCTAGACACATCCTCTGAGATGCTGTCATCTGTGGACATGCTTAAGCAGCCTGGCTAGACGAGTGCACGCAAGACCTGAAGCAAGTGAAATGACATTAGGTCACGTTAGAACAGAATAGTGTCTGTCAAAATTTAAACAAAAAGAGTGAAGTACATATGACATTTTCCAATTTCATCCACTGACAGAACAGGGATCTTAAAACAGGACACAAATTTAATGGCACTGTACCGTCAATATAATATAACAAACACACACACACTCACACACAACGAAGAACTGAACTGAGCTGGACACACACATACACACGCGCACAAAATGTGTCTTGTTTACATGCACACGTCACTTTTACATTGATCTTGTTTACACATTAAATATTTTATAAATACTTTAAATATTTAACTGTTCACTTAGTCACTTTAAATAAATGTATCTGTTTTCACTTAATTACTTCTGCTGATATGTTCACTGTCCTAATCTGTTTCTATCCATCGTTGCACCCACTGTTAACAATGATTTTTGCACAAGAGTCGGCGTTATATGTCTTGTTTGTCTGCACTGTCTTGTGCTCTCATGTTGTATGTCTAGTTTCTAAAGAATGCACCACGTAGGAATAGTTTAGTTCTACGTTTGTCCGCGTCACCTGTACTTTGTTTTTGTTCTGTGCAGCACCTCTGGTCCAGGAGGAACGTTGTTTCACTTCACTGTGTATCAGCTATATATGGTCGAAGTGACAATAAAGCTTCTTTAACTTTGAACTACACCGAGAGCAGGCTTGCTTAATAGATAAGTCAATATAGGATCAATTTTTTTTTATTACATTTTTTTTAATCTATATTTAAATTAAATATGTGATCTTCAATTGTACAAAAAGACTTATCGTGTAAGTTGACATTTTTGGCAAACAGTTTCCTGCATTACCCAGTAGGCTGTTTGACTCGCTGGTGATCGTAGCGAAATTGGAAATTCATCTCGACCTAAAGAGACCTAAAAGGTGCTTTATTCCTTTAGTCTGTCTTGGTTCTCGCACATCTATACACTCTGCTACAGATCAGGTTCCAAAGCTTCAACTTTCATACTAATGACACGGTCAACGTCACTGCGCTTGTCATCTAGCAATATGTGCTGGTCATCTCATAAATCGCTAACTAGGAATCATTTCTTTGCCATAACTCGATGCAACTGCTTCATCACACAGCTGCACTGCATTCTTGAACTTCGAGTCCAGTTATTTGCTCCGGTCTCCACTACTTGAAAACATCAACACAAATGGAAAAAAAAAAAAAAAAGAGTCCCTTACATTATTTTAGGAGCAAAACCTGAGTGTCCTGAGTGTCTTTTGTTCGAAATAGCTGAAATATTTTCTCCGATTAAACACCATTATACGGTGAACTGCCTCCCTGTGACGTCACAGACACATACAACCTCTCATTTCTCACAGGAATAACAAAACACAGGGACCAACCTACAAATTAACACCACAATCACTAAACACACCACAAAAAGTCCAACACAACCATATTCCAAGTTTTCCTTTTAAGCCCACGTGCACAGCTCTGTTATCAATATAAGACCAAAGTATATCCATCATTAAACTGTCGAGACACCTACAATCAGACTGACAGAATATTAGAAAAATAAGAGTTTTTCTTTCTGTTTTTCAGGTGTGAGAAGTAACACAAATTTGGTTTAGATTCATTCCCTAGCAAGCGATTTCACTAGTCAGATATTATTTATTAAGTAAGCTACATAACTTCTTTAACAGAAGTATCGCCTGATGCATACGAGCTAAACAGGTACATAACAGCAAAGCGCCGAGGGCTGAATCCCAAATGACTCCCTATTCGATAAATATGGGACACTACACAAGGTCACGAACTCTTACTTCATCCCTATGTAGTGCGCTTACAAAAGAAATCGAACGAAATTTGGGATTCGGCCCAAAGCTAGCCTCTCTCGCTAGCTAACTAGCAAACACACTTCCTGCTGGCTAACGCTAGCTAGCCGCTGCCACGGAGAATAATATGCGACACACATCAGCTTCGCAGCTATGGCAACATTTTCAGCGGCACCTCGGAGTAAAAGAAGCCGATACTCGTGGTGCCATGTTGTAAATAGGAAAGTGGCCACACTCACTTGTGTACTTGTATCATCACTTCTCCCATTTTGACGTATCGCTTTTGCGCCTCTTTCCCCGCAGCACTGCGCTCAATCTCCGCCCACTAACGGCACAATGCGCCGCGGGACGCCATTAGCTGAAAGGATTCAGGAAGAGGCGATTTGATTGGCCAAGAGAAAAATTCGATTTTCTCTCTGGCTCTGTGATTGGTGGAAAAGCCCACATTCAGCACGTTCAAGAACACAACAGTAGCGTTGATTGGAGGTCTTTATGTAAACTTTGGCCTTGGAAAAATAAAAATAAAAATAAAAATAATAAAAAAAAAAATTATATATATATATATATATATATATATATATATATATATATATATAATTAAAAAATAATAGTTTTATTTATATATGTTTACAGTATTTTGTAATAATAATAATAATAAAAATAATAAACAGTGTTATACACGTCTTTTCTTTTTTCTTCTCTTATTTTATGCTTGCATCAATTTGTAATCACTTGAATAAATCATTAAATGAATATAATTAATATATTATATTACTAATATATTACTGATTATAAGTCAGTAAATGAATAGCACATTACTCTTTTATTTAATCATTTATTTTAATCATGATCTTTAATGATTTATTTGTTAACCCATTTTACTTTTTGCACTGTAAGCACTCCAGTTTAATTGGGATACTGTATGTTTATAAACAATTTTCTTATAGAAATATCTAACAATTATTAAAAATCAACACCATTAACCACACTAACACCTTATAGACAACAAATGTCTTGTTTATTGACCTTTATACAAAATTTCAAAAAGTGACCTTTTTGTACATGAAAATACATTTTATTACACAAGGTAATAAATAAAAAAAAACCTAAAACAATGCCATTACTATAACAGTCCTCACTGTCTCCCAATTCAAAGAAAACCTAAATCCTTACACTTGATCAAATTTAAGAGGACCTCCCTACTGTAAACCTGTAAAAGCCATGCACGTTCAAACTCTGGTCCATCTCCTCATTGCATGCAGATAAGCTTGCTTGTTCTTATGTTGGAAAAAATATATATAATAGGAGTTAAAAGAGAAATAAAATCCCAAATGGCAACACTCAAATCCAATCTCTCTTGTTGCATTCATCACAAGTAACATTGCGACACCTCCATCCCATGCTTTAACTACACTACTTAATGAATAAATTTTTGATTGTTTCATCCCTCTGTTCTGGGAAAAAGCCATGCAGCACCCTTCTGTAAAAGTAGTAGAAGAAATCTTCTGCCCTTAAACCAGAGGCAGGCTTCATAGGCTAAGATCGTGCATTTCTTTCCGTCTCTGCCAGACACTCCCGGACAAGACCTCTTGCATGAATTATACCTGCGATACAAAAAACAAGTGTCACGTTTACATCATGCAATAAAATACACGTATAGGCCAATGTGCATGAAATGTTTGTAAGAGACGATAAGAATACCTCGTTTGAGTCGCTCCATGGCACTTTTACTTCCAGCGTACGTTGGCCTTATTTCTTTCCCGAGCTCTTCTATGATCGCCAGAAGTTCAGCGTATTTGCTCTGTGGAGCCTGAGTTCCGTTCGGCCCCTGTACATGAGGGAGGTCATGAGAATTCCGTTTGCTCCAAACAAACACGAGAGCTGCATTCACATCAGCGTTCTATCTTACCTGTGAAAATCCAAACGACGGCAGCCCAAAGTCATTTATAATTGGCTTGTATGATTGAACTGTGGAGATGCTGGAAGAGGGAGAGGGGATGTTTCCTGCTAAAATGAACAAAACACATCATCATCATCATCATCATTATTATTATTAGGCAGAATGCTTATCATTGTGTTAGATCCTGAGCTCTGGTTACTGTCTGTGTGGTCATGTGGGTTTCCTTTCACATGTATGCAAACGTGTGTGTATGCCCCGGCATCCTATCCAGGGTTATATTCCCAACTTGCACCCAGTATTTCTGCGATAGGCTTCAGATCCACTGTAGCAGGGTAACATGCTTAACAGAAGTTGAACAACTTATTATTATTATAAAAATTAGAAGTAGTAGTAATATTTATTTATTTACAATAACATAATGGGGGATTTGTTGTGTATCCCTGGGGAACACTGGGAGCTGAGACAGGATGCCACACGCGCGCACACACAAGACACTTGTATAGGTGTTTGTGGACCGTTATAGTAAACCAGAAAAACTTGGAGAGAACCCACACGGACGCAGGAAAAACACACACAATTAACTCAAGCTCAGGTCTGAACTATAATTATACCATATTTAATCATAGTTTATGAGCATGATTAATCATAATGCATTGTAGTGTGATTTATTTGTCCTGCAGTACCGAAGGTAACCTCTAGATGTCCCCAAAGAGATCTTTTTTTTTCTTTTCTTTCTTTTTTTTTTTTTTTTTAAGCGCGTCTGAATGCGATCAATCAAGCGCCCTGGAGAGACTATCATGGAGGAAACGGAACGGCGCTGATCTTAGCAGCTAAAAGGATACCTTTTTATTACAACGTAGCGGCCTTCACCGAAACCCGATCGGCCATCTAACGACACGGACACGGCAAGAAGGACCGCCAGAACCGCCACACGCTCGCATTTTCCACAATCCTAACCGGGGATGCCTCTTTTTTCAGTGGTAATAATGGCGGATGTGAATTAGCCTAGCTCTCAGGATCTGACCCTTTAGCTATCTGACTGGACAAAAACTACAGACACGCTTTTTCCCCAGGTATCCTTTGTAACGCCAAATTTTTACACTCGACGTAACGAAGCGAAGACGCGATATTTTCGCGCATTTTTTCGCTCACCTTGGTTCCCAGAAGTTCCCGGAATGTGCTGGTGGGGGTTAGGTTTGTAAGACATTCCTAAAGACATCATAAATTACAGAAATAAAAATGTCCCTAAATTCAGCGAAGCGTCCGTCTCACAGTCACTTTTTGTTTACAGCAGAGAGAGCAGCACCGGCAAATATGGCCGTCACTTATATTGACACCCACAATGCAATCCATCATTATAATGATAGAGAACTATTAACTTAGAGGGAAAAAAAAAATTAAAAAAATCCGGATTTAGCAGAGGAGCAGGAAGCTTTCCAAAGAAAATCCGAAAAGTTTTTTAATCGGCGATGGAAATAAGATGATAATCTGGAGAAATCTTTAACTTTATTGCTACTATTTTAATTCATTTATTTTTTTTTAAAGAGCGATTTTGATAAGGATGTTAGCTAGATGCTTCATAAGATAAATAATGATTCGTATAAAATACATTTTGCTTTATAAGCTTCCCCCCCCTATAAACACAACTTGGTGTATTTTAACACGTATTAGTGTGTTTTTCGGATAAAGCTGACTTTATTAACTTTTATTAATCAATTCGACACAAAACAGTCCCGGTTTTCCAGACGAATCTCGACTTTTATCTACGGAATCATTTCAACCTTTTATTTTCTCGTATTGCATTAATTCTTCTTCCAGCCACATATCCCACTTTAATCAGCTTTTCTTTAGTTTGTGTGTTTGTTCGTAGGGAATCTTTAAATACGGTTTATACGTGTTGTTTTCACGTCATTCATTGTATTACTTATTTAAGCGAAGATCTCATTTCAGCCAAGATATTTTGCTGTGCTTAAATGACCATAAGTCGGTTTTGTAGGTCAATAGTCAAATTACAACATGCAAAAAAAAAAAAAAAAAATAATAATAATAAAATACAGTTGGGATTTAAGCCCGTGTGTATATATTCACAACTTTACTTAATATAAAAAAAATAAATAAATAAAAATAATAATAAATAAATCACCTCACTTCAAGGTTAACCACAAGATTTATTGGTCATATGCAAGAGGTAGAGATCTTGCACTCAATGTTCAGAGGGTTGGTGGGATTTTTTTTTTTTTTTCTATGTACAAGTGATCCAACAGTAGTGCAACTCGTGCAAGGCTGAAATGGCACTGTCCCTAAAGTGTGCCAACATCTATACCATAAGCAGAACACAACTTCAGATATGCAACTATACACAAACATTGGAGAAAAAAACCTAGCATTTTGCACCTGGTGAACATTTTACACTGAATTATGAGGTGGTGGGAAAAGGCATTACAGTCCTTCCACCCTACCACATTAAATGTTCCGTGTGACTGCAAATATTAAAAGCAAGAAGCAGGAAATGTGCTAATTAAAAGCGACGGAGCTTACCAATAAAGCGGATTCCAGTTTATAACAATGTTCAGTGAACAATGTTGTACTTAAATATACAAAAAAAAAAACAGCAAAGGAGAAAAATAAACTGACCCTCTCAGACATTGACTTGTTTGATAAATAGACAAAATAAAGAAGCTAGTTATCCATTCAACCATGCAGCGTCAGTTCTTGATGAGCCCAGACGAGTCTTTAGGGGTAGGTATTATTATAATTTAATAATTGTATAACCCATTGAAGAGCCAGCGCTTTCCCTAGGAGAGCTTTACTCGATTGAGATCTTGTTTGATCTTTACAGGGGTATTCCACCATCTTTGCACCATGACATTCAACAAATCTCTTCACAGAAGTTTGCAGTTGGTAGCGTTACGCATGCTACAGAATGTCAGAGGGGGTTACAGTGCAGAAAAGCAGATCCCACAGGATCCTACCATGCAATTATTGTGCAATTCTGTTCTTGTAAAAATGTATCTCCTCCAACTAAAAGAAAAAAAAAAAAAATGTATATATATATATATTTTAGGACTAGCAAGCTTACTATGTAAATCAATGAATTTACAACTACATCCTGTTCTGTACTAAAATCTCTGTGGAAAGGAGTTTCCTTAGGAGTAGGTATGATGGGGCCTCGAAGAAATAAAGTTTTTTTTTTGGTATTAGTGCACACTGGGACATTCTTAAAGAAATAGTTTGGCCATGCATACATTTTTCATACCCAAATGTAACTTATCAGCTACGATGGTTTCAGCTGGTTTTGTACTGGAGCTATGAAGGTAATGTCACTCCAATTCTTTTCTGGATGTCTCTGAATATATTTCCATAACTTACCTACATAACGCTCATAGGTCCAGTGCAGAACTAATGCAAACATTGGTCAACAAACCTAAATGAATGTTACAATTATGGAGGAAATATTGTACATCTTTGACCAAACTGTTATTTCAGTGCAAAAATGATGGAATAGACAGATTCGGTCAATGACTGGATAGTGTGGGGTCCAAAATCAAGACAAAGCATGCTTTTTTGTTTTGAGGCCTGGAAGAGAACTGATGTGACATTGAACCCCTGAGCGCTGACCTGTGTAAAAAAACAAAAACAAAAAACAAATATGGTTGACTTCGCAGCTTTAAAGAATAAGGGGTTGAACACAGGCAGAGGAGAGAAAAAAAAAGCAAGCAGCCTGAACAATATTCTATTCTCCCAACCCATCCTCACACTACTTCCTCTTCAACTTGGGAGGCTTTACAGCTTTTGAGTCAGTAGTCCAGCGAGCCTCTATACACACAAAGGCAGTCTTCCTCTTAGCATGGTGGCAGGGAGGAAGGCTCGTGATGCAGTGCTGGGGTCCCATGTCTGCTGTTGGCCCACTGGGTTTTGCTATGTGTTGAAAGAGTGGCTGAGGCTCTGTGGGTGCAGCTGCTGCCACATCTGCTGCTGTTGCACAGCCAGCTGCTGTGATTGGTCCGATGAGGACAGGATGTTGGTGAGGGGAGCCACGCAGTTTGCTGGAATGATCAGACCTGGGTGGAGAAGGGTGTGGCAAAAAAAAATAAAGCATCAGCATCAACTCAGGGGACACAAAAGGATGTCAGGATTACAAAATGTCCAGCTCACTCACCTACTATTCGTTGTCCATCCTCTGTTCTCAAACGGACAATCTGCATCTTCATGTTGCTTCCGCTGACTGAGGCCAAGACGCCCTCTACTTTGGTCCACACACTGAGCACGGAGCCACATAGGACGTAGTATGTCCTGCAGCGCAGCCCTATTTCACACTGCAGCCCCACCGATGCCTTCTTACAGTTCCCTCGCCTGTATAAGCACCAGATCTTGTTAATACACTTATTACAAAAAAAGGCCAGATGGTAAAACTGTAAAAATGACACTCACCAATAGGCATGAGAGCAAACATCCGCTGAAGATCTATACTGATCTATCCAGCACTGCTTAGCCTCATCTGAAACAACCTATTTATTTAAAAGGTAGAAAAAAAAAAAAGAATAAATTGAAAAGCATGCCAATCAGTCTTTCATGCCAAAAATTGTTTGCAAATGTTTTGATACATGAATTGGCAGGAGAAATGACCTTTTTGCATCGCTTCCGTATATCTGCATATGTCTCCAGTTTGAGCTGTTTTCCCGTATTTGGTCTGTACACCATGAATAGTCTCTTTTTGGTGTTGACTTCTTTGACCATGATGGCTATTTTCTTGTTATTCCGTACCTAATTTATCAACAAACAAAAATCAGTGCACAAGAACTTGTTTATGCATCAGGAAGAAATGGGTAAGTGAGTGATTAGTGTTACAAAGGAAGATACCGCTGCTCTCACCTGCACGTAGAAGCCATCTTCTGGTCCGTTCTGTTCTGCCCAGATATGTGTAGCGTCCTCCCATGACATACCCCTCTCCACACTAACCTGATGGGCAACAACAATCTGTTATCATCTTCAGGTAATCAGCCAAGGAAACTGTTATCACCTTCTAACAGCTGCCAGTGTGTATGATATACTGTGAGGTTTGTATACTGTGTGTATATACTTACTGTATAAAGTTCAACATGGCCTGATGTGGAGTAACCTGGTGTCAGGAACTTTTTCGCATCAATCTTTTTAACCTTCTCATCCCCAGAGCCCAAATCTGCAAAGAAGGGTTTCAGAAATAAAGCCATAGTATTTTGTCAAATCAAACTCACTTCAGAAACAGCTTTTGAATTTTTCTTACCCAGAATTCCCATATCATATCTCCCATTCTTTTTGGCATTCTGTATGACAGCATTCAAAGTGTCAGAGAAATACTGGAAGAGGGCATTCTGCTGCTGGACCTCCATGCCAAGGATCCGGTTTAAGAATTTTCCAATGTTGTTGTAGTCTTTTTTTTAAAAAAAAAAAAAAAAAAAATGCGGTTTTAGTAACAGTATAATACATTTTGTGCTGGATTTATGTACAACTCAAACATTAAAAAAAAAACCCTCAGACTTACCCTTATCCAGTGAGAGAACACCAGACCTATCCTCCACATTAATCAGCCCCACACCAATTAAACCATTGCGGATTTCTGTGGACATTCAAATTAGTTCAATTCCATCCACCTGTGCTTAACAGCTTAGTTTTGTCTTTTCTATTTATTTAAAACATTGTCTACTTAAAGCATTTATTAAAAAATTGCTACTTACCTTTAAAGAAATCCCCTTCGAAATGAGCCGGGGGAGAGACCAAGGGAGCATCCAAGTTGACAATGGACTTCATAACAATCTCAAGAGCATTTCTGCCATACTATAAAACAAGAACCAGGTCAGTCCAAGGTCAAACATGATCAAAATATTTTTTTTTAAGGTAAATGATCTCTTACTTTGTTGTCAAAGTTGAATCGACTGAGGTCCCTTGTCTCTGTTGCTCTTCGGTCTCCATGTGTGAGAGCACCCTGTGAAAAAGTACATTTGTTAAAAAAAATAAAATAAAATAAAGTGTAATACTATATATAAATGTATAAAAGGATTGGCATTTACCAAGCTCTCAAGTCTTTTGGCAACAATGGAGGCAAATCTTTGTTCCCCAGCAAGTTCCGATATCAGGAACACATACTCGGGAGCAGTGACCTGGTTAGATCTGTGTGTTCTACCTGTAGGGTACAGGTAATTGAATAAAAAGCTTTAATAGACTTCACAGCCATTATAAAGATATTTCACAGATTCTTGTAATCATGTTCTAAAACAAAGCAAATTGAAAAGTACTGACCAAACTGCTGAATAGCCCGGTCTGCACTCCATGGCAGCTCTAAAGTCATGTGCACCCTTCTCCTCTGGTTCTTCACTCGACGGTCTGCTTGCAGTGAAATACCAGAGCTGGCTGCCTCTGAGATTATAGCAATGTTCTGAAAAGAAAAGTGACTTTAGTGCCAATTCATGACTCTTGCAACGATTTGAAAAAGAAAATATTTCAACATACCTTGTCTCCATCCATGAACCGCTGCTTCTCTGTGAGGTTCAGGATTTCTACAGGAACATCCAGTTCTGATCTTGATTCGTAGGAGATGCTGCCATCGTCATTGCTGACTACTCTGCCTTTGCGTCCAGTCATCTACAAAACACATGGGTTGTGTAAATGACAAAGGACTAATACAAGAATAAAGATGTCAAACACTTAATGTCAAGGAAATCATTCCTTTTTTAAAGTCTACAGTACAGCGATACCACACTACATGAAAACGTACCTCTGCCACATTTTCAGGGCCTCCTAACTCATCAATAAGCTCATCCAGTGTGTTTGGTGGCAGATCCTCAGCCAGTTTCTCGAGCTGCTCTAACAGCTCCCTCTTCATCTGCTGGGCATCCTCCACTGCGTCATTACTGGTCACACAGCTACTTTCTTCAGGTTCACTTTTAGCTGTGATAAAATGACACCAGTTGAAATGCAAGCCTCAAGGAAATACCCCAGCATGTTTCAAACAAGGGATGCACAAAATGCACCATGCTAGAAAGCTGTTGGACATTGTAATGAAGGTTTAAAATTTTGCCTTAATGTTAAAAAAAAAATCCTTTTGCACATATTACACCTACGACTCAACATGTGGCATCAAGGACTCCACCAAGGTTATTTCATTTTTCCGGTCTAATCAAGCAAGTTCCTGCACTACCTATTCACTACCCATGTTCTCTATGGAGAGGATTATATAATTGCTTTATACATGCTATGTAGTGCATGCATTTGACGAATGAGTCACCCGAAAATGTGTCAAGTTTATCATCATAAAAGCGCATCTCTGACATATTTGCATGACTAACATTCATTGCAATGTTTTCTTCCTCACTTACGTTCTCAATCCCTACCGTTTTACCGATCAGCACTTTGCACATTTTCAACCCAAATGCCAACAAAAGTGGTGTGTATTGCTGTTCATGTGCATCACTGATTGTGTAGCCCTACTTGAAGAAACCTTCCATGCACCACATCAGAGGTGTATGAGAAATATTATCACAACAAGTCCATCACCTTTCCCTAAAGCTATAAAGATTTTCCATTATCTATGTGCAATCATACCTATTCCATTTTACTACCCCCCCCCAATATATGGAAGCATAAAGGGTTGAACATTATTTTGCATGCATATAAAACATAGTAGAATACAGAAGTACATACATAAAATAAAAAACACTCAAACAAGATGCACTTAAAAACATGTCTAACCACCCACCAGGAGCAACAGTGTTGTTTGATGTCGGTTTTACAACAGGTGTTGTGAAAGCAGGCCTGGTCGAACCAAGCCCAGAGGCTAACAAGGCACTATGAATGGAATCTGGGTCTATGCTCTTTTTCTTCTTCTTGTTCTTCTTTTCCTTGCTCTTTTTAGAGTCTTTACGGATTAGCCAAGGATCTACAAGCAAAAATACGTACATATATTACAGTAGATTAGTCACAGTTTTCGTTAAAACACCCGTTAAAAGAGAATCCACACCCGGGTACCTACCATCTTCTTCATCCTCACTGGAATCATCCTTGAAGGGGTTGAAATCATCTTCATCATCATCATCTCCTGAGCTGACCGAGTCAAAGCTATTGTCACTGTCGTCTTTGTCAGAGTCTTCCGAATTGCTCTCATCCGAACTGCTGCCTGAAAGCCCTCCAGATTTCCGGGACTTTTTTGCTCCTTTTTTAACCTCTGCACCTGCAGGGGCATTAGGAGGGGAAAAAAAAATAAACCAAAAACTGAAAGGTTTTTGAAAGCATTTCCACTTGGACACCCTTTATTAGAATCTGGTGCAAACAACAAGGTAATAAAATATAAAGTTTGTCTGGAGGGTAGTCAGGGTGTTCAGATATGTACCTTTCCTCTTTTTCCCCTTCTGCTCCTCCTTGGTTTCTGCTGGTGAAGGTGTTTTCTTTGCAGACAGATCAATACCCAGTAAGCTGAAGAGCTTCTGTCTGTCTGGAGCAGGGAAGTGCTTTTCCACCAATGACTGCAGGACACCCCTTTAGATTAAAAGACAAACCTTGTTATTATAATCCTCACTGAAAACAAGGGGATTTCTGAGTTCTAGAAAATGTCCAATTTATCTTTCTCCCCAATATAGCTAAATTATTATTATACACATTGTGAAATTTGAGTTGTCAGTATGTTAGAGACACCATGAGACTGGTGCACAGTGAGAACATGATACATGCCCACTTCAGTTACAAACAGGCTATAAAAGGTGTAAAACCACAAAAACCTCTCCAATAATACAACAGAGGCAGCTGTAGCATTTACAAAATTTTGACCCCTCTCTACAATGGCAGCTATGCTTTTCTGCTTTCTCAGCTGGAGCAGTGTTTAGAGTGACCACAAATAAAAATCTACCCTAGAGAAAAAGCCAGATCATTTATATGGAGAAGTAACTATCACTGGGAATTGGGAATTGATAGAAAATAAGGCAGCTGGGCTTATGGACAATGTGCTTCATTTTTAAGCACCAGTCATACTGGTTTGTTTCCATGCCGTTACTAGTCACCCAAAACTGCCCCTTTCACACAGTGACAGTACTGTCAAATTGCACAGATCACATGATCAGTCTTTGCTAAAGAAAACAAGACTGGAAGGATGCGATAGGGAAAATTAAATTTGGTTAACTGTGTCTCATATGTTTGACATTTCTTTATCATATAGCACAAGGATATGCTGCATTTCCATTTGGTTATTTGATATTCTGGTTTCATATCTATATTGGAAGTGTTTAAAAAATATTTTTATAATATAGTGATACTCTGATCTACACATTAAATAAGCTTTCACACTCAGCTGGTTGCTTAGAAAGCCAATGGAACTTTTTTCCAAGCACACATTACAGCTTTCGGTACTCACTAAAGGACATCTGAACATCATGGAATACACTAACTGCCAAACTACATTTCTACTGACCAAGTTCATCCTTTTTTAGCTACAGTTTATCCACACTCTAAGACACTGTAATGCGTGCATCATCACTGAATGTTCCTCAAATATTTTCAATGCTGAACTAGTTGACAGTCCCTGAATTCATTAAACAGTACTGCTTTAGATCATACAGCAGTCCAATTGCAGCAATTGTGCTACACAGTCGTTTCTGTTTCGAACTTTGTCCATCAAAAGTTTTGCATAAAATGCTAGGAGCAAAGTGTATTAACTGAAGTAGAAAATCAATGAGCACAGAAAACATTTCTTGACACCTTTGTGTTTGTGGCAGTACACTCAAAGTGCTAGAAATCCATGCCGGAATGCAATTTTTCATTCCTTTTTAGTAAGCACTTTATCCTGGTCAGTGTCACAGTGGATCCAGAGGCGCTCCCCCTGATTCTATGAGGTACCTGCTGCCACAATCCACAGGATGAGAATTCATATTAAGAATATGTGAAAATTCAACACAAGGTATTCTACCTTGTAACACAAAGCAGAACAAACATTCCCCAACCACAGGAGTTTTCCAACTGCTCCAACAAGAATTTTCCACCCCCAAGTAGAAATGACAAGAGGAAGTAACAAGTAATCTTCCCTTTTCTGGGTCTGGTTTTGTGTGAATATTTTAAAAAAGATGAAGACTCACTTTGCAGTAGAGACAAAATCATTGAGCTCGCCTCCACCTTCCTCCAAGGCCTCGAGTGTTCGGGCTTCACCAGTTGACTGCAGGCCAATGACCACACACTGAAGAGGAGGAGGAAATAAATTTGGGAACCTTAATAAATTATGGCTGACTCAGCGATTGGATTTGCACACCTGAACAAAAGCATCAAACCTAACCTTTCCATTCTTTACTTCCTCTCGGGCAAGCTGCACCACTCTGCGCACTTTTGAAGCGATACACAGGTATTTAAAGAACCTCTGGTGTGCGGACCAGAACTGTCCCCACATTGACTTTTTCATGCGCTGTTCGGCGTCCATCAAGTTGGCTGCTTGTTGGAATTTCTCCCTCGCACTCACCCACTGAAACAGGATGGAATGAAAAATTAATTTAAAAAAAAAAAAAAAAAAAAAATATTCACACACAATTCCAACCTCCTTTTTTCTTAGATAGTAATATTTTCCAAGAACCAAGGACAGATACGTCGGTGTACATACCAGACGGACTGACTTGTTATACATTTTGATGTAGTTTTGCGTCAGAGGAACTTCCTCAATCTTAAATGTCACACCCTGGAAGCTCAGCTGTCGAGCAATGTACATTCCTCTCAATTTCATATCCATGGCAACAATTTCCATGGCACCAACACCTCTAGAATAATCCAACACAAAGGCAACATATTAAGAGAGAGAGAGAGAGATATCGAACATATGGAAAGCCACATTATCCAGAGTGAAATAACTGACCTTCTTTCAACAGCTTGAATAAAATTAGAAAATTCTTTAAAAGGCGTTCCTTCCCCCCAGATCCCAAGACGATTCATGTAAGCCATGTTCCGAGGCTCAGAAGCTCCTACACAAAACAATAAATGAGAACACAGCCAAAACCACATTTAGGTTTAAATACAGAGAAGACTTATTTGGGCACAAACCTGTAGCACTGGCATAGACAACACGTGCTCTTGGTAGTTTGTTCTGGAGCTCGAGAACAGCCAGTCCAGTCTTTGTGGGTTTCGAGGACCCAATTGGGCAAACATTTTTGGCTTTGTGACATTCATCAAAGATTATCTGGAAAGCTCAGTTAAGGGAAGTAGCTGGACAGTATTTAAAGGCTCACTAATGTGTTAATGTAGCAGATAAGAAACATGTAGATATCATTTTTTTCCATCTTTAAAAAAAAAAAAAAAAACAGCAAATAAAATTATGCCTGAAAGGATACCACACCATCAAAATCATCCCCACACCAATGGAGTAATTGTTTGAATCTAGTCTTATACTTTCCACCCGTTTGGCTCTCTCCAATCAGGGACGAGTATGTAGCAAAGATCACACCTTTTTTCACGCTTCCGTTGTGTTTTGATGAAATCTTTCCATATTTGAACTTGGGAGCAAAACCAAAAATGATTAAAAGTTTCACAGTAAATATGGACAGAGACAAATACTACAGATCAAACGCTTTCAGTACCTTGTTTAAAGAATGGACCTGGATGTTCTTTGCACCAATATCTCTCAAATCCCTCTCTGCGTCATACTTCAAGTCGTTCGAGACGCTAAACCTGCAAAGTAGAAAAAGGAAATAAAAAGCATTGAGAAACACTCCCATGATGAAATATTCATATGAATACAGATGTCACACTTTAAAGCATTAAAAATACAATCTGTCGTACACATCAGGTACTGCTTCAGGATCTACTAAATGTTAATGTAGCCTTTACATGGATCAAAAAATGAGTGAGAGGTTACATTACCAGAGAGATCTTTTCCTGCCCAGAAGATAATTTTCATATATGATTCCAGCAATAGTTCTTCCCTTTCCTACACCAGCACCGTCACCGATCAGGTAAGCTGCTCTGTCTCGATTTGGAAGGAATGTCTCATGTTGCTGTAAAGTCATGACAGAACATTTATGTTCTTATCACTATTTCTTTCTACATTGAATAGCTGTACTTTAAAAACAAATAAATCCATGTTAAATATGTTTGCTGCATTATACATAAAATTGCATCTCAAACTCAAAGCACGCCCACCGAACACTGCCATCTGCCTCATTTCACTCAAGCTCACACCAACTCGCAAATAACATTCAGAACAGTCCATAGTACCTACTGCCATTTCACATTAGATCCACAATACCAAAATTCACACCACACCTGTAGCTTGGGATGACTATTGTTTACCAGGCGACCAGTAGGCCTAATATAGACAAGTTCTATATTTGTTTCACTAGAGTTGTCTTTTCCATGAAACAAAGTAAACAGTTACAGTAAAGGATCACCAAAGTAAAGTTACCAAAGTGTCAATTATATTAGAGACTTCAGATTTTTAACAAAGTTGGTCACATATCTAGGAAATCATTTTACTTTAGAATCACCCAGATTCTGTTCTACTTCTATGTCAATCAACAATATCCATCATCATATGATAATAAATGAACAGCCTTAGTTTATGGCCCATCGAAGAAAGTCTGACAAAAAATACCGAAGAGGTCCAGACAGAATTTGAGTTAGACACCCCCTGGCTTAAATATTTCACCCATGCATTTGTGAATACAAACCTGACAGGCATATGTAATGGCTTCAAGCTGAAGAGCAGATAGCCAGCCTCTGTCGATTGTCTCCTCTGGAATGGAAAGTCTGTACCACACATTAGGAGGGCTGACACTTGAGAGGGAGCTGGTCTCCACCACAGGATCAGGATGTCGCTCTCCTATTTTCACTACGGGCAAACAAAAAGAATTTTGATAAAGCCTTTCTACAAGATAAACAAGACACTGCAACCTCTCAGTACCACACACAACCCACTCAGAGGGAAACTTGAAACCGAGTCGCCTAGATCTATTTAATTTAACGCTGTGTGCGCATTTCCTTGTGCTGCTCTTACTTACATTTCATTGGCATGTATTCAGCATATGTTTCTGCGTGACCTAACTCCTCCTCCTCTTCCTCCTCTGGCTCCTCCTCCTCCTTCATTCCAGGTAACTTCTTAAAACAAAACATACAGATTAATCCGGGAACAAGCCCAAGACAAGGAGTGCATATAGCACTGATTAAAAAAAATCCTTACATTTACAGGTGAAAAGCTCCGCATTTTGATTTCTTCATTGGCCCAGATTCTGGCGACATCTTTGCTCGACACCTCTTTCTTCACACCATTGTTTACCTCCACTGTAAGAAATAAAGAACAAACATGCTGAAACAGGACAACAGAGTAGCCCACATTTTTCAACAGCTGGACACAACTACACCAAGAGTGATCCCCACCGCAGTTGTGAACACACACAGCAAATAAAATGAACCTTCATTTAAAACCCTAAGCCTACCTGGTTTATTCATCAACTTTGAGGAGAGCAAAATAATCTCTGAAATGGGAGAGCATGGTCAGTAATGTAGAAACAATCAGACCAGCAGAATTTCTCAAATAGTACATGTCAACATCAACAATTTATACAGGGATTTAAGTAACAAGTTTGTGCACAAAAATTAATCAGATCTTCAAATACATTTTAAAATGTACTTGTCTGTTACGATATGTGGTATATTAGGAACATTTGTTTTAAAACAGATCAAACTGCCAGTGAACCTACCTTTCTTCTTTTGACAAGAGTACAGCACACTTGTACTTTGGTAGTTTATTACATTGCACTGGCCTGTATGAATGTTACCAGAAATTTATAATAGCCAATTTTTCCCCCAGTGAGCTTAATGCAGAGTATTTGTATGGGAGTAAAAAAATGCTACCTGCTGAGATAGTGCTGCTCTCTGCATCAATATATGCTTTTTCCTATTTTCGTTCTGACTTCATGTGGACAAATATTCAAGTCTGTCTATTTTCACTCAGCTGACTTAACTGCAAACTGACTGCATGTAGTAAACAGGAGAGCTACACAAGTGTGACTTTGTCAAACTTTTTTTTTTGTTCAGTGTGTTACTCCTTCAGTCATGTAGATAAAATAAAAAAAATAAAAAATAAAATAAAACACACGCTGTATGCACAGAAGGACTCACTTGTGCCTGTGGCTGTAGCAACAGGCTGCACAATATCAGGTGGAGGCTTCAGCTTCATAAGTTCACCGAGGCTGTTTGTCTTCACACCGCTAGTCCGGAGCAGGTCCTTCAGCTTAATCTGCTCCCGAGTCTGTGGGACCACACTGCACACGGCGGCAGTATTGGAGGATGAGGAAGAGCTTCGCTGAGCTGACGATGTCTGCACCACCTTGGTTACTGTGATGGTCTGTCTGGAGGAGGTCCCCACTGAGGGCTTTGTGACCACGATGGTTCCCAGTGATGGCAGTTGATTCAGTTGATTTAAGACGAATGTGGTCGTTGAGGGCTGAGGCTTCTGCTTTAAAAGGGAATAATACAAGTGTGGGCAATTTATTAACACTGTGGCAAAAGAATCTGTAAATGAAATAAGGAGTTATCACAATGTCAGAAATTATTATTTACAAGCAAAATCAAGGACTTACTCGGATTGTGACTGTAGGTGTGGGTGGCACAGCAGGTTCAATTGCAACAATTCCAGCTGCTTCACTACCGAGACCAATGTCAAGGGCAGTCTTCGATACTGACTGAAAGAGACAAAGCAAAAATTAAAAAAAAAAAAAAAAAAAAATCAATTTACCATCTTATTTTCCAATGACATGCGATGCAAACTACCCCACGTATCCCACAAAATAAAAATCCCTACGTACTTACAAACATACAAATTACCAAATAATTTCATGACGACAACAGGAGACCTTCACTAAATGGATTTGTTTACCTGTTGAGAGGCAGGGGACTGAGCAGTGTCCTGAGAATCAATGTCAAAAAGGTCATTTGGGCAGATTCCACTTTCGCTAAGGGCTGCAAGAAGCAAATCTTGTCCTGGATCCATCGTCTGAAAAAACATTCAAAACAGTAACAGTTAACATACACTGTAATTACTTAAACTCCACGTGCTCAAATAACTGGCAGGAAAACTTTCTGGTTGAACATGAGGTTTGCTGTTGGAAAGACAAAGGCAACGCTAGTTACTATGGATCGCACAAATAATGTTCCACAACACACACACACACACACACACAGTCCTAGCCATTACACACGGGTTTTGTTGCTATGACAAATGACAGAAGATCGTTTAAATGCGTTGCTGCTTTATTGAAACGTGTTTTGTTGAATTATATCAGTATAACAAAACTTCTAGTAATAAGCTCACAGAAACAATCCAGCTTCACCAGAGCATGCACCTTTGCACGTGTTTGCTCAAACTCCCCCAGCTAGCCACTACTTCCTGGTCTGACTGTGCTTTTTGGCACACCAAGCCGCGGCAACCGGCTAAAAGGTTGTGTACATTATTAATTAAACGATAGAGGCATAAAATAACCAGCAAGCGCAATCACTCACTAAGTTACATTTATACAGGCCTCTCCTAGACACGCGGTAAAGAAATAATAACAGCTAGCTAGCTGTATTATATCCGAGTGCGCTAGTAACTGTAAGCACTGGGGAAACGTAAGCTAACCCAATCACTTTCATTTTAAGGGTGGCGCTATCTAAGTCCTATACATTTGAACAACGTAGCTACATATATGACATATACATAAATAATATTACCAGTGCTGGTTTTCTAGTAATATGACGACTCCAGCAATCCCACCTTGACTTTAAACGGCTCTGTAACGAAGGCAGCCAAGCCTCGAGTTCTGAAGTTCACGCGCTAGCTTGCTAACATTCATTTCACTGGCGACCTCCTGCCCGTAAACTTTGAAAGACGAACAACGGTTTAGACGGATCCGATTTTGTAATAACTCAGTTAAATCAATTTAACTGAGGGGGGGGGAACCCACGGCACTAAAAAAAATACACAGACACCATTCTCAAGTACCGTTATGCTAATAGTGCTAAGTGGTTAGCAAAACACTCTCGTGCTCTGTCACCCAGCAAGTTGTCGAGCTGTCTGTCCAGCCAGTCGTTACGTTAAGAGGAAAATAAGACTTTGTACTTCGTAGTGACAGTTTTTCGGTGGGAAAATGGAAAAAATAGAGATTTATGGTGGAAAATACACAACATTTGTGAAGCAGGACGCTGACAAAATGCACTTACTCAACGATTTCCAGGGACCTCGAGTGTCGCGGCGGTTTGAAGGATGTTGCCCCTTCGCTTCGCTTGTTTTCTAACCATCCGCCGCCATCTTTACCAAACGGCAAGAATCGCGTGGAGGTCACGTGATTTTCCACCAGAAAGAAAGAACATTTCGACGCCAGATTTTCGTCGCTGTAGCGGCGCCAACGGCACGCAAACGCGCATTAAGTGGAAACGCACCGAAACTAACCATTAAATGTTCAACATCTGCCATATTAATAGTAGTTTTAAGCAAAAAAGTTGACAGAGAAGGAGAGCGCTAAACCCGCATCACGTGACCAGCCGTCGCAACACGAGGAAGTGACGCCTTTGCAATAATTTCCTCCGGTGACAC
Source organism: Hemibagrus wyckioides (assembly GCF_019097595.1). Taxonomy (NCBI): domain Eukaryota; kingdom Metazoa; phylum Chordata; class Actinopteri; order Siluriformes; family Bagridae; genus Hemibagrus; species Hemibagrus wyckioides. The sequence continues at coordinate 10,066,503 of NC_080725.1, forward strand.
ATCAGTTGACTTTACGAATGCCATGCTGATAAGGTCGAAGTGACAAATTGTAACCTCTGCTGGAAATAAAATTAGTCATGGAGTCACACGGTTCACATATTTTCTTGAGCGAAAATGATCGTATAAAATTGTTTACGTTAAAACGTGATGTCCAATGAATGGAGCACAATTTATTTGTGTGTTCGATTCAAATAAGTTGGAGTTGACGTTTGCATACTTCAGATTGAACACAGTAATGTATCGCCGTGTTCAAAATGGTGCTTCAAAAGTGCATTATGGGTATTCTACCTTTTTCTGGCCAGGAGTTCTCAAAGAGCCATAACTGCATTAAATAAATAAATAATCCACAATTCTCTTTATTTTAAAAACATAAACCGACTAGTCAAGCAACTATAAATGTCTTTATAAAAAATGTTAAAATGTGTATTGGCGTCTTGGTGCTTTTATTCTTGATTGTAAATATAACGGTTTGTTTTTGGGTTTTTTTTAATTGAAAACAATTAAGTCTGACATACGCAGATATTACGGAAGAACATTATATATTTTCGACAAGGCTACAGAAAACACCCAGACGGTGGCGCTGTTAGCATCTTAAGCAACTAGTTCAACTTTTCGGCATGGTTTTTAACAGACCTATATAAACCCCAGGCATGAGGAGCTTGTTAAGTGAACGTACTACTACTCTTTTCACCTCCTTATTTCTTTTTGCAGACGTTTTCTTGTCAAGTGGAAACTCAGCTAAGCTCCATTCCTGAACTATTTCGGCTTTGTGGCACGGTGCATTATCCTGCTGAAAGAGGCCACAGCCATCAGGGAATACAGTTTCCATGAAAGGGTGTACATGCTCTGCAACAATGATTAGGTAGGTGGTACGGGTCATAGTAACACCCACATGGATGGCAGAACCCAAGGTTTCCTAGCAGAATAAAAGTGCCTCTGCCAGCTTGCCTTCTTCCCATAGTGCATCCTGGTGCCATGTGTTCCCCAGGCAAGAGACGCACATGCACCTGGCCCATGTGATGTAAAAGAAAACGTGATTCATCAGACCAGGCCACCTTCTTCCATTGCTCTGTGGTCCAGTTCTGATGCTCATGTCCTCATTGTGCTTTCGGTGGTGCACAGGGGTCAGCATCGGCACCCTGACTGGTCTGCGGTCATGCAACCCCAAACTGTGATGCACTGTGCATTTTGACACCTTTCTGTCAGAACCAGTATTAACTTCTTGAGCAATTTGAGCAACAGTAGCTCCTCTGTTGGATCGGAGCACACAAGCCAGCCTTCGCTCCTTACGTGAATCACTGAGCCTTGGCCGGCAATGACCCTGTCATTGGTTCACCACTGTTCCTTCCTTGTACCACTTTTGATAGATACTGACCACTGCAGACTGGGAACACCCCACAAGAGCTGCAGTTTTGGAGATGATCTGATCCAGTCGTCTAGCCATCTCAATTTAGCCCTTGTCAAACTCGCTCAAATCCTTACACTTGCCCATTTTTCCTGCTTCTACCACATCAACTTTGAGGACAAAATACTCACTTGCTGTCTAATATATCCCACCCACTAACAGGTGCCATGATGAGGAGATAACCGGTGTTCACTTCAACTCTCGGTGCTCATAATGTTATGCCTGATCGGTGTACACACAAGCAGAAAAATGAATATGTATATTATTTATTTTTATGTAGCTTTCAGCCTGCTCATTTGTACACCTTTATGAAATTTCAGATTTTAGATTGCAAACCACGAAATTAATTTTCAATCCAGAATTTCAGATTTTGTGTAAAATGATAACATAGGATGATTTTTAATGCAGCAGATCCAACTAATCAGCTAATGGACAAACACTAAAGCGTGCAGGACAGGAGATTTTTCAGGGAAAATCTTCTTTTCTTGTGGGCACAGATATCTGTTCAGTTCAACACTTGGCCAAATTAGGGAGAAAATGGAGGGAATGTGAAGCAGAAGGCAGCAATAACAACAGACTGAACAGCGCCACCTGTCGGTGATAAATTTCGCGGCTCCTCCATTTAAAGGCTCACATGGTCTCTCCTCCCATCAATGACTTCAAAAGTAGAAACATGGCGGCGTGGAAGTGAGAGACTGACTCAGGCGAGATACTGCAAATGAAACAGCAAAAAGTTTATATATGTATGTTTTAGCGCCTGGAAAGACGTATTGTTGTAGGTAACACTGGAATGTCTTCTTCCTGCACCGTGTGCACGCGGAACAGTGTGGATAGAAAATAAGGTGTTTGCTCGCCTCCTAAACGCAAAACCCACAACCTCGGTGAAAGCCAGCAGGATAAAGACGACTGAGATGAACGGGGTAGGTCATAATGTTTTATTTCTCACCATTCACCAAACTCAGTGTTTGACAAATAGCGTCTTAAATTCAGCAGTAATATTCGTTTTTATCCACATTTTCGTTCTTGTTAGTCACAGCTCTGTTGTGTCCCAAACAAACTAGCGTGCTAATTGTTGTGTATTGTTTGTGTTACTTAGCGGTGCATTAGCACGGGCGGGTTGTTTCTTTTCTTGTTGTTTATCACTATATATTCAGTAAAAAGATAGTGTACTGAATCACGTTACGATAAAGGGATATGTATAAAAGTTAATCTATTAAGAAGTGGTCACAGTTACAGGCCCAGTAGTTTGTGTGGGCGTGTTTACCGACAACAACTACAACTGCATCCATTCATGGTTTTACAACAAGCTCACCATCCCTCTGTTAATAAAAATACAAATGTAAAAACTCAGTTTATCGTTTTCGTCACTGTCTCTAAATACATGTAGTGTTTCTATATTTCAAGAGGTTTCTTATTTACCTTCAGAAATCATTTAAAACCCAAGCAGGTATGGGGATTTACTTGGACAAATAGTTGTATACACAATATTACTTCTCTCCCATTGTTCTCCCATATAGTCCTGACTTCTGATTTATTTATTTATTTTATTTTATTTTATTTATTTAACATGCCACCTTGGACATTCAGGTGAGGGGGTAACAATATGATCTGAAATCCTCAGTTCAGCTGCACCATAATTAATACTTACTACATCACTCAGAAATGTGTCCCGTTACTGAAGGACGGGTGTATTGAGATGTCTTCAGATCATTTTAGTTTCAACTAGAAAACAAATATGGAAAAAAAGTTAGAGTAAATGAGACAATGCCATGAAGTAAATCTGATGCTCAAATATCAAAATGTTCCTATTATGATCCGAGCCGGAAGTGGGCGTGGTCTACACCGGAAGATTTTCTTTTAAAAATCGCGTGGTGTCATGGAAACAACGGAAAGTCAGAGATGCTCAGGGGGAAAAATAATTATAATTTAATTTATAATGTAATTACAATAATTTTCATTCGCAAATTATAACGACTTAATGTTTTAACTTTTTTTTTTTTAATTTATTTTTATCTGCTGTCTAATGTGACTAAATATTTATTTAATTTGATTTATTTAGTTTTCTTACAGTTCAGTCATTTTCTTTAATATGTAAAAATGTCATTTTCTTTAGTTTTTGGATTTGATTATTAAATATTGAAAGTGTTTTTAATTTTTGTTGTTGTGCCATGATGTTGACTCAGTGATGCATATTCAAGAAGGTGCAGGGGATTTACATAAAGGGTCTAGAGCCAAGATGTTTCCTCTCTAGCTTTATTTTCCTCCAGAGTGCTGTGTTTGCACATGGTTAAAACTGCCCCTTGTTTTATTAAATCCATTTATGCTTATGCACCTGTTAGGCTCATGTGTGATGCCCCCCCCCTTCCCTTACAATCTACACAACGCTAAACCAGAGAGAATAATAAAGCTTTCATTATTTTACGAGTTGTATTTTATTTACTTCTAAAGCACAAAAGCTTGTTGTGTATTCACCGAAGCAAACCAGGGGACTTGGAGGTTGTGTTCAGCAAGAATCTTTTATTCTTGGCAGTGGTGGCTCAAGTGGGTAAGGCTCTGGGTCGTTGACCGGAAGATCAGGGGTTCAAGCCCCAGCACCGCCAAGTTGCCACTGTTGGGCCCTTGAGCAAGGCCCTTAACCCTCTCTGCTCCAGGGGCGCCATATCATGGCTGACCCTGCGCTCTGACCCCAACCTCCAAGGATGGGATATGCGAAGAAAGAATTTCACTGTGCTGTAATGTATATGTGACAAATAAAGGCTGTTTCATTTCATTTATTGGAGATCAGAACACACTGCAGTGGCACTGCAGTCATCAACTCCAGTGAAAAGGCACGTGTTGCATTTAAAAGGTCTTGAGTGGGCAGGCCTTGAAGGTGTGATGATACAAAAGCCTATTGGTGATGGTCTTAAACAAAGCATTGAATGGGAGAAAGATCCCCGGAGTCGACCCCCAACTGTCAGCTTGTTCACAGTTCCTGATCACTGTCTGATCTGATCACCATTTGGTGGTGAGAGCTGGGATATGTAAATGATTATTCAAAGAGCCATGCATTTTACAATAGATTTTAGAGTGACCTTAAAATGTTTTCCTACAGGCAGTTTCCTATCATTATTAATCGGTAAATTATCCTAATAAAACACAATCTTTTGTTTCAGGAAGTATTATGCAATGGACGCACTACACTTCACAGTTTTTTGAGCCACCAGCCGTCAAAGGCACAGCAGCATCATGAGGAGATCTCTGTCCAGGTCATCCAAGAGGAGAAATCCTCAAGGATATTTTGCACACAGACTGAGACTCCGAATAATTGTAAGTATGGAAAAAACATTTTTTAAGTTTTAAATTTTTTATTTATTTTTTTTATCTCCCAGTGTATGTTAATTATGCAAGAACGGTTTTGTAATGCGTGTTAACCTTGTTGCTTTTGTCACACAGCCAAAAGACGCAGTACTGTAACTGGAGAGCTCATTCTCCCCACAATGGCTGTAAATGAAGACCTCCAAACTTTAAAACACAAAGCAGAGGAAAAGAGTAGGCCAAGGCAGCGCGTGCAGGCCCATTTTCTCACACCAGCTGAAGTCACTCCAGAAATCAAAAACACTCGCGCACCATGTCTGAAGAAGGCCGGCTGCCGTAAAGTCAAAGTGGGGAAGTCTGCAGGGAGAGTGTGAGAGAAGCTTATAGTTCTCAAGCTTGTTTTTGTTTTCTAAATGTTGGTAATATAAGCTGTATAGACAGAGAATTGTGCACACCTGATCACACATGTGCCTTCTACCAAACTTGTTACCATAGTTGTATAGTATTTCTTATGTGGTAGCTTTTCATTGAAGTGAAGAGGTGCAAACCTGTTCGAGCGTGACACTGCTCCTGTGCACAAAGCGAGCTCCATAAAGACACTCATTGATACATTTAGAGTGGAATATCTCGAGTGTTCTGCACTGAGCTCTGACTCAACCCCACTGAACACCTTTTGAGATGAACTGGAACACTGACTGCACCCCAGACCTCCTCACCCTATATCGGACATGACTAATGCCCTTGTGTCTGAATGAATGCAATCCCCACAGCCATGCTCTAAATTCTAGTGGAAAGTCTTTCAAGAAGTGTGAAGCTTATTATAATGGTAAAGAGTAGGCTAGATATAGAGTGGGATGTTCATCGAGCACACATGCATGTCATACTCGGATGCCCGCAAACCTTGGCTGCACAATAATAGTGATGTAACCAGCACTCCAATTTCCCTAAATGAAAATAAAATGAGCTCAGCAGTTAATTCTCATGAGTTATAATCGCAGGACTGTAAGGTGCTAAGAGTTTAATCTGTTTAAATGGAACCCTAGTGTGTTCATTTGTTAAAATCACAACTGGATGCAGGCCAAGAACAGCGTGTTCTGAACCGTGTCTGACCGAGGTGGGCTTGGGCATCTTACAAACGAATTCTAGCAAATTCAATTGCACTGTGAAAGTGTATCAGTCCTGGATTGTCACTTGTAAGAAGGGACCAAAGGAGGCTGTTCAATTGGGGTCGCATATGGGGTTGCCCCCCCCCCCCCCCAAATATAAATGTGGATGAAGGCTACTAAACTGAGCACTGATGTGTTGGACACACGAGCATTATCTGTGCATCATGTTTTCCCTTGTTATTTATTTACATTTTTTATTCAGTCATCAAATTTCTCTCTAACAAATGAAACTACAATTTCAGCCTTCCATAATAAAGCAACCGAAAGTATTAATTTGACTCTGATTTGGATGTCGGATATTTGTGAAATCACACTAAATGAGCCTCTGTTGGAAGTGAACTGTGAGAAAATGTAAAACAGGTCTATTATGCCACTGTATTGTTGTCTTTATAATACAGTGTATTGTAATTCATGCAAGTTCATTTCTTTCCCTGTTCAGTGCAGAGAGCAAGAATTCCAATAATCGAAAGGTCACCGATTACTATCCCATTCGGAGAAGTTCACGGAAAAGCAAAACTGAATTAAAGGTGATCGATTATGGCAATTTTATTTGTAATCAAAATGTTTATTAGTGGTGTTTCAGCATGGAAAGAGTGCAGAATGCTGCTCCTCCTGGACTGCTAGATCATGGAGTATATCTGTGTATGCACACCTGCTCACATCTGTTTTGTGTCTACAGTGTGAACAGAAGAAACACTTAGATGAGCTGATCACAAATGGGATTGAGGACGGAATGATGGTAAACATAAATGATGTAAAACCAAGTTAAACGCACGCCCATTCAAATGTCGAGATTAAACTGGACTCGATCGCTTGTTCTCTGTAGGTGAAGTACATTGAAGGAAAGGGAAGAGGAGTCTTCGCCACCCAAAGCTTCCAGAAAGGGCAGTACGTAGTGGAATATCACGGCGACTTGTTGCTGCAAACCGACGCCAAAAAAAGGGAGGCTGTATACGCACAAGACCCTGATACGGGCTGCTACATGTACTACTTCCAGTATCTCAGCAAAACCTATTGGTACGTCATGACACCACGTCGTCTTTTAGGCATTTCTAGGACAGAGTAGTAAAATGAAGACCTTTACAAAGTCATAAAACCAACTTTTACACTATTTTGTGTGTGGGAGGGGAAATTGTAATGAACTACTTTTAAAACTCATATCAATACAAGACTGGAATATTGAGTGACGCAACACAGATCTGTGTATGAACACAGAAAATGTTTTAAAGGAAATCTCGACTCCATCTACAGTAATGTTCAGTAGGTGGGAATTTTCAACAACTTCCACATAAATGATTCGTATGTGAATGTTTCATACAAAGAGCAAGAGCTTCTTTTCTCACCATTTTCCAATGATCAGGATTGAATTAATGAGAAATGCAGCGTAGAGATAGTAGAGAGCAAACACTGAATGTTCCCAAGTTTTAACACCTAGTTAGAAAGGTTGAGTTACGTCAGAGGCTCAGCTCAGGTTGGTGGCGATCTACCAAATCACCATGTTGATGGTAGTATTAGTGTACAGGTTGAAACCTTAGAGCTTGATCTGTTTTAGCAAAGTCTATAAGCTGGATTGACGAATGAACTAAAGCTCTGCTGCATCATTTCCTTATGTAGAGAGAAAGCATAGCACTTTCTAAATCTCTCTAGCAAATAGTATTTCTGATGACAAATTTAAGTATGGGTAAATAGGAACCTGGTAAGCAAAGAGTAAATGGATGAAAGTTTTAATATCATTACCAAATAAATTATGGAATGCTACTAATGAGCCCCTGTTCATTAGAAAGATTAATATGCAAGTTGTTCAGGATGAATGTTCCTCCATCACACCTGATGTCATAATTGTATCAGTAATGATATTTAGCATGCACCTATTTAAAGCTCACTGATGTGGTCAAAGCATACAGCTGCTTACTGTTCTCGTTCCTTTTCACCACAGTGTGGATGCCACAAAGGAAACTGAACGCTTGGGAAGGCTAATCAACCACAGCAAGAACGGCAACTGTCAGACCAAACTCCATGACATCAATGGAATACCTCACCTGATCCTCGTGGCCTCTCGAGATATAGAGGAGGGAGAAGAGTTGCTGTATGACTACGGAGACCGAAGCAAAGCCTCTATAGCCGCTCACCCGTGGCTCAAACACTGACAGATCTCGAGAAGGGAACAGCTCGTTTCTTAAAATCCAGTTTTTAATGTAAATCTTGCCTTAGCAAAAAGAGAATGTTTAGGGGGTAGTACTTGTTTGGGTGTGTTCATCAGTGACTTACACATTTAGGTTACGATACATATTCCACACGTCCTACATGATACTTTTAAAAAAAATATATTTATCCTGCTATGACATGCTAGTTTTGACACTTCTTTTTTTTGTATGTTTTATATACTTGGTAGAGCAGTGCTTCCAAAGCATGCAGTTATAGTCAAACTTTCTGCATTTTTATAAGGAGTTTTCTTAAGCCAATGTATAGTAGTTTAGTGGCTTAGCAATAACTATTTATGATGTGCAAACAATTCTGTGGAATGCGAGTGATGCTTAGAAGAGCCATGTTTTAAAAGCTTAAGAAAACTGGAAGGTACCCCCTTTCCCTCGACTTAATTTGGAGTCTTACTGTTTTACGATGTTGAGCGTGATAATGGATTTTGAAAAAATAAAAATCTGAACTTCTTTTTGAGGGTTCAGAATAAAATGACCCGTGATTATTCAGCTGATTCTCGATGCTGGGATGGAAGCGTTGTTTAATAAAATGATTTTATGCAAAATTTTTGTCTAGTCTACATTTTTGTGTTGAGGTTATGCTGGGTTAGAATGTACGCTGACCACTGATCTAAGTGCCCTGCCAAGATAGTAGCGGAGTCTATCCCAGGAACAATGGATGTGAAGACACCCTGTGCATGCAATCGTTCATGTCTAAGGGCAATTCAGTGCAGCCAATCCACCCCTGGTGTGTTTTTGTGGGGTGGGGTGAAATTGGAGAACCCAGGTGGAAATGTGTGAAACATGAAATGGGCAGTCACCTGATCAAACTGGCGACCCTAACACTGTACAGCGGCTTGGCTACCATGTTGCCTTCTCTGACCATTAACGAGCGTATTCAATCTCAGAGGCCATTTACTACCACTGTCCAGCTGAAGCACACTTATTTTGTAGATATTAACTAAAAGTACTGTAAGCATTTACAACCAAGAAACCATATTTTCTATTTGACGTTCATTTGAAGTTCTAGTCTACCTTTTAAGGCCTTTATTGGTGGGTGTGTGTGTGTGAAAGAGAGAGAGAGAGAGAGAGAGAGAGGGATTTACATGCAACTCAGTTGTACATATTTGGACACTAGAGGCTACCAGTGAGCAATTGAATCCTCGAAAAATGTAATTATCTCACCAGAAAATCTAAATGCTTCATAAAGCCTTTACTCTATCTATTTTGTTTATGATCCATGTGGTGGATCTAAACTGTTTTTAACTGAAATCTCAGTCCATGCTCGATATTAACCCACACAATACACAGCGCGCCGACTCCCGGACCAATTACACGACAGGAGTTTCTACACGGAACTATTTAACCTGCTGCACAGTTCGGATAAGCCGCAAGTGTCCTTGTGTTTTTATTTATTGTGTTTTTATTTCTTCATGCATCTTCTTTAAAAGTAAGTTCAGTTTCTACACTCAATCACAATTATTTCTGAGAAGCTGTACATGGTTGGTTGGTTTGTTTAAGGTTTTATCTGCGTGCTGCAGCTCTGTTTACGTGTTGGTTGTATGTTGAATTGTGCACTAGGTGATGAAAGTCTTCTCCACACTCTGTAGTGCACTAATATTTAATACAAAGGCGTTTGGAATTCGGCCACTGCGTCTCTGAGGTTTGTAGTTTGTTTGTAGCTAGCGTCTGGCTGTCAGAGAAAATCCGTTTGTACTCTCTGAATAAAATCGTTAACATATTTGTTGCTGTTGACTTTCTGTCATTAAACCTGTGTGTTCAGTTCCACTGTTTTTAAGTTTGAACTAAATAACAATTATTTCTTCACCTAGCTCCTTATCTGTTATAGCTATTAAAGCTACATACTACTGTCTAAAAATGTTCTGTTGTTTAGAAATATCTCCACAACCCAAATTCCCAAGTGTGTATACACCCAAAATATGTTTATTACTCAACCAGCTGTCGAAAATAAACAAGACTTGCATATGTATTGTAAATCCATCACCTTTATTTGCTAATTGTTTCATAATAGTATGTCTGAGGGAGTTTATCATTGAACATCATCATTCTTATTTTAATCAAACGAATAATGTAAAGGATTTTTTTTAAAAATTAAGCATAATTAATTATGTTTAGCTTTTTAGGTTATTTTAACAAGCAATGATTGTTAAACCTGTACAAATCTAATCAGACGCTGTGCTTGTTTTATGTCTTGTTCAGCTCCTGTGAGAAAATGAACGAGTGGAGTCCTCTGGCGAAAGTTTACGACCCCCTCAAGGCTGGCAGCATTGACAGCACTGACGTCGAGCCCCATGACCGGGCCATATGGCGGGCGATGAACGCCCATTATCAGCCCAATAAAGGTGTAACAGGTGACCCTCAACTCACACTTTTTGTTGCACGACTCAACAAAAAAACAACCGAAGAAGACCTTCGCATGGTTTTCTCCAAATTCGGCGACATCCGACAAGTGAGGCTCGTCCGGGACGCAGTTACCGGCTTCTCCAAGGGCTACGCCTTCATAGAGTATAAGGAGGAGCGTTCTCTAATGAGAGCATGGAGAGATGGCAACAAGATGGTCGTAGACCAGCACGAGCTCTTTGTGGACTTTGAACAGGAGCGCACACTGCAGGGCTGGATACCACGCCGACTCGGTGGTGGCTTGGGAGGAAAGAAAGAGTCGGGACAGTTGAGGTTCGGCGGCAGGGACAGACCGTTCAGGAGACCCATAAACCTACCCGCTGTGATGCCCAGACCGGGTGACCGGTGGAGAGACGGAGATGGAGGGCGAGAGGAGAGAGCGCGAGATGAGAGAAGAGACATGTCTCCCGGCAGGGACAGAGAGCACAGGAAACAACGGAACTGGAGGGACGACTGGGAACGAGGGAACGAGCGAGGTGGTAGAGATCACCATAAAGACAGGAGAGACTCCAGACGACACAGAGACAGGAGTAATGACAGAGAATCCAACCGAGGAAAGGATGAACGCAGATATCGGGACTCTTACAAAGATTCGGATAAACGATGATGTTTGGACTTGACGAACGTTGCTTTCTCCGTTAACACACTCACAAGTCTGGTGAAGACTAGGATAGACTCATGAGAGGCAGGAGAACATCTGGAGTAAATTTCAGGGTTAGAAAAAGGCAAAACGGGTCCTTAGTTTAGTCTCAGGAGAAAGACTCCACTGTGTTTGTGATCACATGGTGAAATATATTCAATTAAATGACCAAGTTGTGTTTAATTTGCAACATGTGCTTGTTACATTAACCAGGATCCTGCATTCATTTCAGATGATCTAAAGAACAGTGATAGATACTCAATTGTTTTAACTTCTTTTCTCTGAATTATATGAAGAAAAGCCACAACAATAGTGCGATGTATAAAATATTTTAATGGCCAATGAGATGAAATTATGCCGCATTCTTCATTATCCTTCATTAAAGATCTGTAGTGAGAAACATTCATTGTTGCTAAAGTCCTGAAATTTTTTACAAACCCACACAAGGATGCATGTTATTTTTTTCTTTTTTTTTTAACTCACTGGAGAGAATTCCATGCTCACAAAAAAGCTTTTGTCAGTACGTTGCTGTAACTGCATTTGGCATTTTCATGCTTTGACTAAACAGCTGTAAGACTGCTGGTATAAAGCACCACACACATCAGAAGAATACAGAAACAGCTGGTGAAGAACATCTTGCGAGAGTCTGGAAAGTCCAGACGCTCCTCTTTATATCATTTCTATAGCAGAATTTAGTATTAACACTTATCTACCATTTCCATGGTGTTTTTTCTTTCCCCCAGAACCATAATCTGTGCAAAATTTCAGTTTAAACCTGGAAAACGCCACCTTGTATTGGCAACGCACCATCCCATTATGGGCATATTCTTTACAACAATAAAAACCGCAATGCTTCATTTCATTATTCAATTTGAATGTACATGATAACGTGCCCTTATTGATCGAAACGCTACTCAAGGCACATCAACATGGCCTCCTTTGCTGTCCTCATGACTGCAAGTGCTATCCTAAATTCCAAACACGCATAAAACAACTTAAAACTTAAGCCTGACGTCTCCATCTTGTCAGTCGACGTCAACATTGGAAGTGTAGCCATGTCTGTGTTTCCCTTTTTGTCTTTATTCGCTAATGACAGCTTGCTGGGAAAAATGTGACTGGAACAGTGGTGTTTATGTATTGCTCATGACATTGCAGGTGTAGGTGGTGGTGGTGGGTGGGATGGGGCAGGGGTGTTAGGGATTAGCAGGGGGCTTTGTGCTTTTGTCAGTGTTCAGTGGGTTACATGTGCTGTAAAGCTTCCTGGGCTTGCTCTGTGTACACGTCGTCTTTGCGGGACCAGGGGCTGTAGCCGTCGTCAAACTGCGCCATGCCTCGCTGCGAGCTGCGCCGCTTGTCCCGGGAGAAGAAGCTAAACCTGAAAGGGAGAGAAAGACGAGACGTTGCAATTCACTGTATAGTCGTGACATTCAAGCTCTAATGCTGCCTTCACATGCTACAGGAATTACAAGTTTCCCACTAGGACGTTGCACTTACTAGTCGTATTTACGACTGGGAAATTTTTGAAACCCAGTCCTAAACTTTCAACATTGTGGAAGAGAGTACAGTTTCAGTACTGAACTACTAACAGAGTGATAGTAGCAGATTTTGATGTCAAAATAAAAGAAAAAAATATATAAACACGTCTGAATGACCTTGAAGTCATCCGTATTTCACGTTCTTTCCGACATCGAGGCATATGAACGTGAACCTACTCGTAATTATCGCTTCAGTAGTGAGACATAGGATCATTTCTGACAGCACATGAAGGCAGCATAAGTGTCAGCAGATATCTGATCCGGATTCAACACGTACTTGATGTTATTAACTGAGCCGATTCTCTCCAAGCTTCTGTGAGAAATGTTTTTAACTACTTGGTCAAGATTACAGGTTGAAAGTAATCAAACACAAATAAGTAACTCATTAAAAGGTGTCCTTATACTGCAAGATGGCCAACTAGTCAACTATAATTTACTAATTCTATTCTATAAAGCCCCACTTTGTTATGAATTTAAATTGCAAAATGCAACCAGAGATCAGAAAAGCACCGGGATTCCATTCCACTAAACTGTTTGATCGGAAAAGCATGCTTATGTAGAATGAAAGCTGTCTAAACGTAGCATCCTCAATTACTGAATCATCCTGTGACTTCCATCTAGATCGAGTGAGCACTTCACACAAACATTTCAGCCATCCATGTGATAGTGAGTCACACCAGGAAATGCACAGAATAGTGCTGGGCTAATCATTGTTAGGCTTTTTAAAATCCTTAGTGAGGCAGTGGGTCAGGGTTAAGTCACAAGTGTTAGCGTGTGAGCTGACCAGACGAAGAGGAAATGCTGTTTTATTTTTTTCATTCTGACTGGCTGATTCTAACGGCCTTCCTGCTAACAAACTCCAGACAGCACCAACCCCACAATCAGCCAATCAGAATATTCTTCAATGAGAGATCAGGAGGGAAGGAAGGAAGGAAGGGCATGCAGTGGCAAAAAAAAAAAAAAAAAAAAAAAAAAAACCAACTCATGCTAGGCTATGGTAAGGTGTTAAAATCAGAACACAAAGGTCAATGAAAAAGGGCCGTACAAGAGAAACAAGTCGTCTGATTGGCTGTAAAGTGGGGTCATCTGCAATCAAGCCAGCCGCCACCATCGGCATAATGGCTGTGAAGATCCTGTTGCAGAAAGGCACAGACACGGAGAGTTGAGCAAATGAGGGAACAGAAACCACAAAACTGCTCTTGCTAAAACTGGACATCTGCCTGAAAAAATACCTCCTCTGTCTGGGGAAGTACTACACATGACTCTGTACATACAATATTACCCAGAATGCTCCACTGACACCAGGATCAATAATGATCATGGGACAAGTGTGCAAAAAAACATAAAACATCCAAACAGAGTAGTGGAGTTAGAACACCAGAACCTAGACATCAGTAACGGATGTTTATTGCCATTTGCTCTGCAATATGGACTGCACGTGCTTGTAAGGAGCAATATGGGGTTTATAAAGAGGAAATATGAGCTACTCTGTGAATGTATATATGTATATGTGTGTGTGTATGTGGTGTGTGTTTGAGAGAAGCAAGCCCTAAGAAGAAGTAGGAGGAACTTTGTTGTACGCACAAGCGCTTTATGCCAGACTCTGGCTGGGCACCGGTTCGGGAGCGAGGCCTGAGAGTAGGCGAAGGGTCCGGAGTGGGCGGGTGTGCATCATCTTCCTGCTCTTCACTGGAGAAAAGAGAACACACAGGTTTATCGGTGAATCAAAAAATAGAACCCTATTGACTTCTGAATGAATCAGCGTCACTTATTGGTCGGCGCTGCAGTGGCGCAAATCACGCTGCCGTTTCTACAGTAACATAATCAAGGACACTCATTTATGTGCACGTGTTCAGTGTTTTGTAACAGGAAGAGCTGAAGGGTTTTTAAAAAATTTCTCAATTATTTTTGAGATGCAGAAAAATAGGCTGGTGAAGGAAGGTCTGTTTATAGCACAAGTGATAACAGGAACTACTTTCTTACTGTAACTATAAATGGATAAAAAGTCTGGCAATCATTTCCTATAACAGCATGTTATATATTTTTTTATATATATTTAATACCTTGTCAAAATCATACAATAGGTTACAACACATGTGGTGTGTTTTTTGTTTTGATATTATTTATTATTAGTACATTTTGATCAAATATTCGGAAAACTGAATACGTCGGAAAACTGAATAACAAATCCAAAAACGCAACGACAATCCAGACAAACCAGAAAAAGAAATCTGTCACTCAGGATATACATGAAGTACAGCGGGCTACGGCAGTAGAACGTTGATTTGTGTGTAAATGAACACAGCTCTGCTCTTATAATGCTCCTTACATCCTTTAATCTGGAATAGTTTGGTCTTCTAAACATTCCTGCGTCCTTTAGGTGTGTTTTTAGACATCGCAAGCTAATCTTTATGCCATGATACGTTATCAGTATCAGTACATCCTCAAAGTAGCCTTGAATGAACTTGAATATTCTTATAAATATGTTTATTTTCTTTAAAAGATTTAAAGTTGCACTATCGAAAAAAAATTATTTAAAGTGAAGACTCCACACATGTACAAGAAATAAAGTTAGATACACAATTCCGTACTTCTTGTATACCTTGAGTGACAGATGTCTCGTCCAATCAGTGGTAAGGATTCAATTCGCAAACTATACCTAGCTTTTCCTGTTTGTCTGAATTGTTGTTGTGTTTTGAATTTGTTATTTTGTTTTGCACTTCTAGTAAGTCATCCTTATGTTGAACTAAGTGAAACCTGTCTGTTCATGAATAATTAATTTACCAATCCCGAGGCGAAATGGCTGACCTTTTGTAATAGGCAATTTCCTCCTGCAGCATGAACACTTTGGCTTTCAGCTCGTTCCTCTCATGCAGGACGTCTCGCAGCTCTTGCAGAGTGAAGCGTGGTCGGTTCGGATCTTTGGGATCCAAACCCGCTTCTTCCTCGGACAACGCCTCCTGTCAAGAGGAACGAGAGGAAAGGAAAGTCAGGAGCAGCTCCACACTGAGAGTCTGCTGTATCAGCTCTCGTTCCACAAAGATGCACAGGTTAGTCTGATTAGTGGATGCAAAAAAAAAAACTTTGTTTACTGTACATCCATCCATCATGATTCATAATGTGACTGTATGGATATATAATTCATGTGCATGGCAAATATTTACTGTAGACAATAACAGTCTTCGCTTTCATTGTCCCAGTATTCATTCACACACACACACACACACACGCTGATGACTGGATGAAAAACTCTTTTGCATTCACACTCACCACCCTAACGACCCAATACAGGCTCGTGTTCACCACACCCTGAACACTGCAGCTGATTTGCTAACACACACGCACACACACACATGCACACACACATGCGCACACACACTTTCTTCACTGAACAGATTAGCTAATGAATAAGCTAGCTCGAATAAGAACAGCAGCAGCACTGGTATTCACTGCAGGATCGTTGCAAATTAGTCTCAAACCGTGCAGCCCTGGTATGCTAAACGTTTACCCATAACAAAACAGCTTCTTCCTCCACATCATCCTCCACATCATCCTCATCGTCCACCTCCACTGCATTGTCGTCGGTAAGCACATGGCGGTTACGTGGGGCCAGGGACAGCGGAGGATTGCATGACTGCTTGAGCTCGGAGAATAAATTCTGACCCAAGACAAGGCCATTAATAAGACAAGGGTATGAAGAGTCGGTCTGAGTGATTTATCATAATGTTATGTACTGTTCTGAGTGTTATGATGCTGCTTTTATGAAAGCATTAGAACGACATCCTCCATGAATCTTTAATGATGAACTCTTTTTGCTGCCTGTTTTGTTGTGTCCAGCATGTTCAGCATTGAATTTCTTTCTCATGTCACACACCACAGTGATGATCAATGGCTCAGACGAAAGTAGACACTCAGTGCTTTAAGTATTTCTCTTTTAACCTAGGGGCAATATTATCATGAAAAAAAAAAAACATCTTCAAATATCTACTTCAATATCAATTCAAATCTTTAAATATCAACATGATTTGAAAAAATGGTTAAACACTATTAAAGCTTTGACCTGTAATGACCTCAATACCTCGATACTATGCTGGCAAAACTATTATTCCTTCATTAAAAGCACAGGTTCTATCAAACAATGCTAACAAAGCCTACAGTGAAACCCTAACATCATGCTGCACAGCACCAGCCCACATATTGTTTGACTGAACTGTGCCTTTAAATGCCCCTAGGTCAGGTTTATCTAGCTCGCTGGCCAAACCACAGCTATATTTATCTACCAGCTCAGCCTCATCTCGTCTCTGACACACCGACTGTCTGATTCACTGCAGTCACGTAGATGTGAACAGTCTCGATTTGCGACATCATCACATTTAGGGCAGCGGGAACATGGCTCATAATGACGAGCAAATACTTACGCAAACTCAGAATATTATTATTCATCATTATAGGCTGTGTTTGTGTAGATTTGTGTAAATTTATGACATATAATCCAACAAAATTATAAGCATATCATTTTCAGCTCTGGGATGTGACACCAGAAATATTTACACAGAGCACTGGATCTTTAATGTGACTAATTTAGTATTATAAAATAATTTATAATAATAATTTATTATTATAGTTTATAATATTAAAAACATTTCAGCTTTTAATGATGAATAAGCCTTTTTTAAATAGCTTAATTCAAAAGAATTTATCTATGGAATTAATTAAAGTTAAAAACTATTATTTATAAATAATTGATTATATAAAATAATTAAATGTGGCAGAAACCTGTACACATTTATTCATGACTCTTTGAGGCTGAATAAAACAAAATAAATAAATGATCAATTTTATCTATCGGATTTAATACTCTAGTAGAAGCGGTTTTTTTTGTGCTCAAATTGTGACTACAAAAAGTCATTACAAAAAAATTGGATTGAAATAGATGCTAATGAAGATTTATTTTTGTCTGAAAAAGGTTATTCCATAAACAGCATTCTGTGTCTAGAAACATTAAATGTCTTTAAGATCATAACAAATAAAATCCCTTGGACTTAATGCTCTAAGCTCACCAGAGAAGACCAAGCTTTGTATCCAGAAATAGCGATGTCTACGGCTCCATCAGTAGAGAAGGTTGTTTTAGTACGTACTTGAGCAGGTGACGGTGGAGCAGGCGGCTCCTCGGTTTCGGGGCTTTTCGTCTCTCCCTGAAGACGCTCTCGGAGTCTTGACACCTCTTGCCTCAGGCTCACCAGCTCCTGCTGCCTAGCCTGGGCGAACGCCTCGAGCTCCACCTTCTGCTCGATCAGAGCCTTGCCCTGAGCCTCCACCACTGTGATCTTATGCCTCAGATCGTGGTTGATCTTCATCAGCCGGTTCTGCTGCTGCTGCAGCTGGAAGACACACGTGTGAGGCAGCAAAGTCTCAGAACACCAAGAACAACACCTCCACCAACAGTCCATCCATTGGATATCACAGGGCCACATATAGACAGACAACCACACACACTCACTCCTATGGGCAATTTTAGAATTACCAATCAACCTAATGTACAGGTTTTTGGGCTGTGGGAGGAAACCGGAGTACCTGGAGTAAACCCACGCAGGCACAGAGAGAACATGTAAACTCCACACAGAAAGGCCCCTGCCTGTTCGAACCCGGGCCTTCTTGCTGTGACAACAGAACTAACCACTAAGCCACTGTGCTGCCCCTGCCAACAGTCATGAGTAAGAAATACAAAGAATGGTATGAAGCAAAGGCTGGGGCTGATTTCTTTCTAGCACAGACTGTAGAAAAACACAAGACATATGTTTAACAGCCATATGGATGGATTACACTGCATGAAACATCCATGGTGCTCATTTGTTTAAACAACGGTGTAATAGATGTGGATTACTGGCTTTCCAAAATGATTCTGGAGATGAAATTATAAGTAAATAAACACTTTACAAAAACTGCCTCAGATAAGGCCCTGTGCTCTATCAAGATCACTCCCACTGATTTAATAACAGTAATGCTGACTGATAGGTAGGAAAATTTTTCTGTCCCTCCCATTCACTGGAAATGAATCATGCTGAGGGCATGAGGTGGTACACGATTCACTCACGTGAACTGAAATGGAAAAGTGCTCACTTACTGCTTCAATGTCTTCATTCTTCAGTGTTAGTTCTCGATCCTTGGCACGAATCTCATCCCTCTGTTTATCCACCACCTCCTTTAGCTTTTTCATCACTTGCCTCTCCCTTTCTGACATACCTGGCAACCCAGAGGAAAAAAACGTATTCGTTTTAGATAAAGCTTTAATACTACTTGAAGGTTGGGAGATGAAATCACAGCATGAGCGCTGAGTCACTGAATTCTCCTCATTGTGAAAAAACATGGACGGAAAGCCAGATGTAAATACATTTCAATAGTTTTGCATGTGCCTGCACAAGTCCGGGCCTCTCTTGTGAATACTGAAGATGAAATAAATGGCAAATGCTCATCTTATTATATGCTTTTGTTTTCTTTGACATGTATGTAGTCTGCTGTTTGTTTGCATGTGTTGTTCTTTGTTCTTTCTAGTATTTTTAACAGAAAACTGGCAATATGCTGCACTCTGAGATGCGATACTCAAAGTCATGTAAGTCCTCTTCAAGCTCAACTGCTGGTGGACTTAAAATAGATTTGTGTTAGTGGACCTCTGATGCATTTACACACACACTCACGCACACTCACACACACTCACACACACTCACACACACTCACACACACTCACACACACTCACACACACAGCAAGTCAGCCACTGACACAAAAATAACTCACTTGGTTTAAACATAACTCTCCCTGCATGTACTGGATAAGTGACTGGACTTTATGAAGGCTTTTACACTAACAGTTTAGTTCAAAACAGGCCAAGAAAAAAATTGGTAATGTGAAAGATGTCACATTACTGTGATTCTGTGCCTCGATTCCTGTGAACATGAATGCGACTAGTACTCAGGTCACATTTGTTCAGGTAGTGAAGTGACCTGTGTGTGGGTTTTAGCCTGTTAAATGATAAAAGACACGTGTAACATGAGTCCCAAGGGAATGCTGTGGGACGCAGAAGAGGTGATGTGCCTTACTGTACATATTAGCACCAAAATAATGGAGGAAAAATGGAGAATTGTGTTGTGTTCTCCATGTGTGTTAGTGATGATCAAGGAGTTCAAATAAGGTTAGGAGTTCAAACCCCAGCACCCCTGACCAAGGCTCCTAAACCCTCTCTGCTCCAGGAACGCTGTATCACAGCTGACCCTATGCTCGGACACTGACAGGCTTTGGATGTGAAGAAAATCTTTTTTTTGTACTGTAATGTAAAGTATTTGTGACAAACAAAGGCTTTCTTCTTTCTTCATCTAATAGCCTCATCAGATGAATAAAATGCGCATGGAAATAATTTTCATTTAAATGTTAATTAGAAAACAGGACAGAAATGTAACGTTCAATTAAACTAAACATGGCACAAAAATTGGCACCCTCACTGTCAAAACATATATGTCCAAACACACACAGAAAACACTTCACTGATCACAAGACATCAAGCAATAACTAAATCAGTTTTGTTTAGAAATATATTTCTGCTGACACAAAGTAATTTCCAGCAGGCATTACTAGAGTCACTTTTTTTATTTTATCACATATAGTGTTAAAATTATTTTCACCTTCCATACTAATGTGCTGCATTACGGTTCTGTCTGTGACAGTATGTTATTACATTAATAGGGTTCTTAATATTAAAAATTTACCACAGCATGTAAAATGATCACTAACGGATCATCAGGCAGGTTGACAGAGCTCTGAAACGAGGCACGTGCGACTGTAATGAGCACTGAGGAATCTCTGTGTCTCCCCAGGCTTGCCTGCTACTGCAGTACACGCATCTTGGCTTCCCTTCAGTTACACACAGAAGGACTCCTTTGTGTGGCCTGGCTGAAGGTCTTTTGTCCATCTCTAAATAGATAAGAGAGAACGAGTGTGTCTGCAGCTAGGGGTATTTACCATGAGTGCTTTTTGCTTGCTTGTATGATCGTTTGGAAAGTGTAAACGAGGAATTAAGCCTATATCGCAACCAGCGACTCAGGATCCGCGTATTCGTAAACTTCCTTCCCTCGGTGGCCTCCCTGCGTTGAAACCAGGAGCGCGGTGCACAAGAGTCCCTCTATTCAAAACACAGATGCAGCTGCAGAGTCGCTCTAGGAAGCTCATGTAAATTACCTTCCTGTCTCTGAACATCCTCCTCTGTCATTGGGTAGTCCTTGAGTGACAGGTTGTTGAGGAGGGTCTTGTTTTCCTCTTGCAGCTGGGCAATCTGAGACAACAAGTCTTGGGCTTCCCCTCGCCACACATCCTCGACCAACTCCAGCTCCTGTGTACAAACACAGCAGAATCTCATCACTGTGAGGTGCCTTTAAAATACACACACCCTTCAAATTGTCATGACTGACATGTAAAACATCCTCTCCATTCATGTCATCCAAATACAAACCGACCTCTTACACTACACTCTGGGGTTTCTAAACTTTCAGAAAGAAACTCGAGGGTTTATCCAGAAAGACAACTCTTTGGAACAGCTGTACCTTTCCAAGGTGTTGGGGTGGTACCTTCAAACTGACAATTTTTGTACATTTATTATGTACCTTTTACCTATGTGCCAAAACATCGGTAGTAAAATGAGACTTATTCACCTGAAAATGCGAAAAGTGATTAAATCTACACAAATGCACTGTAATTTCCTTTTAGTGTAAAACCTTGAAGGTACACTATATGATGTGTCGTGGGATTTTTATGCTTATTTTACGAAAACTTTCTTTGTATCATCTTTTGTGCCGTTAAGTATCTTTTACCTGGAAATGTAGATATAGTGTAGCTTTAGATATGATTTAAGCTGCATACAGGAAAGGTGCAAAATGTGTACACTGTGAGGGAAGATACAGTTTAGCATCCTTGTCTGGAAGTGTGTGTTTGTCTATCTGAGTAAAACCTAGAGATTTTCTCTGTGGAGGAAAAAAGTTTCAGGTAGAATTCCTGTAAAAAAAAAAAAAAACAGTGCAGGAGGGAGGTGTTTATTTTAATGACCAGTATTATTTAAGGTTAAACTTTCATGCTCCTTTCTAGGTAAAGGACACATCAATGTGTCCTACAGCAATGACAAAGTGGGAAAAGTGCCCCTTTTTCCCCTCTGTCCACTCTCAGGCGCAGTGTATATCGATTAGGATGCGGTTTCAGAAATCCGCCACGGAACATTTCTATTTCCGGTCATAAACAGGAAGTCCCCCTCTGCTCTGGTCATTAATATCGTCACCGGGACAACAACAAAAGGCGGCAACTACATTGTACGGAATTCGCACCTGTTGTTAAGTCTTAAAGAAAGACGTTTATCACGTTCCTCGACAATACCTCTTCAGCCTAGTGAAGCCGGTTCTACCTTTTTGTGTTTCTTTTCCCTTTCCAGTCGGTCCAGTCGCTCCAGACGAAGTTTATCCAGCTCCAGTCGCAGCTCCTCGGTCTCCGGACTGATGCTGTTGCGGCTCACCAGCACCTCCAGGATCTCCAAAACCCGCACCACTTTGGGCATGAGTCGCGCCAAGGCTTCACACCCGTACTGATCAATAATCCGCTCAAACTCCTGGCCCACCACAGCTGCTATGTCGTACACGTCCATCACGGTTAAATCCGCCACGTTTTTCTCCAGCGCCGATCCAAACCCTTCCATGACTGTCGCTTCCCACCGCCCTGCTCTATTTCCTTTCGAAACTTTTTCCGTTTTTCTCTACGCGTAAACAACCGGACAAGTGTGACGAAGCACTCACACGACTTGTAATGTCATATTTTCGGTCGTAGCGGTCACACTGGCTGTTACAGAGACTAAATTTAACGATAATAATAGTTGTCCCATCGCCGTCCCGTTTTTCGTCCCGATGTCTTCCAGTGGAAACTGCCGCAGTTCGTGCGCATGCGCGAGCGACACCAACGAGTTGAAATGGCATCAGTTAGAACTGTCAAAATACAGCAACTCCAGAGTTACTAAAAATATATATATAAATTACTATAAATTACACAAATAGCTTTTAATGATAGGTAAATAGTCCAGTTATTTACCTTTTGTTTTCTGGGAGACAAAAATTTAAAATACAGTGGCATGATTTTTTCTACTACAAAACAAAGGACCTGTGCCACTGAGGAATGTATAATAAACAGCAGCCATATCAGATGTGGTGTTTTTTTTTTTTTTTCTACACTACATGCTAGACAGACATTACATTACAGAGTTTTTTTATTTGATGGCATGAAAGGTTCAACTAAATATGTGCTGTAGACATTTATTTCACACGATTTGTTTTATTTAAACAGGTACCAAAAAAAAAGAAAGAAAAGAAATGTAAGTGAAGGAAATACAGGACTAATACATGCGCTACAATAATATATACTTTATTATTATTATTATTATTCATCACAGATTGTGTTTAATTACATGACTCTACAGAATAGTTATATCAGAAATGAATATACCTGTTTAAAAACACATTTAAATAACAAATAATCTAAATAATCAAGGTTTATACACAAAAAATGGTGTGAAGTTTCACATGTACCCCCAATGATTTATCCAATAGGCCAAAAATGTTAAATACAAATGGTCTTTTCCACTGTACATTCTTCTTCAAGGCTTCACCTAAACTGTAAAGGAGTAAAAAAAGTATTTAACAGCAAATTCAACATAAATGAAGCAATATCATTGTCAATGTTAAAAGTCTAGCAGATTTACATAATCAGGTACCTTATTTTTAAGGAGGCTGCCAGACTTGAAAATGGAAGGTTTTTTAGCTGGATGGTTTTTAGGAGGCTCAGGTTTGGGCAGTGCAGGCAGCGATGGCTCTGACATCACTGGAGGTAAAACACTGACAAACCCATCAATGTCTCTCTCTACAGTCTGATCGAGAGGAACTCCAGCCAGCTCGTAGTGTTTTTTTCTTAGCTCGCCCAGCCGCTGGCGTTCGTTGGACAGCTGATTTTCCAGCTCCAACACTTTCACCTGCACAAAGCCACATCATTGCTATGTATAAGTGAATATATTTGCTCTGTTATGCATTTCAATAATTCAGGCTCCTGGGATGCTATCCAAAATATCCTTCAGGGAATTACCTGAGATTCCATTTCCTCCGTCTTCAGCTTGATCAGGGAAATGCCTGAGAAATCCATGGGATCTGTGGGGTGCCATTACATAGAGTCAATCTAAAGTTGCATCTAAAATCAAGCATGTATAACTGAATGCTCCGGCATTGATGTTATCAGTAATTAGAGAGTAATTTGATGCAAAAAAGTTGACTTGACTTGTTCTTGACTACTGTAATGTTTAATTACATAGAAAGTGCCTTTCTTGCATTCACTAGAAATATGGAGGATGTTACACTTTATTTCATTGCCATTACACTTTTCCTTTTAAAACAGAAATTCAAAACTCTTTTTATTTATTTTTGTTTTCAACCTTTATAATTTTGATGGTTTAGCCCCTGTATACATCAGTGAAGGCTTTCATGCTGACTGTTAAATTAATTAAATGCTGCTTTGTCGCCTTTTTGTTAATACTGCAAAGATCTGGAACTCACCCTTATCTTCGATTTGCATCTGTCCAGTTTTTGTTGAAGTCACAACGACTGCAGCCATATCATTTACATGTCGGGAAGCTTGCAGCAGTGTATTAAGTTTCTTATTACTTCGGTCTGCCTTCACCTACAGTAACAGAGAAAGTGTGTTCAAACCAACAGTAAAACCATGGACCATGGAAGAAAGAACCACTCAGTTTTTGAGATGTAGCTCAAGATATACTGTACAACACACAATATATAATGAAACATTTTTCTCTTCTTTATCTTTTTTACCTTAGAGGCAGCCACAAGCTGGGCAGTGCTGGCAGCGATCTCATGGGAGCACACTATCAGTTCCTCATATTTGCCTCGGTCTGTCACTACTTTGTCAGCAGAATCACTAAATAATGAGGATGAAGTTAGACATGTAGTTAAATGTAGTTAAGGTGTGACTAATCATTTCTGACTTTTTTAACAGAAGTATAATGTTCCAGTTTTTGTAAAAAGCATAGGAGCTGAATTTAGCTATGAGTCAAACTCATCTACCCAGCACTAGTTAGTAAAACACTGAAGAACAGGTCTCATAACTGTATAGTTTTGATATCAGGTAGTGGTGGTAGTGTGTGTGTGTGTGTGGGGGGGGTAATCACTAGGTAATAAACAAGAAACTGGAGAAAATAATGTTTCCCCACTTCATCCAGTCACGTTTAAATACATGCAAAGCAAAAACAAATATGTGAAAGGGACAACACATGGTGTGTCATAGAATAGCCATAGACTTTCTGCCATTAAGTATAGTCAAGGGCACACACCATTTCTGATTACAAGAATATTCAAAATTTTGGATTATTGCAATTAAAAATCAATATTATAACAAACACAAGTTCAAATGCACTTACACCATCTGTGTGGCTCCCCATCCTACAGCCTTGGAGGCGGAGATAAGCCCCTCAGTCCAGCAGGAATTCTTGGCATAGAAATCTTTCACAGAGCTAGATCCCTGTAAAACACTGGCATTAATGAGCAAATCCTACAAAATTCTTGCAGAATATTTAATTCTTTCTCTTTTTTTCCCTCTAATCTTACCCGACCGCTTTCCACAATGTCCTTCTGTAAATCTGTGGCAGCTGTGACCAACATGTGTATAGCCTGTAGGAAACATGCATAGTGCATGATAAACTGAAATTTTCACACAAATGTAGAACTGGGTCTGAGAAATCTAAAATCAGGTGTGCTAAAAGAGAGAGAATGATAAACCCTGCAATACTCTAGTACATGAGACTTACTTTCATCAGATCAGAGCAGGAACCAAGGATGCTGATGGGGAAAATGCAAAAAACAACTGAATGCCAGAGTCAAGCAAAAACATTTCAATCAGAATGTAATGATTGATTTTTGCAGGATAAACTGATTGAATCCCAAACTAACCTTTGGTTAACTTCCAATTTTAATCCAGATGTATCTCGTCTTGCTTGGCTCAATATTTCCTGTCAAACGAGCAAAAATAAAGCCATACATAAACAAAGTATACTGTGGCCATGGAAAATAATAATTTATGGCTGTCATTCGGGTGTATCTTTCTTATAATGGGATACTTCTAATGGAGCAAAACGTTTGACCATTACACTCTCAGCTCCTTATTAGTTATTCGTATTGTTTCCTGACAGGTGGAGAAAAATAGAATCGATTTTCACATCATGTAGTTATAAGTAATCTTCCACTGATGTCTAGTACTGCTCTTACCTCCATCCTCATAACTGCATCCTCAATAGCGGTGGAGGTGGCAGCCATCTCTTTATCCACCATGTCTGCCAGCTCTGCTTTCAGAACGTCTGCATCATTTCGTCGTAAATCCTGCAGAGAGCAATCCCTCATAAGTCCAGTTTAATACTGTATAAAGATTCTTAACGAGGTCTCAGCAAAACATAAAAAGCAGGCAGTTACACCACATGGCAAATCAATTCAAGTCAACTACATCACATTATCGAGAAATATATGTTTTGATAAATAAACAGCCTCATGGATAAATGCAGCCTCTTCTTCTCTAGACAGCATAGCTGGCTACTTCTACAAAGATTAAACACAAGTTTGCTACCTTCTTGGCACCTGTTTTCTTTACATTTTTTCTGTTTTCCATACAAACACAGACACTCACAGTGGCTTGGTTGAGGATACGCTGGACCGTGTAGCGGATGGCGCTCGGGTCAGCTCCCTGCAGTGTGGCCTTCAGCTTGAGCTCTTTAAGGAACTGCAGACAGTGAGTAGCACAGTCCCTGCAGTTATCGGTCAGCCCTAAAACACAGGTGAAAGGAGAGGGATGAAAACAAAGAAACAGTCCTCTTCCTTGAATGCCACAAACTATGCATCATAAAAATTACTCTAAAATTCCTGTATCTAATAGTCAGAGGATTCTTAGACTAGATGTGCATGCACAACTCTACATAAAGGCGAATGATTTAAGTTACTGTATGGCAGTATTTATGTGGTGGAGGTTAATTGTAATCAGAGGTGGGTTGATTAATTTTCTCATGTTTCAGATTGTTAAAATGGCCTGTGGCTAGTGAACACATTTAAGGTTGCCAGATATTCCTTTAATAGAGATATATGAGACACGGTCTCTAAGTCGTGTCTCAACCACCAGTGTTAAACGCAAGCATTTGTGTTTAAGAATAATACTGGCCTTGAATTAATTTACAAATACAGTATGAATCTACATCTATATTTCATTAAAGCTGCTTCAGGCCAATATCTGTAGTTACATCTAAATAGTGAGGTATTAATTCCTTTCTACGCTGTTTTATTTCATGTATGTGGTTACCATCCAAGCTGCAACACCCTCCACTAAAGTCTTATGAGCTGCATGTTTTATGGGCTTTGTTTATGACTGTGTTCTTACTGTCAGCTTGGTCAGTGGGTGCAGAGTGGGATGCAGCAGCTCCATTAACAATAGTGTCTGCTGCAAGGTGGGAAAACTGAGTCACAGATCTCAACAGCCCACTGGCATCTGGAAGGAAAAGAAAAATCATACTGCTGAATCATTTACTGATTTTCTTGCATAAAGAGCATTGAAAATGTTCTGATAACTGAAATCTCACCATCCAGATTTCTTAAGTACCCAGCATGACTTTGTTGCATCTTGTCAATGGACACCAGAGTGGTCTCGGCCCGATTGATCAAATATTCTGGTATCAAAAGAGGAATTTATGTAAAAGGAGATTTTTTTATTTTTGTACATTTTTATTTTTGTCTATTTTTGTACAGTTAAAAGATGATACTGATGCTTGCTTAAGAGACATACCAGGAGTGCAAACACAACGCACGTGCATGGGGTCATCCACTTTGGCCAGAGCATCTAATATGATGCCCTCCGCCTCCACCACAGCGCATTGCAATAAGCAAAACTGCTCCTCCTGCAGCTTTAGCTGAAGCTCCGACTCCCGGCTCAACTGAACACACACACACACACACAGGTCAGATTTCCTAATAAAACATTTATCATACAACTAAAAATGTCTGACCAATGTGTAATGAAAGAATGACAGAAAGGGCATGATCGTTTTTTTTTTTAATGCAAGCTATACATTTTCAGTAAGTGACCCCCACTGTGCATGTCTTATAGGATCCAGCCAGAGGAAATTTCCCAAACCCATTCCAATTCTTCGAATGCCGGGTTATCAAATCATGGTTATCATTATACTTAAATCTTACTCCACCTGCGCAATAATAAGAATACATTTTTTTTTTTTTTTTTTTTTACATAACACTGTTCAGTAATCTATAGATGCTTGACCTTGGCATGTAGTTGGCTCTGCAGGGTGCTCAGCTCTCTCTGGTTCTTCTCTCTCTCCTGCTGCAGCATGGTCTGGTGCAGCTGAGCAGCCTGGCGCAGGTTAGCAAGCTCGGCCTCCTGCTCTTTCAGAGAACGCATCAGTGTTTCCTTTTGAGCCTGCAGCCCCACCAACACAGTGTTCATCTCATGTCCAGCCTATAACCCATAAAATAAAAAATAAGCCTTTATCAAACAGAACTCATTTATAGAAAAAAAATGAAGTCATCCCATTCATATGCACCTACTCTCTTCAGTCAATTAGGAGAAATACGGTTACCGTCTCCTTGCTGTGAAGAGCACTTTGAACATTTGTCACTTCTGCTCTCCTCGTCTCTAGCTCTTGTTTCAGTTGGGCGATTTCCAGCTGCTGCTCCTGCTCCCGCTGCAGCTGTCAATACATGAACAAATACTCAAATACATCACATGCTACATCACTCTGTCCTGAGCAGCCAGTGAGAGCTCACACACTTACACCATAAAAGAACAACTGTGTTTTACAGTTCATTTAGAATGAGTGGAGTAACACACACAATCAAATACAACCAATCTGGACTTTTTCCTGTAATACATTAAGTGCTGACTCAATTACTGAGGAATTGGTTATTGATTAAAAATTTGATGGCAAATATGAAAATATGAGGCAAAATGAACCTTTACTATGACCTCCAGGCCTGATTTGAATAAGGCAGTGTATCTGTTTATTACTGAGAAAACACACAGCCCTGCTTCGTGATTGGGTAAAACAGACCTATTTATATACTTGTAGCCTGGCAGACTCAATTAACACTTTAAATCAGTTTGTAATTTTATGACCTCACTCACTTTTTCTTGTAGTTGGCTCTTCAGTGAGTCAATCTCCCTCTGGTATTTGTCTCTCTCTTGCTGCAGCGTGATCTGGTGCAACTGAGCAGCCTGGCGCAGTTTAGCAAGCTCGGCCTCCTGCTCTTTCAGTAAACGCAACAGTTTTTCCTTCTCAGCCTGAAGCCCCACCAACACACTGCTCAGCTGATCTCCTGCCTAAAACACACATCAATCTGTGATAATACCACGAACAATAAATCACATTTAATGTGTGACGTAAGGAAATACACACCGCCTCTTTACTCTGTAGTGCACTCTGCACACTTAGTGCCTCTGCTCTTTTCAACTCCAGCTCTCTCTTTAGTTTATCCAACTCCATCTGCTGCTCCTGCTCTCGACTCACCTGTAGACACACAGACACACACACAGGCTGTTTCACTTTTTTCTTCTTCATAAATCATTTGGCTTATTCTTCGTAGCCTGGTCTTTAAGAGTATATTAGCTGGCCAGAGAGTTCAGTTCCTTCTCTTCCACACAATCAAAAACAGTGTTTAAAATCTAAAGTACCTCCAAGAGCTATTTCTACACAGTAAAGGGAGTGTTTGTTATCAGGGATGTTTGGGGGCCTAATTATCATGTACAAATGCAAATAACATTCGTAGATTAAAGCCAGCATTGTTACATTCTATTACACCGGTAAAGGATATGCATGAGGTTGAGAGCATTTTTATAATATGGACAGCACATGGAATCAGCATTATATCTTGTTACATCTGGCAGAATATGCCATTCAATACCTCTGTGCAAATTTCAGTGCTTCACTCACTTTTTCCTGTAGTTGGCTCTGCAGGGTGCTCATCTCTCTCTGGGTCTGCTCTCTCTCCTGCTGCAGTGTTGTCTGGTGCAGCTGGGAGCTCTGGCGCAGGTTAGCAAGCTCGGCCTCCTGCTCTTTCAGAGAACGCATCAGTGTTTCCTTCTCAGCCTGAAGCCCCACCAACACACTGCTCAGCTGATCTCCTGTCTATCACACACACAAGATTTTGAGATTCTGGTACAAAGGATAAATCTAGTGTAAGAATACATATCTACAGGCACACTGACACTAACCTTTTCTTTGCTCTGGAGCACACTCTGAACATTTGTAATTTCAGCTTTACTGGTCTGCAGCTCTTGCTTCATTTGGACAATTTCTGCCTTCTGTGCTTCAAGCTAAATATTAGAGTAAAGCTGATTAAATTTAGTATAATTGTAAGGTAAAGGATCAATTATCAATTAATAATAAACTAACTAAGGTTTTATGAGAATTTCTATAAATCATACATTTTAAGTTCCTATAATAATGGAAATACTGGATTTGAACACCGATATTAGAAAACAATGCTGCACTTTGTGGATTAAAATATGAAATAGCAGATTTCAAACGAAAAAGCTAGCTAACAGCTCAAAAGTTCAACCTTCGTATTGTTCTCCTGTTTGATCTGCTCCAATTCTACTGCGATCTGCTGCTTGGCCTGGACCAGTTCCTCCTGGGCTTGCTGCGTGCTGGCCAGCTGCTTCACCATGTCTGCATTCTGACACACAAAACAATGTGTTACACAGAGTGGGAAAAACTGGTTACAATTCACTTTCTATAAAGTGATTATTGATGTAAGATTGAGCACCTTTCTCATGAGATCAGCGTGTCTGGTGACCAGCTCGGCATGCTTTTCTTTAAGCCGAGTGAAATGCATCTGGGCAGTTTGAACTCGGCCTACAACGCAGATGTTTCAGCGTGTCATTGGTCTATAACTAAATAACAAAGACTATATTCTGCAGGTGAAAGTAGTAAAGTCTAGAAGTCTTAAATACAAAGACACACTCACAAGTGACACATTTATGCTGGAATAATCTTTATCAATAAAAACTTTTCTAATAATTCATATAACAATAATGTGACACAAATATGTCGCCTATTAAATGCGAGTGTTTACAGAAGTTACATGTGAGTGTGAACCGAAATAGCACCTCTGACTGGTTCAAGACCTGTTCCGGTACTGTTAAGTATTAAATAGCCTATCCTCTGTGACATACTTAAAGTATGAGTTTGTAGAAAAGAATACTCACTGTCATCTACAGAGGCCTGCATACTCGCTGCGATTGCTGTCTGTGCCCTTAATGCCTCCACCTCCATGCGCAACTGCTCATTCTCCACCAAGGCCATCTGCTTGTGAGTGCGCTGATCTTCCAGCTCCGCCTCCAACTTATTCACCTGGTCCTTCAGGTGAACGACGGCACGCTGGGCCTGCACGCACAGTGAATAAACCTATTCAATACCGACCTTTAGGAATTAATTCACTAGCAAGCTTTAGGCTCAGTGTTTATTCTGTACATCTGTTTACTTTACCTCAGCTTTGAACATCTTCATCTCAGGTTTCAGTGCTTCGAGCTCCTTCCTCATAGACTCATTCTCCCTAAAGACAGACAGACAATCATTATAGACTCCAAATCTGAGATATATCAGAGTGAAAAGGAAGTCTGCTGCATAATGATAGTGCTTCAATAATGACAGTACATTACCTTTGGGCAGGTATATCATTTGTTGGGTCGTATTGGTTTAAAGAATAGAACTGTTCAGAGAAAATGTGAAATATGGAGTTAGTCACTATCATGGAAGATCACCTTCAAAATCTTAGCTATGACAACATTAGCATACCATCGGGTATCCTTCACCAGCTTCCACCTGACTCTCTGTATCATCATCTTCAGGAAACTGATCATGAACCACCACTGGCTTGACATAATCAGTCATTGAAGCTGCACGCAAGAAGTTTGGAGGGGACTGTGCATACAGAATTGTGTGTGTTAGCTATTTATTTATGTGTAAACATCCAGAACATGCTGCATGCACGATAAGGCTGTGCATTATACAACTTTACTGTGGTATTAGAGGAATACAACTCTTCAGGACATGCTGTCATAGGAAAGTAATCAGCTTTGTGGTGGTAAGGTAAAGGTGGTGTTAAAGTGTACAGAACATAATAAATTCATTTGATACAAGCAAAGACTGATTGATTTTGGAGTAGAATTCACTCACTCACTCTACTGTACTCATGCATACATTTCTGGCATATAATCTTTATGGAATCTTACATCAGGAAAATCAGGGATCTGTATGATGGATTTAAAGAACTCCAGGCTCCTGGCTTTCTCAAAGAACTGGGAAAGACTGAGAGGGAAAACAAAAGAAGCAAATGCCACATTAATTTCAACAAGCTTCTGATCTTACAAGAACAAATCTAGATGAGTGACAATAATTGCTTGCCTGTTGAACTGATCACGGAATCGCTCACGATGTCCCAACAGAGCATCTATGGGTATTCCTTTAACACCCAAAACACATAGATCAGTACATGTAAATGTCACTGAAGGTATTCTTTTAGTGACACCACTTGTCAGTCACTAAATTAGTAGTATAATCTTGAAGATGTCATGCAAAACAGCAGAGAGTAAAACGGTGTGTTGCAAAAGTATTCGCACCCCCATCACCCTTATCCTCCATCCCCATTGTGTAACGTTACAAGAGGCCTCGTCTAATTGCAGTAAAAGTAAAAAGGTGGATCACTTATGGAAAATAAAGTCTACTCACGGCTATGCAGCTTGAACAGGAGCTTGACGAGGAAGTGATAGAGAGGGCTGCAGTCTTGGATGAGCAGGACCAAGGGAGCTAGGCGGCACTGACCCACGACGGTCGTCGAGCTCGTATTGTTGGATTCAAGCTGTCTGAAAACTGCACAGAAAGATAAAACCAGCCCATAGTAAGTATATATAGTACAAAATTATATAAACACATGCTATTAACCTTAATGACGTGAATATTCCGCTGAATAGACTAGTTTACCTGTTTCTTGTAAAACAAGCGCAGCGTCCATATAATCTTGCACTTCACCTGTGATTTCAAACCTGAACACCAAAAAAATCACCAACTTTCCTACACAGCACTTTTATTGGGAAAATTTTTACTTAAATGACATTAGAACTGGATACAAACACTCACACTTCGTTTATATCAACCGCAATAGCCCTCTCGAGGACCTCGTCAGGAGCTTCAAGATTTGGTGGAATCGTTGTGCGCTGTTAAGGAAATATATGGAAAATTTCTAAAGTGTGTTTATTAAAAGGTTACTACATTTGTGGCGACTTTAGTGTGTATGGAAGCTATGGTTAAATTCAATTTTCAGTACAGGTTCTACAATAAGCAAGAAAGGAGGTGAAAACAGACACAGTTTCACAAAATGCACAGAGGGTAAGCAATAATTCTACCATTTACAACAATTCTGTATTTCTGTATGTATTTCTGAGGGTTTGTTTTTTTTTTTAAGAGAGGCATACTTGTTCAGCAGTATATTAGCTCACCTTACAATGGAAGTCAATTTTGACGCACAGGAATTTTGCATAAAGAGCAACAATATGCCCATATCGATCATGGAGGCTTCCCTACACAATGCAGGACAAAATCTCAGCAAGGTGAACATTCTCGAACAATATTAACACTTTTACATCTAGCAAAATCAAACTCACTGTAAAGCTTTAACAGTTAGATACTGTACGTATTAGTTTTTATTCACCTACCCATAAAGTTCCCATTTGCTTAATATTTGGGACATGTCCTCGGCTATCTCGCAGGGTCTGAAAGTTGAGGCAAAAGAAATGCGGTTATGACGAGGCCATGGGTTCACATCCAACTTTAGCAAACAGCAGAGTTTAAAGTGTTTAGAACCTAAAACTGTTCAATTGCTGACTCTGAAATGGCACCTTGACAGATGCCCTACTCTATTTTTGTTGTAAAAGCACTCTAGAAAAAGGATTCGGCTGTTTAATGCACCTCTCGTAGGTGGGCATTCATTAGTGTGAAAATCTCAGTGTATCACAGGATAAACATCGACAGCAGCTGCAGATACTAAATCAATTTAAATGAACCACTCTTAATCCATAGTTTTTCAAAAATAAATTTAGTACATTTCATGTTTTGCTGTCTTGATACAGTATTTGGAAAAAAATAAAAAATAGAGCAAGCTCAGTACAGAGTCATATCTGTATACTGTCACACACCCATCTCTGGTATTTTAACATCTAGTGTCATGTGTTGGATAAGTTAGCAGGACTCACATTAGGATGACCATCACGTAGGAGTTTATGCACCATATGGCAGAATTTCCAGCTGACGATGGCGTTGCTGGCCAGAGGCAAATTCACTGCATGGGACCAGAAAGTAACGGCTCCACTTTCCCAATGAGTTCCTAACAGGATATCTGTAGTAATGTTGAGGAAAGGCCATGCTGACAGCAAAACACCAGAACTCATCTGTTTATAAAGTTTGCTTTGAGTTTTAACCTTGATCCTTAGACTTTTTCCCCCCAATCCAGCTACACTCAGGTCCTCCAAACCCACCTTGTGTAACATAAACATTAACCAAGCCATGCTATTATTTTGCACTGTGCAAATTCTAGGTCGGCATTATTGAATCAGTACAAAAACATTTTAGATTTTCCATTTTTCCCAATGTAAACAAGCAAGTGTACAATTTTCTAACCTAAGCTCGATGATACAAAGTGCTGTGACACCAAATTTTCATTTTATTATTTTTGAAGGCATCATTGCTTTACAGTATTTTTTTTCCCACACATGCCTAAGACTCTTACATAGAACTGTATAATTACTTCCTGTCTTCCGCCATTAAAAAGAGAATATTAAAGAGAATGTAAAACACTTAAGGCTCTGAAAGATACTGCGGCCATATTTTGCCTTTATCGGAGCCTCTGTGCTGGTTATGCACTTTGAAATGCTCTGCAGCTGTGAAGGAGAAAATACAATTAGATTGATTCTAAGTTAAATAATATACAGTAAGGAATATATTACAGTATGACCGCATATTTACCTGAAGTTTGACAAATTGTTCTTTTTCTGCTGCCAGCGCCTTCTCAGATTTGTCCTTTTTTTCACTTTTATCTCTCGACATTTTTTCAGTCCTGTTTGAATTGCAACAAAGTTGACTGGTCAGAAACTATTTGTGATTCTAGCTCAGTCCTCAATAGGCCGCTGTTGGATATGTAGGAATTAGGAAGCCTTTTCTTCATGCACCAGGTTTTCAAACATCTTTAGTATGTATAAGATTTAATCTTTGGCAAGGATGACTCAGATGACAGGTCAGTTTTAACATGTTACTTTTCCATGTTTTTTAAGTGTTCTTTAATTTTGAGAAATAAAATGATTTAAATCGGTTTTCTTCATTATACAATGGCAACTTCTTTACATTTTGTCCCCTAAAATGGTCATTATGCAAACAAAATCAGTCATACATTTTCCAGTCAGGTTTTATATATATATAAATTATGGATGATGTTATAACATTTGTGTATACAGTATATGAAATTATCACTACCTCTAAAAACAAGTAGTTCAAGTCAGAATAAAAAAATATTAATACTATTTCAAACTTAATGCATATACAAAATTTTTTAAAAATACCTTTGCGGTTGTTCCCACATTTCCTGAGAGAGTAAAAACGAATGTTTTAAAATATCCAAAGAGCTTGATTTAAATAAGGAAAGATGACATCCGCCTCACACAGGCACAAGTGAAGAGCACTGAACTGTTCCTCTAGTGTAAAATTGTCAAAACCCACACAGGAGAGTAAAAACAGGTCTGATTACAATGCAATAGGAATGACGAAACAAAGTGCACGATCCAAGCCATCTTGTAAGACAGGTTTAACAGTGTATAAATGGGTACTTGACAGGTTTAACACTTTATAAATGGGTAGTTGGTCCACAGGACAAAGCAACATGTTTACATTTATGTTTTTAAGAAGTATAATAGTGCCCTAGGTCTTTTCATACAAATGGCAATCATCATAAATTCTGTAGACAAAATATTTGTATCCATCACTCTTTGGTTTCCTTAGAACTATTTATTTGTATTAAAATGGGCTGGAAATATGGAGGAATGGCTATATCCACAGGAAGAACCATTAAAGATGTCCATGTTGGTCTGTTTCCATAGTTCATGTAGGTCTATTCGCAGATCTGTTCAACAGATTCTGTGAACTGGCGATGCTGTGGAGTTGGGAGTCATCCTAATGGGAAAATAAAAACAGATTTTTTTTTTCACATTGATGCTCCATTAAAATAAAAAAAAGAACAGAAGAATACAAAGATATACCCTTCATTTACTTTTGGATCTTATTGGGGGACCGTATTGTTACGACCGCCGTTGAGGCTGCAGACAGAGTTACAGCGTGAACTGGAACTCAGGACAGGACTTGAGCTATGATGTGTTGGAGGGCTCTGAGAACGGCTTAGGGGTTTTCCAGAACCGAGTTCCAGACTGGCCACCATTTGCTGCGACTCCGCCAGCAAGCGCTTCAAGCGACATGTGGACGAGGTGAACGCCTCCTGCTGCTGGAAGAAATGTTCTAGAGCTTTATTTTATTTATCTTGACTAATTGTCTATTTGCAAGAAGTCAAGATAATTGGGCTTTAAGTGTAATTTTCAAGAGGTTTCCCTGCTCATCAATTCAACAATTCTGAAACAATGAATACTGTGGATAAGGTACCATAATGAGTACCATAATAAAATCTATGAATCTATCTATCTTCCGGTCCGTGGACCATTCACATTTAACATGGTCACTCGCACCTGGGGGCAATCTATCTTACCCAATCCAGCTACTGACTGTTTTTGGTGGGGGTGTTAACTGTGAATAGGTGTAATACCTGTTTGCTGAGTGCCGTGTCCTCTACAAGTCCAGGACTCATTGTCCTCCTCTGTGGTGAGGGCGTGGAACAGTCCACATACATGCAAGTCACATCCCCTGGACTGGGTAAAAAGATCAATCTTATCACCATTACTCAAACAGACTACTGATTTAGTGTTAATATGCAGTGGTCGAGGAAACAGAGCAGGAGAACTGTAGAACAAAAACCACACTATGCTGCAGCATGTTTCTTGAGAAATATGGCGTCTATTTCAGTGATTTGGGCAGTCTGACTGCTGTCAAGAGGGCTGAAGAGGGTTGTTCAGATTAACATCCACGAGCAGCACTTGGTCCTCCATCTCTGCACTGTGGTTAATGATGGCTATGAAGTCCAGCTCAGTTCCACTGCTACAGCAATCTACTGCCTTATTCTCTTTACTACATTCACAACAGTGGAGTAATGTGGGCACTAAAGGCCCATCACTGCCACTGACTGGAGTTTTGCAGGTCTGCACTTGCTTCTCCACATCACCGCAGACACCCTGTTTGAGTGTGGGTTCTGCTGATGTAATTGCGGTGATTGATTGATTCTCCCTGTGCTCGGATATGACTAGGCTTTCGCTACGGCACTCTCCTATCGACTCTTGTATCACTGTCTCTTGATGGTTACAATGTTCTAATGCACAACTGGCTCCTTCGACACTCTTCACTAAAACCACAAACATGTTTTGATTAAAACTGCTCAGATTTTTTTTCTTGGAAACGTTTCACTTACCTCACAAGTGACCTTTGACTTTCATACTGCATCAGTGTCTCTCTGGTGGTCTCTAGGTTGAGCTTCAGGAGCTGTAGATCATTTTGCTGGTGCTCACACACCTGTGACATCACACACACACACACACACACAGTATGTTCAACCTCCCATCCTACTCTTTTATGTTATGACTCCATCACATCTATTCTTGTCTCCAACGGATCAAAAACTGCAAAAATATGCATTATGCAAAAAATAAAACTGAATGGGACATGCTGCTATAGGAAAATAATCAACACAGTGCTTCATCTCTCACTGTTATAATGTGCAAACACTCCTTACAGAAAACGTCATGATATTAACAACTGCATATTTTGAAATGTTAAATTTCAATCCATTTATTGTTAGTGTTAGATTATGTAAAGCATCCGACCATGAAGGTCCCCGTGAACGAGCTGTGGTCTAAGTGATCCAAATTGTTTTTTTTCTATGTGCGGTTTTCTTAAAAACTTTTAAAGGCCATTAACCCTTGACCTTTAAAGCAGATATTTATGAGGAGGCTGAATTAGTGATTATGATAATGGATACTGAGTTTTAGCTTGACAACACAAATGGTCATAATTTCCTAAAATGTTTTCTGGATTCTGTACTTCAACAGGTCTTGAACAAGTGCCTTTAAGTTGGGTCAGACATGTGATAAGGTCAAGCTCATGGCCAATTGAGCCTCCTGAGGAGAAATGGAAGAATTACTTAGGGAATGTTGAAAAACCAGATGACAGCTAAGAAACAAGAAAAGGGGGAGGGCAATGACATTTTTAGAAACTGATAACTGATAGTAAATAATTAAAGGAGCGTCACAAGGTTTACTAAATATACTTATGAAATGTTACTTGTCAAAAAAGGTGGGACGGGGTTGGGGTGGAACATGATCTAATATCTACTACACTCTACTAGCTGTTCAGTGATATCTACTGAAATCTTAAGCCTGGTATGGTGGGAAATACCTGTCGCAGGCAGAGCAGCTCAGACTCGGTGCGCTCTTGTTTTGATCGTGCAAGAGCGAGTAACTCTTCCTTCCAGCTTTCACTCTCATCTAAGCAACATGGTGTGACAAAGCATGAACAACCCAAGATCTGTCACAGTCAGGGTTAGCAGAATGTGACCTACTTTGCATACAAACAGTACCATTTAAATAAATAAACAGTACAATCTAAATTAATGAAACTGGCTTTGCTTGGTTATGTAAACGACAAGAATCTGAGCGCACAGGAAAGTGACGGAGACACAGACAAACAGATCATGAATAACTACACAATGTGATGTGAGTGTACAGAGAACACAGCATAATATACGCTATGTTATGCAACTGAATGAAGAAAATATTCAACACATTTTAAATAAGGACCATAGTTTCCTTTCTACATCGTTCTACCTGCGAGAGCCAGTTCTTTCCGGAGCAGCTGGTTCTCTTGTCTAAGCCGAATGAGCTCCTCTCTCTGAGTGTTGTTTTCTAGAGTCTTCTCTTGAAGCTCATCTGGGGACATTTTTTTTTTAAATTAATGCATGTCTCAACACAATAGGTTTCAGGACATAATAATAATAATAATAATAATAATAATAATAATAATAATAACAACAACAACAACAGATTATAGCCATATCAGTTGGGAGAGATGAAATGTGCCAGTGCCTCCTGAAACCAATATTTTGATACAAATTTAAATAAATGAATCAATTTCAGTTTGTCTATTATATATGTACATAAGTATGTAACATGGTGTTACCGAGAAATTCTCTAATTTGGCTGATGGGTACCGGAAGGACATATTTGACCATTTCTGAAACGAGCTGTTTTATATGGAACCTAGGGATTTAATACATAAGAACTAGCACCAACCCATGACCTCAGTTCTTCTGTGAAAAACACCTCACAGAATGCATAATGAACCTGGGGAAAAGAAAATTCATTTGCCAAACCAGAAGGTGGCAGCAGCCTGTATTCTACAATCCTCGCCCCTTTTTGTTTGTAATACTACAAGGTGGAAGTGAAATGATCTTAATTGGGATTTTCTTTATCATTAAATTTAGGTAATATGTTTAACAATTAAAGGTGCAAAATAAAAAATATATGTTGGTTAAATAAGTACTTCACATTCCTGGGTCAGTACTTGGTAAAACACGTTTAACAACTGCAAACTCTTTTGAGATTCTCAGATTACTAGGACCAGCAAAAACGGACATCCATTGTTTTGGTATGTCCAAGCTGTAAAGGCTAAAATGTCCAGCGATAATTTTCTTACCTTTTAGTTGAGCATTTTGATGTCTGGCCTCTCTGAGGCGACGTTTGTACTCCTCGGTTTCCTGTAACGTTTTGCTCTCACGAGCCTGGCACTCTTTTAGCGATGACTCTGATTCCCCGAGCCGATCAGTTAGGCCTAATATGTGATTTGTGGCTTCTGTCAGATCTTTGTCCTGAGTAAATTCATTATATATATATTTAAATGGAAAGAAATGGTAAAAACACTCATCAGCCCATAGTAGTGTGACAGAACTCAAGAGGAAGGAGAGCTACCTTCAGCTTGAGCATGGAGCTAAGCTCTTCCTCATGAACTTGAAGCTGGCCAAGCTGGGATGAGAGAGTCAGGATGCTCGAGTTCAGACTCCGATTCTTCTCCTGTTAAAAGTCATCAGCATTTAAGATCTAAACATTTGAACAGACACACAAACATTTTTAATCTTTATAAAATTTCTTTCTCTGTTCTAATTAAACATCTTCATGCGATCATGTCTGATGTAACTAAACTATACAGATCCTTCTAAATAAGGTGAGATGGACAGGAAACAGTTACCTCCAGGTCTTGGTGTTGTTGGCTGCTGTGCTGTTGTCTCTGGCTGAGCTCCTGCATCCGCTGCTGCATGCTTCTGAGCTCCCTGCGGCTGTCCTGCTCTCGTACCTCCGCTGCCTTTAAACGCTTGCTAATGGCTCGGATCACTTCGTTGCGCTTCTGCAGCTCATCTACATTGAGAGAACCCACATATATATATATATCTCAGTTTATATTTTATCTTAGAAATTGTTAGTGTTGTCTGAAATAATCAACATGCACCCTTTTATTTCATTATTGTTATTTACTTCTCTATATACTAAAGAATAGACAAAAATCCAAAATCTGTATAGTAATAACTGTCTTCATTAATATCATTCAATATCAGCACAATATGCCTTACACGTCCACTATACATGATTGCTAATGTACACTATATTGGCTCATTCATGTCTTTATGGGCCTTGTTTTGTGCACTGGTGCACAGTAACGTTGGAACAGGAAGGGACCATCCCCAAATTGACCAATGTCTGACCAATGAAATTGTGCAAAATGTCTTGGTATGCTGAAGCATTAAGAGATCCTTTTACTGGAACTAAGGGCCCAAGCCCAACACCTGAAAAAACCCTGAAAAACACCACCATTCAATGATTCGGAGGGGTGTCCCAAAACTTTTGCCAATATGGTGTATACTACTTATTAAACGTAAGTCTTCATAGCAATGTGATACAAAAATGTGTATTGTGGAAATTTATAATTAACAAAAGACATTTAGCCGACTTTGGAGCTCTATTTAAGT